>NC_000084.6:60195000-60525000 GCF_000001635.26 Mus musculus | reverse complement strand
TTTACATGTTAGTGAATTCGTTGGCCTCATGGATTATCATGGCTTATCATCTTTTATTTTGTTTTTGTGAGTTTAAATCTCCTTTCCTGGATAGAGACACATTCTCCCTTCTCAGGGGTCAGGGTCTAGGACCAGAGCCAGCCAGTGTTTTTTAAGTGCGGTTTTGCATCACCAGAGGAATTGCCTTAGGGATTTAAAACGGAAAATCTAGGTTTACTTATATAGATTCTGACGGCAGAATCGATATAAATTTCTAGGCAGGAATGTAACTTTACAGCAGGTTCCCTTGTGAATCCTACACCTATTACAAGACCTGGGTTTTGATAATCACTTGGGTTTTTGTTGTTGTTTTTGTTTTGTTTTGTTTTCCTGCCTTTGGGCTTGACCCTAGGCACAGAGAGCCTTCTCTGCTGTCGTCTGTTAGCACTGCTAAACAGAACACCGGGCATTATGAGGTCATTGTGCTATGGAATAAGGACAGCCCCTCATGGCAGAGAATCAACACACCTTGATAAATTTCTTGATAGGTTTCTGTCGAATCTCCCCAGGGGTCTGGACCCTGTTCTTGTTAACTCCAGTACTATAGCACTATAGCTTCCAGAGTCTGAAAATTGGAGTTAACTTTAGAGATCTGTGTTCCAATGACAGCACTGGTGTCAGTCCCAGGTCGCCACTAACCTTATTAACTACATAGCTGATATGTGAATAGATTTTGGGAATACTTCTGGGAACCCATTTGGTCAGCCACAAAATATGAGTTAGCATTCTGCGGAGGAACTAGTGTAGGTTAGAGGCTGTGAGCGCTCCCTCCTCCACCCTTCAAGATTCTTTGTCCCTTAGAGGGTTCTAGCAGGATGAGGTCATCTGTGCACAGTGATGAGCAGCCTGTAACGTGGCCTCATAGTGCTTTTCACCCTTCACTAAGGCTACTGGGATCACATTTTAATGTTGGATTCACCGTGAGCTTTGTTTTTTTAGCATGAGTATTGGGTTAGCACGGGGACCCAGAAGTAGCACTTCCAGAAAGAGGAAAGGCTAACCACACTCAAAAAGTACTGAGAGTATGTTGTGAAAAGCCAGCTCAATGTGCATTCTTACCCAGACTTTAAGAGATTTCAAACTTCCCTATTGTTTTGTCAACGTAAAATTTCTAATCTGGGTCAGTGGTTTTGGTATTCCCTGGCTATGCACTTTTGAAAAAAAAATCCATTTATAACTCCAAGTCTTGTTTGAGAACATAGATTGAGAAGAATATGACTTGTTTTGGTGGGGAAAAAAAGTTACACCATGAGTGTAAAAGCACTTTGTGAACTGTGAAGTGTTAGGCACATAAGAACATTTCCAAAACCTCCAGTGGAGAGATCCTATTGTGACTTCCTCTCAGAAATGTTTCAGAACAAGTTCACAGTAACAACAGAAAGAACTTGGAGGTAGGCTTTGGCCCAGTCAGCTCCCAAGGAACCTCTGAGACCCAAGGAACTGTGCCAACCGTGGCTGGCCATTTGCCAGGGCTGCCTTCTCCGCTTGGGGCTTCCTGTTCCAAAACTACACTAATCACAGGCTTTCCTCCGTAGAGCCTGCAGTCTTATCAGAACACAGCAAGTACACAGAAAGGGCATGTCTCAACAGCTAGCCCCTCTCAAGAAATGTGGCGCTGTTGCCTAAACTCTGATTCCCAAATGTAAACATGGCAAAAGTCTGCAGGCGTGCTGCCATCCTAGCAAACCTTCTCCGGATCCTGAACTGGGAATATTTCCACTCACAGCGTATGTTCCTCACATGCTCGCAACCTCTGAGAGCTGCCAGAGTTTTACTAGCACCTGCCCGCCTTAGCCAAAAACCCTGGGCGCTTCCTTGGGGGCTCCTTCTTTTTTGATTTTACTTTCTAAATAGTTCTAACTTTCATCTCTCTTCAACTCTCTTAGTTCAGAGTGGTATTGTTTTCCTCCTAGGTTTTCTCTCAGCCGCCACCCAATCTGTCCTCTGCATTGAGCCTGATTGGGCCGGCATGGTGCTGTACTGGAGAGGCAGAGACACAAGTATCTCTGTGAGTGTGGTCCAGTATTCTGGTAGGCCAGGCCTGCCAGAATGAGAGAATAAGATCTTGCCTCAAAACAAAAACAAAATAAACATTGAGATAGACTGGTCTTTCTAAAAATCACATTTCAATCCTATTTATACAAATAAATTTGTATAATCCTATTTATACAAGTAAATTTGTTCTATTGTTTGTCTTTCTTCCTTGGCCTCTCTGTCACCTATAAGGCAACCCGCCTCCCACCCCCAAACTCTTAGGGTAATGGATAAGCGTTTCAGGATCAGAGACCTGTCTGCCTCTTTGGCCTCATGTACTTAAACCTCACCCTGCTTTCAAGTCCTGTGTAACTCTAACTCTGACCCAGGAATATTCTTGGTCCTTTTATCCCTTTGGGACCCTGTAAGTGCAGTTTCCTCAGTCAGGAACTTTTCATCTGCTTGTTAGTTCCAGGGTATTTTCCTCTATGAAAACTTCCCAAACACTAAAATAGCAGGGTTGGCCATGCTTTCCCTTTTCCTACAACTGTGACCTGTTAGAGCAACTTGCATGTGGCATATTTTTAAAACAAACACATCTCCTTTCTAAAGAATGAGCTCTGTGGATGCCTGACAAAGGGCTTGAGGCAGAGCAGGTATACAATAAATTGTATTTGATGACTTTTGCCTCTGAACACATCACATGCAAATACTACCAAAAGCACTAACATTGTCTGACAGGGATGTATACATGAAACCCCACAGAGCAGAAGGCAGCCCAGCTTTTTTCCCCCAGTGCTCTCCTGCTTGCCTATAGTGACTAGAGGTTTCCATTTTGACAGGCTGAGTTTCCATAGCAGTTGCCAACAGTGGAATGCTCTGAGTTTAAGTGGCAACTAGCATGAGCCCTAAGCACGGGTGAAGCTCAGGCCCAGGTAAAGGAGCAGAGAGAGGAACAGGCCCAGAAGACAGCTGGCTGGGCATCTGAAGCCCCGCAGGGCCAGCTTCTTCAGCAATATGCTCAGGCTGCACAGACCAAGGCAGTGGTTGCATTGGCCCTGAAGTTGGAGTTGGTGGGTACCCACTGTGGTCTTCTGGTATAGTAGGCCGAATGTGACTAAGACTGAACGTGAACTAACAGGTTTCCAATCCTCATCCCTGTATTTTTCAGATTTAAAAAAAAAAAAAAACTCAGAGCAGAAGGACATTTCCATGGGTTAGTTTGTTTTTTAGACAGACTCTCTCCTGTAGTCTAGGCTGGCCTGAAACTTAGGATCATTTTGCCTCTGAAATGCTGGTTTAGAGATGTATGCCATACTTGCTTCTCAGAGGCTTCCTTGTTACAGTTTCTGTTTTCTAACTCCATAAACACAACTCCCCAGTTCATAGCAATTAGCTAACTGATGTCTACAACAGAAGAAAACTAGGAAAACCTAGTTTCTTTTTTTAAAAGATTTATTTATTTATTTATTTATTTATTTATTTATTTATTTATTTAATGTATATAAGACCATGATTGCTGTCTTCAGACACACCAGAAGAGGGCATCAGTTCCCATTACAGATGATTGTGAGCCACCATGTGGTTGCTGGGAATTGAACTCAGGACCTCTGGAAGAGCAGTCAGAGCTCCTAACCACTGAGCCATCTCTCCAGCCCCCTAGTTTCCCTCTTAACACTTAAAAAAGAAAAGTAAATCAAGCCAATACAAGAGAAAGCCAGTGACCACAGAGAGCCTGTTGGTTTTGCCACGAAAGTTTGTGAGCACATGTGTCACACATTTCTAGAGTGTCCTCGCTTTGTCTGCAGCAGGAGTTTCTCAAGCACACCTCTAGCCTCCCTGAGGGTTTCCCCGTCCGTCACGCTGCTGCTTCTTGATAGACTAACAGGACCCTGGTACCAATTCTGTAGGACCTGGGGATGCTACCTCTGTGTTCTGTCGAGGTAGCAGGGATGTGGGTTCAGCACCCTCTTTCAGGATAACTGTGGTCCTTGCTGTCTAACAGCTGCTTTTAAGCTGTTTAGTTAGGGTAGGGTCCTGGCTTCTAGGATGATGGCTCTCAGATGACAGTCCCATGGACAGACAGTCTCTGTTCTGCCAACTCTCTGAGCTCACGATGACTCTGACCCAGAAAAATATCCTTTTGTTTTTAAGCAATTCTTTTTTTTTCTATAGAAGCTAGAGAGGAAAAAAAATGGAAGGAAGGGATCTCAGACATTTTACATAGAGTGACAAGATAAGTTTCCTGAAAAGATGAGATCTGAGCAAAGATGGGAGAAAGTAGACGTTGAGAGAAGTAGATGACAGGGAAAGGATGTGTCAAGTCTCGGAGGCCCAGAGGAGCAATAGCCAGGAGGTCAGAGAACCATTACAGGGTAACTGGGGAAGAGCCCTGGGGAACGAGGCACCGAAGGATTGACGGCAGCGTTTGTGGGATCTTGAAAAGCATTTAAGATACTGCTCTAAGGGACTTGGAGACCATTCCATGTGTCTTTGCTTGCTTTCCGTGTCTATGATGAACACCATGATGAAAACCAACTTGGGGAGGAAAGGTTTGATTTGACTAGTGGGGCACAGTCCATCATCGGTTGAGGCCAAGATAGGAACTCAAGCAGGGTAGGAACCTGGAGCCGGGAACTGAAGCTGAGATCCTGTAATGCTGCTTATGAGCTTGCTCTCCATGGCTTGCCCAGACTGCTATCTTAAATAGCCCAGGGCTGCCTGTCCAGCGACGGCACCATTCACGGTGTGCTGAGCCCTCTCATATCAATCATTAACCAAGAAAATGCCCCGGGCTGGAGAGATGGTTCAGCTGTTAAGCTCCTTTTCTTAGATGGCTCTAGCTTGTGTCAAGCTGACAAATTCTAACCAGGACAGCGTGTTTTCAAAAGGAGCAGAGACAGTCTACATTTTACAAGTGCCACTTGTATGTGAAGTTTTTAGAGTGAAAACACAGAAAAGGAGAGGAGTAGAGGCTAGCTAATAGACTGCTACAGTGATGTAGGGAAGAGGTTAAAAGGACCAGTATTGGCACAGACATACCAAGACCAAGTTCTCAGAGCAAAGGACATGTATTTGTTCCAGAAGGACAAAAGGCAGGGAATAAGAGACAAAGACAGGAGGTAGAGGATGAGGGAGATTGGGGGCAGTTTATAAAGGAAAATGTTAGGATGAGTTGGTTAATTTTGATTGAACATATTAATTAGGGCAGCCAAAAGGGGGCCTTTGATTTCTGGACTTTAATATTTTCATAGCTGCACCTTGGTGGTCAGCCTCAGGAGGAGGAAGTGGCCAAATAAGGGAACAGACCTTGGTAGCTAGCTTTAAGAATGTAATCGCACAGTTTTTAGCAAGGCAGAGGGAATGAGGGGAAGGGCAAGGCCTGCCAGAGCCATGGTTGCCTTGCTCTGCCTGCCAGAGCCCCTCCAGAGGTGACAGCACCAGAGAGAGCGAGTCTGGCGTATTTTGAAGGTTGAACCTGTGCGGTTTCTTGGGTTAGCTTGGGCAGTATTCGTATTACATGAAGGGTGTATCTTGGAACCATCCAGCCAGGCTCTGTTTGGGCCAGGGGATGATTTAAATGACTTGCCTGAATTTACTCACTGGGAGTTTATTTCCTCAGAAACCACTGTCTCTCTGTCAGAGGTCCAAAGAAAAAGACCCAGAAAGGAAGAGAGTTTTCAACGTGTAAGAGAATGTCTTGAAACTGACTTACTTGTTCAGTCTCAGGTTTACTTTGTTCCAACTCTCAAAGCGTGATGGTTACCAGACAGGAAAGCGTCTTTCACAAGAGGCCCCAGGCAAGAGCCGGTCACTTGCTAAACACATTAACCAGATCTTCAGAGATCAGACCTGAGACTTTGCTGCTGTTGTGTGAGAACCCAGTCTATCTGTAACGGAGCCAAAGGCTCTTCCAAATAAGCTTCGCTCCTCGCTGGGAGAACAAGATGAGTTTAGGAAAGTGCATTGGGGAGCACACAGCACACTGTAGGTGCATCCAGCGCGCTCCAGGTTCCTCATTTGCCTGCAGAGAAGGATGTTCAGAGGGAAGGTGCTTCGCCTCATCTCCAGCTTCTTGGACACGATGTTGACTTCTTTGCCTACTGTGGATGATTGGCATTTCCCAGGTGCCTCTATTCCCATCTATTCATTCTGGCGTTTCTCACAGTTCATTTCTAGAAAGGTTTTTTTTTTTTTTAGACTTTAAACTACATGTCTGAGGAATTTTCTGCCCTCACAGGGAAGTTCAGTCTGATATTTGGTTACAGTTGAGCCAGTCTGTGAAACCAGTCTCTAAGCTTTCTCTGGTGGTTAATACTCTGTGGTATTCATACCCTGGTTACTGGGAGCATGTAACAGAAGTGATGAAATGACAATTCTAAAAGCGATTATAAAAAAGTTAATTTGCAGGAAATTGGATGATCTTAGAATGTTTACTATTAAGTGAGATTACACAATCTTAGAAAGAAAACAACCACACGTTCTCTCCCATGTATAGAATCTAGCCAATAATATAGTATGAGTGTGTGTGTGTGTGTGTGTGTGTGTGTGTGTATAAAACCCAAACAAAACCCAAAGCATAAACATCACCTCCATCCCTGCCACATGAATCTTATGACTAGCTAGCTATGTGAAGAGGCCTATTGTGGAAAGACACTGATGTCTTTGGCTGATAGTTAGTAAGTAAGCTAGAAATGGAGTCGCTAGCTCTACTCCAATGTTAAGAGTTAATCCAAAAGGATAACGAGTGTCTCCTTCTCCTTTTCCTTTTCCTTCTCCTTCTCCTTCTCCTCATCCTCCTCCTCTTCCTCTCCCTCCTCCTCTTCCTCCTTCTCCTCCTTCTCCTTCTTCTTTTTTTCAGAAAGCCTCCCTATAAATAGGAATTTTATGATCTTTTGGACAGTTCAAAATGCTGTGTCTCTACCCAGGGCCCCAAATACATCCCAGATCCCATTCTTTTGGCTAGCACTTAGAATCTTGCAACTTCAGTTACTGCTTTTACAAGCTGGTGATTCTGAAGGTGGGTTGGGGAGGATCCTTCCTTAATGCCTGTCGAGCTTCTACTATGTAACTAGCTACCTAACAGTTAAAGGTGGCAATCTGAGAAAAGCTTGTTGTGGGAGTTGTTTTCAAAAGTGTGTGTGTGTGTGTGTTAATGATTGTCAAGCCTCTACTATCCAACTAGATACCTAACAGCTAAAGTTGGTAACTTGGGAGTTGTTTTCAAAAGTGTGTGTGTGTCTGCTTGTGAATCTAAAGGGACATTATGGTACTCCATGGCTAGTAAAAGTATGGTGTTTTCTGAAGCCTGGGACCAGGAGTGGCAGTTGTACAGTCTGCCATTACCACAGGAAGGCAGACACCAAGGAGATACATGGTCTGAAGCAGAATCCGAGACAAGAGTTAGCGTAGTGGAGGGTCAGCGTATGCCGGTAGAAAGTGTTCCTGGAAGTTGGGTGATCTGATTATCAGGCTGTGGCCTACATCCACAGAGACGTTCTGGAAAACAATATAACATGCTTCTCAGAAATTATTCTTCCAATTATAATTGGTAGGGAGTTGAGGATAGTTATACTCTGAAGACTTGTTTCTGGAGGAATTGTTAATGGACCAGGAACTTTGACTGTCAGATGTTTTTCCATGGCTCTGGGAAAACCCACAGACACAAGGGTTCTGACAGCCGGAAGTCTGGGAGGCACTGAAGGGGGTACTGATAAGCTTCTCTGAGGTCCGTTGCTGTAGAATACACAGAGGTATGTCTATCTTCCAAGCAAGAAAGGAATACACGTACAACTTAGTACGTATTTTAAGGAAACAAGTGAAATTGGTAACTGTACTTTAACATCGGGCTTCACAATAATTGCTGGTCTTCATTCCCGTGCTGACTTCCTCCCCTGCCTTTTCCCATAGCCAGGATGTGAACCGTCAAAGCTGCATTGTACTTGTTTGCTGTACATTCTGTGTTTCTCTGCTATGCATTAGCCAGGCAGGAAAGAGCCCATTTCACAGAGCATAAAGCAGAGGCACATAGAGGACTACTGGCTCAGTAGAAGCCAGTTGGGCACAGGATATTTAGACCAGCTCTGAAAGGTAGGCCTGTAATCCCAGCTACTTGGGAAGGTAAAGCAGGAAATCTCCAAGTTCCAGGGCTGCCTGGGCTACTTAGTGAGACTGTGTCTAAAATAAAAATGTCAAAAGAAAGGTGTAGCTCAGTTATAGAGTGCTTGTTTATTTAGCATGTGGAAGGCTCTGGGTTCAACTCCCATTACTGCAGACAAACAAACTAGCATCAAGTGCTGTCCATTATAAACTGGGTAATCCTGAACAAGTTAAATTAAGAAACAAAAAACTGTTTTATCGTATTTGTTCAGTCTCTCAGTTGGTAGGATTATGAGCATGAGCCACCATGCTCAGCTAAGACATGTCCTTAAAGTCAGGAGGGTGGCACAGGCTTTATCTCAGCAGAGGCAGGTGAATCTCTGTGAGGTCAAGGCTAACCTGGCCTACATGATGAGTTCTAGGCCAGCCAGAACAACACACTGAGTCCCTGTCTTAAAAAACAAACAAAGCAATAAAAAGTATCTTTAAAAGAAAAAGAAAAGAAAAGAAACCCAACAAATAATGCTACAGTTTTCTTGAAAAATTAGAAAGGCAACAGATACGCGCTGGTAACAATCTGTCTGCTCTCCTCACTGTGCGGCTGCATAATTGAATACTTTGGAGTTGAGCTCTGAGAATGCATTCAAAGAATTATACTAATGAGACCGGTGACCATCTCTCTGCTTCTAATCTAGAAAATGGAATCTTCCCATTTTCCTTTCAGCATCATGTTTCCTCTCAAATCCTAATGTCCAGAAAGCTCTATCATTTTACCTTCCTCCCTGCCTGTCTAATTGTTAATTGGATAATTATGTATTTTAGCTATAATAAGAAGTTTTAGTCAAAGTACAAATGTCTTCAGGAAAGAAGCTGTGTCTTTTGGAGTTAGCAAGCCAGTGTTGCGTCTTTGTAGCAGAGGGCATTTTACCCAAGGATCCGTGGAGCAGAGGAAGTCCCAGGATGAAATGGGAACAGAGACAGACTCTCGGAGTTCTAAGGCCTGCTATCAGACTCTGTTGGAAGAATGAACCTTTTAAAGGCCTGTAAGGGGCAAGCTGATGTCTGAGTCAGGACAGAGCCAACAGTGGGTATGGTGCCTTGGCTGGCAGTGTCTCCCATAGGCTTAGGCGTTTAAAAGCTTGCTCCCCTGTTGGTAGCACTGTTTGCATAGGCGTAGGAAGTATGTTTGTGATGGAGGAAGTACAGTCACTGAGAAGGGCCCTTGAGAGTTAGAAGACTTGCTGTTTCTAGTTTGAGCTCTCTGGTTCCTGCTTACAGCTTACTACGTGAGCCCTCTGCTTCCTGCTCCTGACACTCTACCTTCCATCCACCATCATAGACTCGAACCCTCTCAAACTGTAGGCCTAAATAAGTTGCCTTGGCCATTTTATCACAGCAATACAAAAGTAACTAATACAGTGGGTTAATGGAACAAGGTGGATCACAGATGTGCCTGAAGATAAAGCCAGAGTTAAATCGATGGCTCAGTAATTAAGAGCACAGGCTTGTCTTCCAAAGAACCTGCGTCCGGTCCCCAGCACCTAAGTGGCAGCTCACAGCCATCTATAACTCCAGTTCCATGGGGTCTGATGCCCT
Source organism: Mus musculus (assembly GCF_000001635.26). Lineage (NCBI taxonomy): Eukaryota > Metazoa > Chordata > Mammalia > Rodentia > Muridae > Mus > Mus musculus. Next base: position 60,515,292 of record NC_000084.6, on the reverse strand, counting down.
CTTTTGCTCCTGCATACATGTGATATACAGGTATACATGCAGACAACCCCCAATAATTAAAAAATGCTTTTAAAAGGTAAACTCATACTGTAACAATCTGAAGATCTCTGAGCCCCAACTTTAAAGGAGTTGTGGAGTTGCAAGTTCCTCCAAAAATATCATCTAATTTAACTTCACATTCTAGTCATCATTGAAGCCTAAAGACTTAGCAAAGGGAAGAGATTTAGTCACTGTCCCAGCAAACTAGAGACAAAGGAGCCATGGTCTAGTACTGTTTAGTATCATATATTGTGCCAGTTTTCTCCCAGCACTTCACTGTCACAGTGAAATCCCTCTTCAGGGTCACCAGCTTGCCTAACTCCTATGGCAGAAACCCCTGGTAGCCAGGAAAGCCTGCTCGACACGTTCAGGGTCAGTCCTATATTTTTTTTTCTTCCAGTGACCTGCCCTCTTCCACAGACTCGGGTTTTAGTGTCTCTTTCTGCTCAGAACACAGCACACAGGGTCACTCAGAGTCCAGAAGCTGACATTGTTCTCACCGTCATCTTTAGACCCAACATCCCACTTTCTTGCAGTTCTCTAAGTCCTGACTTGTTTCTTCTTTTTGTAGACAAACTTTGTGCTCTAGACATACTGTTACCTGGTTAAGTTTTTTTTTTTTTTTTCCCCAAACTGGTAGTCAGTGTGTTTTAGTTGACTTTGTGTTAATTTTGCTGGGCCATAGTTCTTAATGTATTTGGTTAAACACGTCTAGATTTTCCTTTGAAAGTTATTTCTGAGATGGGATTAAGGTTTAAATAGAAAGGTTCTAAAATGCTGGATTACCCTCCTAAATCTGGCTGTGCTTCAGGGCTTCAGAGAAAAGGTTCAGGGGCCTCAGCCAGCAGGTTGCCTTTGGATTCCATGTAACATGAGCTCTTTGTGTTTCTGTTCTACTGCCTATCCTCCCAGAGTCCACATTCATGGAGCCAGCTCTTCAGTTTCTTGAAATCAGCCTCCCGTTCCTCCCACGCGCTCCTTTTCCTTTCCCAAACACACATCTGTCCAGTTGGCTCTGTCTCCCCAAAGAACCTGATTTCACACATCTAACTTTCCCTTAGACACAAACTCAGAGTTAGAAAGAGAAATCTTAGGTGATTTTTCATTAATTTGTGGGTTAGAACTTTTATTCTACTCCCTTATGCTGATGATTCAAAAAGAAAATGTAATGTGTGTGTGTGTGTGTGTGTGTGTGTGTGTGTGTGTGTGAGAGAGAGAGAGAGAGAGAGAGAGAGAGAGAGAGAGAGAGAGAGAGAGAGAGAGAGAGAGAAAGGGTTTCAATCGCCAGCCTGGCCTGGAATTTTCTGTGAAGCCAAGGCTGGCCTTGAACTTGTGATCCTCCTGCCTTAGTTTCACTAGTGCTGAGATTATCGATGTGCATCACTATACCTGGATAAAAGGAGTGGTTTTGGGGTAAACTTTAATTTTCCATTTAGTTTTGGACAAGCAGGGTTTCAGTTTAATAAAAATTTAGGAAGAGAAGAATTATACATACTATTCATAGCTGCTGTCCACATATACCATGTCCTGCAGTAATATCTGCCACCAACACACTCTGACCTTTTTGGTTTCATTGAATCCTCGTTTGTCCTATTACAACCCCCCCAGATAGGCTGTCACACTCACATTTTACAGAAGGAAAAACTGAGGCTTACACACATCAATTATGTGGCTGTGGCTGTCAAGGAATGCAGAAGCAGCATTCAAAATCAATTTTCAAAAATTCTGAGCAGCACTCTTGTTTTGCTTTTACTTAGAGATTTGGCATTTGGGAAGATGGCTTGAGCTCAGAGCAGTAGAAGCACAACCTTTGGTTCTCTTTGCCGTCTGACAGAAATCATCTGTATCGTCACTGGGAAGAACAGACAAAATCCCACATGCACTGTACTCGGCTCTCTTCAAGTTAGCAGCCGACTTTATGGGGTTATAAATCTCCGGACTCTTAACTGATAGTAAACACTAAATCAAGCAAAAGCTGTTTCCCTGGAGTCAGATGGTCTCTACGCCATGCTTTAGTATGACGTAGATGGAACAGCTGGTTACCTTCTGGTTTATTTCTGAATGTTTTTATCAGTACACTTTTATAATGACAAACTTCAAAAGTTATTTGTGAGCCAGGCCTGGTAGTACTTAGAGAAATTCTATCACTTGGGAGGTAGTGGTAGGAGGATCAAGAGTTCAATGACAATCTTGGTCTCAAAAGACCCTGTCTCAAATCTTTAACAAGTATGATCACAAGCCAGGTGGTGGTGGCAGGTACCTTTAGTCCCAGCACTCGGGAGCCAGAGGCAGGCGGATCTCTGAGTTTGGTGTGAGTTTCAGGACAGCTGGGCTATACAGAAAGGCCCTGTCTTGAAAAAACAAAAAACAAAACAAAACAAGACAACAAAGTTTGATTACAGAGGGCCAGTGATAAGGCTCAGGAGTTAAAGGCACCTGCTGCCAAGTCTGACGACCAAAGTTCAATCCCCAGGATGTACAGTGTAGAAGAAGAGAAAGTTGAAAGTTGTACTCTGACCTGGTTTTATGCCTTTGCATGCTTGCTCCATACACAAACTGCATGCACACAGAATTAATTTTTAAAGTACAATAAAATTGACTATAGAAAAGGTGAACTCTTTCCTAGGATTTTTCAGGTTAAATGGCCAAACTTAGAACTGAGTGAAAGAAGGAAGCCTGCTGGGAACCAGTGTCTGTCTCTGCTTCCTGGCTGTGGACGCAGTGTGACTGGCTAGCTGCCTTGTGTCCTCTGTCACAGCTGGGGCTGCTCTTTGTGCCATGTGTCCCTACTGGATGGGATGTTAACCTTTAAGCAAAGGCCCAATGAGCCCTTAGGTTGTCAGGTGTCTTATTGGTCACAGCAATAAGAAAAGTAACTGAATCTTTAAGTATCCACTTCTTTGGAAAGTTGATATAGCCTATTAATTTTTTGTGAATCAGAGTTGAAGTTTATTGAGGAACATTTTAATATAATATTAAGCAGAGGGATTAATAGGATGACAGAGGACTGGAGGAAAGAAAGAATAAATATCCAAGAGTTACCCCACATATTAATTTTTAAAATGTTTAGTAGTGGCCGGGCAATGGTGGCGCACGCCTTTAATCCCAGCACTTGGGAGGCAGAGGCAGGCGGATTTCTGAGTTCAAGGCCAGCCTGGTCTACAGAGCGAGTTCCAGGACAGCCAGGGCTACACAGAGAAGCCCTGTCTCAGAAAAAGAAAATGTTTAGTATATTGGCCAGTGAAGTCATCTGAGTCTGAGCTTTTCCGAACTTTATTTATTTTTATGTTTATGTGTGTTTGTGTGCCTGAGTGTATGTATTTGCACCCATGTGTGTGTAGGAGTCAAAGGAGGTCAAAAGAAGGGTCAGGTAGTTGTGGGTCACCATGTGGGTGCTGGGAAATGAACTCGGGTTCTTGCAGAAGCAGTAAGCACACTTTAACTACTGCGGTGGCTATTCTTGGTTGCCAACTTGACTGTGTCTGGAATTAACTAAACCCTCAGAGCCTGGGCACATCTGTGGGGGACTTTTCTTCATTGAAGACCCACTCTGAATCTGGTTCTGTTGTGGTAGGTAGATAGACCTTAAATCTGGGCCACATCTTTTAGTCAGCCTATATAAAGGACACAGAAGAAGGAACTACTTGCTCTTTGCCTGCTTGCCCTCTCTCTTGATGGCAAGTTCGTTATTTCACTGGCATTAGAACACACTTGTTCGGGATTCTGGAATATACTGAAGACCAGTTGAGATACTCAGCCTCATAGACTGAACAACACTGTTGGTAGACAGCTATTGTTGGACTAGCAGGACCACAGTAAGCCAATATAATAAATCCCATGTATTTACATATTATTCACATATTCTATACTATTTACACACATACATACACACACATTCATTCTACCAGTTCTGTTCCTTTATAGAACTCTTGTTCAGGGATTTTTATGGATGGTGTTTTTGGCTTTAAATTATCAATTTATTCTCTTTATTTGGCTTTTATTCTTTTTTGTTTGTTTCTTCTTTAGAGAGTGTCTTAGTCATTGTTTTATTGCTGTGAAGAGACACCATGACCATGTCATATCTCTCTGTGTCTTTCTGTGTCTCTGTCTCTGTCTGTCTATTTTTTTTTTTGTTTGTTTGTTTTTTCGAGACAGGGTTTCTCTGTATAGCCCTGGGTGTCCTGGAACTCACTTTGTAGACCAGGCTGGCCTCGAACTCAGAGATCCACCTGCCTCTGCCTCCCCAGTGCTGGGATTAAAGGCATGCGCCACCATGCCCGGCTATCTTTGGTATTTTTAAGACAGAGTCTCTCTGTGTAGCCTTGGCTGCTCTGGAACTTACTCTGTAGATAGATATTCTTTTACCTCTACTTCCCAAATGTTGGAATTACAGGCATGCTCCAGTACCATCCAACCATGTCAACTCTTAAAAAGGAAAGCATTTAATTGGGGCTTGCTTACAGTATCAGAGTTTTAGTCCATTATCATCATAGAGGGGAGCTTGGCAGCACACAGGCAGACAAGGTGCTGGAGAAGGAACTGAGCGATCTGTCTGGATCTGTAGGCAGCAGGAAGAGAAAGAGATACTGGTCTAGCTTAGGTTTTTAAAACTTCAAAGTCCACCCCAGGTGATACACTTCTTCCAACAAGGCTACACCTCCTAATCTTTCTCAAGTACTTCCACTCCCAGATGACTGAATTAAAAAAATATGAGTGTACAGCAAGGGCATTCTTATTCAAACTACCATGGAAGGTTTGAGTAATTATTATTTTCTAGGAATTTTCTAGGAATTTTCTAGGAATGTCCATTTATCTAAGTTGGAAGAAAAGAGTTAATTATAGTAGTTTTTCCTGTAAGTCTTTTCATTTCTGGAAGGTCCATAGAAGGCTCCATCTTCTGACTTTTGATTCATAAGCATGTTTAGCAACTTGAGTCTGTTTTCTTACTTGATGCCAGCAAAGGCTAGTTGATTTTTTTCTAAAAGAAGTGTCTCCTGGGCTATTGCTCAGTTGGTATCTGCTCTCTAAGCATGTGTGATGTTCTTTGTTCATTCCTTAGCACTGCATGTAATAAATGTGTCTGGGTGGCCAGAGAGATGGCTCAGCCATTCACAGAACTTGTTGCTTTTGCAGATGACCTGGGATTCAGTTACCATCATCCAGATGGTGGTTCACAACCACTGGTAACGACAATTCCAGGGAATCTGACCTTTTCTTTTGACTTCCAGGGGCTCCATGCATGCATACATACATACAGGCAGAACACTCATACACATAAAAATAAATAAGTGAGCTATTTTTCCTTTTTTAGAGAAATGGGACTAAAGAAAAGAAAGGAAATAAGGAAGAAATGAAACTCGTAAGGAAAAAAAAAATCACAAAATCCAAAGTATTTCAGCAAGGGAAAACGTTTTATTTACTTGTGCAAAAGGGTGCAATGTCGATGTTGCCCTGCCAAATCAAGCAGGCAAGCGCACCCAGTAGGGGTTCTGCTGTGTTTTTATCTATAGCACAAAGGGTCCCTGGTGCTCTGAGTGGTCAGAGCTTGGCATCACATTCTTATATAGGTGGCTGATGTAAAAGGATGCACCTGATGAATGGAATGCACATTTTAGCAGAAAGTGAAACTCTGAATATATCTTTTGAGTTTAAAAAGTGCCAACCCTGGAAGAATTTGAATTTCAGCCAAGTAGCTCCTTCAAAAACATATTTAAGATAGAGCTTTGTCTTAACACTCTGACAGGGACGCTTACAGTTTGCATGTGTAAGCACAGGGTGGTTCTGCACCTCTGTAGTACATGGGAGGGCATGAGAGGGCATGGCATTATGCATGGCTTTTATTTGTTGATTTTTCCATGCGGGTTCTGAGGATCGAACTCGCATCATCAGGCCTGCCTGTCAACCACTTTGTCACTTGGGGCACATTTTCACACCCAGTTTTTGTAGTGTTGGCGATGGAATCCAGGACTCTGAGTGCTAAGCAAGCACTCTACCTACAGAGCGACATTCCCAGCTCTGGAAACTCTTCTTTGATGTCTATCCTAATACCAGGGAATCAAAGGGAAGAAATTGATCTCCATTAAGTCTTCTAGTCTGCCTCTAAACGTGAGAGGATTCCACTTTTCTCTGGGTTCTCACCATTGCTAATGCTGCTTTGCTCTTCCCCAAATGGACTTCCCAACTGTCTGTTAGTGCCTAAGGGACCTTATATAAGCCTAAGAATAGACACTGGCCTTATTTCCCTGGAGGGCTTTGTTTTTGTATCCTTGCTTCCGCACTAAAAGTACAATTCTTACTCCTTAGTGATGAAATGATAATACTCAGCGGATGACATTTATTCAGGTAGAAAAGTCTGAGGAGGCTTTGATTATAAAATAAATTTGCCCGCTATATCCTGATAAAAAGAACAGAATCTTATTATTTTATCTCATTTTTTATCTATTCAGATAGCAATATATTTAGGGACTCAGTAAACCCATTTATTCCCCAATTCTGAGGGGTCATTTGGTGATCAAGGTCATTAAGAATATCTATTTTTAGGTGGCACCCTCCATTCTGCTCTGCTTGCCACTCTTGGAAAAAAAGCAGAAGCCCTGCGGCCTCTGGGGTTGATGTGCTTAGGCCGAGGTCGAGGAGGAGCCAAGGCTGTCCAGGTTCTGGAATCTCGCAGTCCTGGCTGTCTGGGGAAGCTTTGGCCATACAGGGAAGTTTTCCACCAAAGGAACTTTGGCGTGTTGGATAGGTACTGTCAACTGGGCACAAACCTAGACATAGCTTGGAAGAGCCATGCTCCCTGTAGGTGCTCCCTTGGACAGGTGGTCCCGGTTGTATAAAAAAGCAAACCGAGAAAGCCACCGAGAGAAAGCCAGTAAACAGCACACCTCCGTGTCTTCTTCTTCAGTTCCTGCCTCCAGGTTCCCGCCATGCTTGAGCTCCTGCCTTGGCTTTCCTGAATGATGGACTCTGATTGGGATGTGTAAGCCAAATAAACCATTTCCTCCCCAAGTTGCTTTTGGCCATGGTGTTTTTCACAGCAGCAGAAAAGTAATTAAGACACTCGGTGAGTCTGTTAAAGGGACCTGTTCAGAAGCCCTCTAATAACTGTCGATATCCAGAGTAGGTGCCGGGAGCCATGGCCTCAGCCATGGCCTTGTGGATATCTTCTAGCTTACATAAACAATCCTGAGAGAACATTCGTGGTCATAACAGTAAGAAGGTTTGTGGGAAAGAGGACACTGTGACCGTTGGTTCCAGGAGCTGAAGATTGCCACCTGACCTTCAGAGAGCCCCCGGGCTCTTCCCCCGTCCCTTGGAGCCTCCTCTTGCTTATGCTTATTTTGCCACTCTTGAATAAAGTTTTCAGAGCTTGATCAGTATGATTGACTTGCTCTCATTCTTCGTGTCTCTTGTCCCTCCCACTCTCTCTCTCTCTCCTGCCCTGGGTCCCCGTTGATTATCCCTGCAGGTAGGGGCGAGTAGGGAAGGAAAGAAAGAGACAACTTGAAACTTCATTATCTTCTTTTTCTTTGCAAGAGAAGTCATCATAGACAATTCAGGTTGTTGACTGCTGATTTGTTGACTCATATGACCGAATCACAGAAAGCACTCCCCCAAAGTCTATCCCGGTGAATGGATCAAGACTGCAGTCTTCAACTTGCAGATGCAGCTGGGCAGGAGGAATACCCTGTTTCCCTCAGACATACTTCATAGAGATCAACTGATACGTTCTTGTGGATTGTTATAGCAAAGGTTTTGAAGTGACTAATGTTTCCTATGGCAAATTGTTGGATGTGGTGGAGAAAGTGCAATATGTTAAAAACAAAACAAAACAAAACAAAACAAAACAAAACAAAGCCTGTGTATGGAAACGGTGATTAGTTACAAAGAAGGGGAGGCTGTGGCAGAGTCTGGAAATGTTCTTTTGGAATCCTCTGCTGAGAAAAAGGCAGTTGTTGATGCATTTAAGAGGGCGTGCCGCTGTGTGTCAGCCAGTGCAATGCTTCTGGAGAGGGGTGATAGTAGAGGCAGGAAGAATGGATGGGCTCCGTGAGAAAGCCTTCATGCTCCATGACATCCGGATTCCGCCGCCACACCCAAGGACTTCGGACTGAATTTTACCTGGAGAGCAAACTGGTTATCTTTGAAAGTAACCGTCCCTCCTTTCCCCTCTGCAAACCTGAACAATGGCATTTAGGTCAGAGTTCCTCCCCTTTCAGATTATGTTAATGTCTGGCTCTGTCCAAATGAGTTCATTCACATTTGCAAATTGTATTTCACTAAAAAAATTTACTTTTTATTTATCATTATTTGTGTGTGTGTTTTGGTGTACATGTGACTTGACATTGCGCAGAGGTCAGAGGACAACTTTTGGGAGTTGATTTTCTCCTTTACTGTGGAATCTTGTAAATGGGTTCAGGTCATTAGGTTTGCGAAGGGAGAACTTTACAAACCTGCAGTCACTTCACCAGCCCTATTTTCAGATTTTAAAAGAATCATATTTTAAATTTGTATGTTTAATATCATGAGCAAGAATGTTATCAGCATAGATTCTTTTCAGTGTAGTTTGTTGTTTAAAATAATTTGATGTCAAAATGCTGCATGGTTTATATACTGCCAGCTACACTCCAGTGCGCCAGTGTTTATTTCATTGTGCTGACTGTGTAATTGTACAGAAAATAGCTACAAACCTTAAAATTGTCTTATTTCAATTCAAATACTCATAGTGCAAATAATCAAAACGAATGAAAAGAATAGCACCTCACGCACATGGGGAAACAGTCCCAAACAAATCCAGCGGTATTCCAAAACACGTAACCATCATTTGATATCCCTTGTTGGCTTACTAGGCTTGTTTCATGTGTCAGTAGTATGCTTCTGTGATCATTTGCTTCCAACTAGAAAATGCCTTAGCAATCCTGATATAGTCCTATATTTTAGGCCATGGATGCCTGCTTTTAGCTATAATACTGAGAAACTTGACTCTTAATTCTGTTCCAGTTAAGAGTGCCACCAAGACACTTAAGATGTTTTCCCCTGTTGAAGAATCTTTAGCTTAAAGCATCCATCTTCAGGATAGTAGGGATAGAAAGTGAAAGCCATCTGGTTCGTCTAAACTAAAAGTTCTGTTAGTTTACGTCAGGAGGCAACTATACTAGGTTACAAGAGAATAACATTCTCTACTGTGTAGAGTTGGACAGTTTTTCCTCAAGGACAAGAACATTTGATGATAAATCTACTTCAAAGAGTGATACAGGGCTCCAGGATATGTAGCTTAGTAATAGAATACTTGCCTCGCATGCGTGAGGGCCTGGGCTTAGTCTCTACTATATACACTCATAAAAAGGAACATAAGAGAGAGCAAATTTACTTCTTTCGGTGGGTGGCTTGTTTAATTTTGTGTGATTAATATATAATGCCATTCTAATAAAGCTAATAAAGAAATGTGGAACATATCAAACATAGCTGATTAATTTCAGTATCTCTGCTGCTTATATATCATATGGTAGAGACTAAAATACCAAGTCCTTAGTAATTTGTCTGTCCAGATAAAAGAAAGCCCCAAAGTAGCTGTCATATAAAAACACATTAACAATTATATCTTTCTAAATTCTGGAACTGATTGTGAGCATTGAGAGTTATTTTTATTTTCTATGATATTTGGATAAAATGCAAGGCAACTTGCTAGGCAAGTACTCTGCCACCAGACAGTGCGGACACTGCTTCCAGCCAGGAACGGGTCTTGGCAAGGCAGCATAAAATAGTTTTCAGAAGAGAACAGTCACCACCATGAGACAGAGACAGAGATGCCTGGGAACAATGAGTGGTTGCAGCTATGGAAACTACTAACAAGACCAATGACACTCTATTATTAGATAAACGTAACCGAGGGCTAATGTAAGAACTTTAACTGTTTCTGAAGTGAGGGACCGGGGCTGGTTTTTGTTGTTGGTATTTGTTTTAAATAATCAAAGGCATGACAAAGTCAACAGAAAGACCACAAACTTATTCCTATTTGATTGGATTACAAACGTTTTAAAGAATAGTCTTTACCATCTCTTGTAATAACAAAATGAATGTCACAAGACCAATTTCTCTCTCTTTTAAATTCCTTTCTTAATTTTTTATTTTTCGGGGACAGAGTCTCACTCTGGAGTCCAGGCTGTTTGGAACTGACTAGTAGCCCAGGCTGATACCCAAGTCTTAGCACTCTTCCTGCCTTAGCCTCCTGAGTGCAAAGGTCACAGGGCATGATTGACCATGTTGAGTTTTGTCATTTTAGTACAGAGAAAAATTCATACTCTTCCATTAATATAGCAATTAAGAATAAAGGATGCATTGGGAGGCAGAGACAGGCAAATTTCTGAGTTCGAGGCCAGCCTGGTCTACAGAGTGAGTTCCGGGACAGACAGGGGAACACAGAGAAACCCTGTCTCGAAAAATTAAAAAAAAAAAAAAAGGATACATTTCCTTCCTTCCTTCCTTCCTTCCTTCCTTCCTTCCTTCCTTCCTTCCTTCCCTCCCTCCCTCCCTCCCTCCCTCCCTCCCTCCCTCCCTCCCTCCCTCCCTCCCTTTCTTCTCTCCTTTCTTATTCTTTGAGACACAGTCTTTCTATGTAGCCCCATTTGTCCAGGAACTCATTATGTAGGCCAAGACTGGCCTTGAATTCTCAGAGATTGCTTATCTCTGCTGGTATTAAAGATGAGCACCATTAGGCCTAACTGAAAAGTTTTATAAGGCTACTTAGTAGAAATACTAGCATATCTCATTGTTTCACTTCAGATTCAGCATCTGTAGAGGCTGTAAGCAACCTGAACAGACTTTCCTTTTTTTCTCAAGCTTCTATAAACCTCCCACTCAGTTTTCGTCTTTTATCATCCACATTCTGGCATATTCAGTTTCATTGATAACTTCAACCATATTCATCATATTTATAAACGTAATATTCATGTTTCAGTTCTTAGTATGGCTCAATAATCTCTATAAAGCACAACTCTTACCCAGCATTTCCAGCTCCTGTTTCCTCACAGAGGTAGCTCTGGGCAAGCATTGAGTATGAACTGTAGAACCATTAAGCCAGCCAGCAAAAGTTAAAAGCAGGGGCTAGAGAGATGGCTCAATGGTTAAGAGCTCTGACTGCTCTTCCAGAGGTCCTGAGTTCAATTCCCAGCAACCACATGGTGGTTCACAATCATCTGCAATGGGATATGATGACCTCTTCTGATGTGTCTGAAGATGACAGTGTACTCACATATATAAAATAAATAATTAAAAAAAAGTTAAAAGCAACCATAATAAAACTTCCTATGGTGACCTGTTCCTTCTACAACATATAAGATAGAAGAGCTACGTTGATAAAACCCAAAGATTTTTCTATTCTCAAGCATACAAAAACAATAAACAAAGATGTGTGTGTGTGTTTGTGCGCACGTGTGTGGACATGTGTGTGTATGTCTGTATGCCTGTGGTACAGTGTTTTTGTATTTTTGCTTCCTAAGACATAAATGAGTGGTCATGGCACATGGCTTGGGCTGGTGGAAGACACCCAGTGGCCTCTCAGGTATGTGCCCCACCTGCAGCGGTAGCCACTCTTATGTGCAAGTATGTGGTGGAGAGAAAGAGAAGCAGAGTGCACACTATGAAGAGAAGTGGAACTGGAGACTCAAGGGTGGAGAGGAGTAGCCTGATGGGAGTAGCCTGCGCTGCTGCTTGACTCGAAGTTGAAGTCCTGATCCCATGCTGCCACTAAGGCCATGTCTTGGTCTGTGTTTAACATGACCCATATTATCACCAAAGGCTATCCGGGTGTCTCTGGTCTGGGCAGCCACCTGGGACTATGGTGGATGTCTAAGGGCTGCACAGATCTGGCCCCACCTCTCACCAGCTGCAGAACTCAAGTGGGCCCTGTACTTCACCTGGGCAGCACAGTAGAGCTGTCTCTGGTGGTGGGGCACTGGTGAGCCAGCCTGAAAGTCTGAGCTCAGGAAACCTGTCCTGTCACTTGCCAGCTGTTGTATTGGATGAGCTAGCTGGGGCAGTGCTGGAGAGCTTACCCTGGTGAGCTGACCAGCTCAGCTACCACCCAGGCCCAGATCCAGGGCTTGGAATTGACCCACCTAACCTCTACCTCATCTATGAACTGCTGGAGCACATGAAGGGGCTGGTTCTACAGATCCAGAGCTGCAGGATCTTCATAATGCACACAGGATATCTGAGGGGCGTGCCAGAGGATCCTGTAAAGATAGTGTAGCAGAGAACAGAGGTCTGAATGAATCTCTATTCATAACTGTATCAGACAGGCTGCGTAGTTCCCATTTTACTGCTTTATAATCGAAGAAAGCAAGACATTTATGATTCTTTAGCTAGTGAGCAGCATACTGCTAAATGGAAAAGACACCAGATTGTTGGCTCCAGCCCTGGGTTTTGCATCATCTCAAGAGTGAAACCAGTCATGGCAGGACACATTCAGTTACTAGTTGCACACCTGAAGGACACCCCCTCCACCCCAGTATCCTGTTCCAGTAATAAAGGAATTCTACATCATGATTTCCTCTAACACTTAGAATTGGATTGCACTCATTCCGAGGACCACACACCTTCTCTGTTGATCAAAAATGATGACTCTAAGAATTTTCCTCCAGTCACTTTCCCTGTTAATCCTTTGTTCTCATGGCCCTGGGTCTAAGGCTTCTGGTAATGGCATGCCATTTCTGCTGACCTCATCTCTGAGTCAGAGGAAACCGGGTGTGTGTGGGGAGATAAAAGTCAAGGCTGGTACCAGATCAGATGTCAGCCTGGGCAAGTCATCGTGGTTCCACTATGCATTAGAAAAAAAGAAGAAACTCCAGTTTTTGAGGCACAGATAGCCTCTGCCTGGGTTACCCCGCCCTCCCTAAGAGTGGGATGGAAGGAAATGCAATAGAATTAGAAGATGAATGGAAATCTGATGCAGTTTGCACCTTTAATCCAAGGCAGAGGCAGTCAGATCTCTGGAGGACAGCTTGGTCTATATAATGAGTTCCAGGACAACCAGGCCTCTCTAGGGAGACCCTGTTTCAAAAATAAGAGGAATGGATAAACAGTCCCCCTTCACCCCATGGATCCTAGAGGACCATACAGCGGGCAGCAGGGAAGTGGGTCATTAATAGAGGGAGTGGCAAGTCTTTCACCAGAATTCTAATGGGGTGTAGATCACCTTGGACTTTTCATGTTATCACAAAGTAAACAATGCGTGGAGGTGTGTTATGGCAGGCCACCAACTAGCTTTACACTCAGGCTTTTTACTTCGACTTCACAAGAGGGTTAGTGCAACTATCCCAGCTTAACAGAACGGAGAGGCAAACAAAGGGTCTTACTAAATATCTTACACTCAGAACTCTGTACCGCCCGCATCCAAACTACTGTTGGAAAAGATTTTGGGACCTACTGTAGGCTAGCCCCTCTGTTTACCACACAGAGAGCGGAAGTCCCCTCGAGAAACGAAGTGACTAAGGTTACAGGCTGAGTGTAATGCAAGGTGACCGCACAGTTCTGAGTCTCTCCAAGTTCCTTTCTTTACAGCAGCCCTGGGGAGGCTGGGAGGAGCAGAGCAGGTTTCGCGCTGAGGCTGGGGGCTCAGTCTTTCCGGGGCGGTCCCCAGCGGCGGTGCATTCCAGAGTCGTCCGTGCGTGGCGCGCGGGGTGCTGAGCTCGCATCCCAGCCGCTCCTGCGCGCTCCCGGGCTTGGAGTCCGAGCACGTTCTCGGCGCTAGCGGGGCTGAGGTTCCAGAGCTGGGGTTGCTTGAGGATCCCTTTCGATCCTAGGGGCCCAGAAAAGCACCGGTTACTGCTTGTAATCCTGACTGAAGATCGGGATCGGATCTAGGGTAAGTGAGACCAAAGGGTGTCTTTTGTGGGGCTCCAGCTAAACGGAGCTCTCCCGGAATCTCGACTTGCCCTCAGCGTTGCTCCCACCCGGGTGCCCTCTCCTGCCTTGCTACTTCTGAGTTTCTTTTCCTCATCTGGGTCCCTTGCCTCCGCTCTCAGCTCTAAGTTCTAGCTACCTTCTGTCTACAGTCTTGGGCCTCTAAGCAGGCTGTGGCTTGGGTGGGTGAGCCCCGGCCCACTCGGAGATGGGTTTCTCTATGGGTTGCCCTGCTTCTGCCTTTCCGTTCTTCCGCAGACTCCGCGGCTCCTGGTTCCCGGGCCAGGTGTCCCGGCTCAGGGTGCGTCTGAGCACAGCGCAGGGTTTGGGCAGCACCAGAAACAACAGGTCATCAGGGTCTGGAATACCTGGAGTCAGTAGTTCTTAGGACTGCTGGGTTCTAGCCTAGGTAACTAGTAACTAGAGACATCTAGTTACTTTCATCGCCTCAGCGAACAATTTAGTTACTGTGGAATGGGGGTGGGTGGGGGTGTCACATTCTTTTTAGCCTTGAAGCAAGTGAAAACTCGGGAAAAGTAAAGGATCTTTCTTCTAGACTCCCTTCTCCGGGTTATTTGGTCAGTTAGAAATTAGTTCCTGCATTACTGGTTCCCGTGCATCACTCAGCCTCTCTCCAATTCCTTGAGTGTAGGGACAGTGTATCTGTTCTCATCACTGAGGCACGCCCAGGACCTGGCACAGGGCCTGTTAGATAGTAGGCGCTTGGGACAGTTCATGGAGTAAAGGATGGAAGGTGTGAACCAACCGAATCTGTGCAAATGTTGGGGAATTTTCTGATCGAACCGTCAGAGTGGGCTTTTATGCAGCCCTGTTTGCTGTTTTTCCGTGACTAGCAGCATCCTGTGGCTGCGTCTCTGGTCTGTGGGCAGACCGTGAAAATACTTAAGCTGTTAAAAGCCGTTGGCTGCTGTGTAGAAGTGCTGTCCTTCACCTCTGAGAGACTGCCAAAGTATCTGCTGTGATCTGAGCGGCTCAGTGGGTAAACAGTCTAAGGGGACAGAATGCCTCCCTAGGGTGGGATGGAAAGAGCAGTTTTCTGGGGACCAGGATCTCGAGAGTTAAGACTGGCGCATTTCCTTTCTCCATATTCAGTCAGTCTCATCAGTAAAATGAGGAACTAGGGTGGGATGGATGCCTATTGGTGTGTGGTGACCACAGCTTGTGTTCTTTAGGTTGTGTAAGACACGCACTGCTGTCTGCATGCAACAAGGAAAGCCCAGCTGAGTTTCAGGCTATTACAGACTTCTGTGGTGAGAACTGAAAAAGCCACAGTGCTTCTCTGTTCCAATCATACTGGGGTTGTGAGTCACACTGTAGGGCGACATGTCATGCTCTACGGAGGCTCTGAAGCTGACCCCTCAGAACATCAGAACTTTGGGTCTGTTGCACAAAAAAGTCTGGGGGTTTCCCCTCCTTCCCTGGAAGGGAGAG
Source organism: Mus musculus (assembly GCF_000001635.26). NCBI lineage: Eukaryota > Metazoa > Chordata > Mammalia > Rodentia > Muridae > Mus > Mus musculus. The sequence continues at coordinate 60,499,902 of NC_000084.6, read as the reverse complement.
AATGGCATCCGTGTAAAGCCGTGCCAGGGATCAGAGACACAGACCAAAGTACAAACTGGCTGGGCCAGAGGCTGGACCCCAGTGGCTGCGGGTAAGGGGCTTTCCCAGCTGGGCTCTCATCTCATCTTAAAGTCTGTTTCTTCTGTATGGATTAAAACATACAAATGGTGTGGATGTCTCCAAGGAAACAGGGTCTTTGTATTGCTTGGTCTTACGCTGGTCTTACTTCAAGTTCAATATAAAGATAGATAACCAGTAAACTCCTCACCCCCATGCTTTATAGGAGGGTGGTGGTTTGAATAAGAACAACCCCTCATAGGCTCATAGATTTGAATGCTTAGTCACCAGGGAGTGGAACTGTTTGCAAAGGGTTAGAAGGATTAGGAGGCCTGGCCTTATTGGAGTAGGTGTGGCATTGTTGGAGGAAGAGTGTCACTTGGGGTGGGCTTTAAGGTTTCTAAAGAACAGGCCTAGTGTGTCTATCTCTGCCTGCTGCCTACAGATCAGGACATAAAGCTCTTAGCCAACACCTCAGCAGCATGCCTGTCTGCTTCCTGCCATGCTGACTATGGACTAACCCTCCGAAACGGTAAGCCAGCCCCCAATTAAAGGCTTTTTTTGGATAAGAGTCACCTTGGTCATGGTGTGTCTTCACAATAGTATAACAGTAACCAAGGCAGGGAGTAAATACTGGCACTGCTGCACCCTGTGGTACCCCAGCCTTTTAGCCTGGTCACACATTCTGAATGATGGGGTAATAATCTTACTTGACGTTGACTGGGTTAGGCTTCCTGTGTTCCAGGTATAATTCTCAGCTTTTACACATATTCTTTCATTTAGTCTCTACCATGATCCTATTAGGGAAGGACTCTCATTCCTTCCATTTAATAGTTGAGCAAACTGAACTCTGGAGAAAATAAGTCATCCACAGTCGCACAGGATGTGGCCCAGTGCAGGGTGATACTGATACCAGACAGTCTGGCCTTCAAACTTCTCCAAATCCTGTAGCAGCAGGGATCAACTCATGCATTAGCTGCAGGTGGACACGGGAGGAGTTAAGTGAGAATTCACTGGCGCGTATACTTGCGGATCACTGGGGACCCTCGACCCCTTAAAGTTCTTTCTGGAGGTAGAAGGAGAACCCCAAGAAAGACTGGGATATTCAAGGCCAAATGCATAGCAGCCAGGAGGGGAAATGACCAGAATTAGAACTGCCTGCATGTTAGGTAAAGGCAAGCCTGACTTAAACTGTGTACTTACAGTTTTGGTTATATATAGATAGAGCGTCATTATCCATTGATTTGGATTCTGACTGTCTGGCTGAATATGACCTACTATACAGGATCGAGGAAAGGGAGCAGCAGTGGGAGGAGGAGAAAGAGAGAAAAGAAAACGGTATTTCCTGAATTAGTTCGAATCAATAATGACCAGCGTCCGGCATGTGTTGCTATTCCTGACCCCTGCCCCAGGCAGACATTGCTGATCAGCCTGTTGTGCTTCACCTTCTCAGGGCCCCAAATCCTTAACTTCTTTCCTGGTCTCCTAGACTTCACTTAATGGCTCTGAGGTGTGGTCAAGGACGTAACCAGTGGGAATACCAGAGCCCTGTCTGCCTGTCACCATCGAAGACAGAACGGGGCTTTTGAAATCATTACCCCTTTTTTCTTTTAATCTTATTTTTAAAATGTAAAAAATGCTGAGCTTTTTATATTGGGTCACAGAAGGCTGTTTTCATGCAGGTATGTTCTATGGTATTATGAACACTTCTCTCCTGTACCCACCCCTCTCTGGACCCCTCCCTCCTCCCATCTCTTTTCCTTGTTCTCTTAGGCAGTTTGGCTTCTATTTCTGGGCCAGGGGTACACATACAATGTATAAAGTCTTATATCTACACATGACTGAAAGTGTGCCACTTTTGTCTTTAAAACATTTTGTTTTTATTCATTTTATTCATTTGTTTGTATACGTGAATGTGGGTGCTTTGGAGCCAGAGTTATAGGTGGGTTTGAGCAGCCTGCTGTGGGTGCTGGGAACTGAACTCAGGTTGTCTGTAAGAGCTGCAAGCTCATCTGCTAAGTCTTGTCTTCGGCCCTGGTGCTGATCAGCCTGAGATTGGATTAATTCACTTCATTTGATTATCTCCAGTGGCATCCATACTCTAGTCTTTATTTCACTCTTTTCTGCATTTTTATTAATGTCCTTCTACCATAGAGCATCCTGGAACAGGGGATGGGTCGGAGCTGTGCGGGTGGCCGAATGGCAGCAGCGTGCACTGCCAGTTTTCCAGAGTAGGCCAGACCCTCAGAATGTAAACTTATCCTTTGTTTCTAGTTTTTGACTGATACCCAAACTGAGGTGCAATCAGAAAGAGGACTTTACTTAGGATCTAGTCCTGCACCATTAATAATTTGCTGCATAGTGGGCTGGGGAGAGAGCTCCCAGAGGGGCAAGCATGAGGGCTTGAGTCTGATTCCCGGAGCATGCGGGAAAGGCCGGCAGGATGGCGCTTGCTTATAAGTTCAGCACTGGGGAGGTGGAGACAGGTGGATCCCTGAGGTTTGCTGGCATGTGTACACGTTTGCGTGCATAGTTGCAAACCTGTGCACATACATACAACATTAAAAGTAAAATAGAAAACAGGGCTGGCCAGATGGTTCAGTTGGTAAAGGCATTTGCCATGCGTGCCTGATGATCTGAGACTGAGTCTAGAAACCCATGGCGGGAGGAGAGGACAGAGGCCCCAGAGCTGCTTATTACCCACCGTGTGTGCTAGACTGTGGCACACACACAGTCCCTCCGTCCTCTAACAATAAATACAAATGTAAAGAATAAGTAAACAACAACACCTAACCAAACCAACCCAAACCCCAAATCCTTCTAATCCAGTTCATGAGACTTAAGTCTGGCAGCTTTGGACACTTGAATTCAGTGGTTGATAGCTCCATGGGTCAGCATCTGCTTGAGTGCCATGAGAGTAAGGTCACACACCATCAGGTCATTGTTCTGGAGGCTCTAGGGTAGAAACATTTCCTTCCTTGGGTCAATGGCAGAATTCACTCTCTTTGGTTGTGGGCCTAAGCTCACCATTTTCTTTTAAGCTGCAAACAGAGGTCAGTCCTTGCTCCCAATAGGAACTGCAGCCTTTGGCTGAGTCCCTGCTCTCAACAGGTACTGCAGCCTTTGGCTGTCAGCTGCCTTTCTCTTCATTCAAACCAATAATCAACAAGTCTCACCCAGCGGTTCTCAACCTGTGGGTTGCGATCGTGGGAGTTGATCGGACCTTTTACTGGGGTCACATATCAGATATCCTGTATACCAGATGTTTACATCAAAAATCTTAACAGTAGCAAAATTACAGATATGAAGTAGCAATAAAAATAATTTTATGGTTGGGGGTTCTCACAACATGAGGAAGTGTATTAAAGGGTCGAAACATTAAGAAAATTGAGAACCACCCTTTTCTAACCTTCCACTTGACTTTTAAAGGGTTCCTGTGATACATTGGGCCCACCTGGATATTCCAGGATGCTCTCCCATGTCAATGCCCTGCAGATGAACCACATCTGCAAATTCTCTTGCCTTTGTTCTCATGGCCCCACCCTGTGAGTCATGATTCCTTTTCAAGGGGACGAAGACATCGAAATCTTTTGGGGGGGCATTTATCTGCATGCTGTACATAAGAAACAATCTTTGGGAAGGTGGCTGGTTTAGTATTACACAGTGAGGCAGAGGCTTAGCACCCCCACTCTGTGCTCTGCCTCTGTCACAGAGGCCCTGCATCCATGGAGAGACCCCATCAACAGCCGGCACACAGCAGTACTCAAGTCACTGGCAAGTAATGACAGATGGTCCCATCTTAAAGAGGATGCTGTGGATTTGACCGTGTTTTCTCTTCTGCCGACTTGCTCTTGGTTTCTGAAACTGATTGGCCGGTCAAATGCAGTCTACATTCAGTCTCAAAGGGCTCTGGCTGCTGTTCTGATGTCTGAAATAAATATCCTGTGTTTTTCCGTTTTCTAGCCACAGAGGAGCAGAAACCCAAGCCATGAGCAGGTCTGTAGTCCATTAGGAATTTTGGAGAAGTAAGGTCAGTCTGGGTGAGACAGGAACAGAGTGCTCCTTCAGGATCTTGGAACATTATTAGAAAAAGGTTTCTGGTTTGATTCATGTCACACTTTTGCTATTTTGTGTGCTTCGTTCGTTCCTTCCTTCCTTTGGCTCATTTACTTGGAACAAATTTCCCTGGTGAATTGATTATGCCAGGCTGGCAAATGTTTGAGGCTAACTATTACACAATGGGAAGGGAGCTGCCAGTTCCAAGACTTACTAGGTAGCTGGGATGTCCTCCTGCTGGACATGGTATGGGAAGCTCCTCTTCTTTCACCAGCCTCCGGATCCTTTCCTGAGAGCAGAGAGAGGCTCACACTGTGGGCACCATCCATCCATGCCTCCTGACTGTTGTAAATTTATGCCCATCAGTCCAAGCCTGCTGACAAGATGAAATCCTAGAGGACTTTATTCTAAAAGGCCAGTGAGTCCTCTGTTAGGGACAGGGTGGACTGGGAGAGAAAGGAGCCCCCATAGTCCTTGAAAATACTATGTAATCTCATGAGTACCAGAAAATGATGAAATCAGAGGCTGAAGTTTATTTTGGAGATATGGTCCAACTCGGATGGCTATTGAGACGTCTGCAGGAGTCAGGTTTCTTTTTGGATGTCTTCTGCTAATTAAGTTCCATGGATTGGACTCAAATGTGACATACCTAGTTTCCCATTTGATTCTCTCTTCAGACTTACATTATTGATCCCATGATGTACTGAGCGCTGTGATAGATGTTGAAGATGTGGCAATAGACAAAACACAGGGCTTCCATTCTCCTGAGCTTTCGTTTGGGGAGATCAAAGGGATAAGGCTTTGGCCTGTTAGGTATAAAAGCCAATAAAAGGGAGTCAACCAGGGCTGAACAAGCTGAGGTTAGATTGTGACGCATGCATGCAGGGTCTGGGAATGTGGATCAGTTGGTCGAGGGCTTGCCTACCATACTCGAATCCCGGGCTCAATCTCTAGTACCTCAGAAACTCGGAATAGTGTGGAACATGCCTGTAACCCTAGCACTCAGGAGGCAGGCGGAGGCAGGAGGATAGCCTTGAAAAAGACTTGTGAGTTTGAGACCAGACTACCCTGCGACCCTGTCACACAGAAACCAAACAGCTGGGATGGTTCACCTGTTAAAGAAGCTTATTGGGCAAGACATACAATCCGAGTTCAATTCCTGGAACCCATCCGTGGAAGGTGGAAGGAGAGAACAGATTCCACATATTTGTCTGTTGATCTCTATGTGATTACCGTGGGATATGTGCCCCATTATTGTGTGTTTGTATGTGTGCACCTACACAAACCAACCAACCAACCAACCAACCAACCAACCAACCAACCAATCAACTAACCAACTAACCAGCCAACCAACCAACCAACCAACCAACCAACCAACCAACCAACCAACAGCCTCTTGGTTGGAAATTGTGTGAAGAAAATAAAATAATGAGATAGAAGAAATAAAAAATAATATAAATGATGAGATAGAAGAATGGCTGGTGAATATCAGTGGTATTTTAATAGTGTGAGTCTAGAAAAATGTTGGGACATTTCAGTAGGTTGAACGAGGATTTAGCATTCTAAGAAGCGAGCAGGAGAAACATGCAAGGAGGATAAATTGGTGGATGCCAGGCATTTGGTATCCTAGGCCAAAGGTAGTGGTGATAACCCTTCTTCATAGTTGGCTTGCTTTCTCTATTTTAGACACTACATCCTTCCTTGACACGCTCAACAGCTCTTTCTTGGGATAGAGCCTCAGAGAGGGGTCCTGTAAGAGGCACAGTACTGGTGAATCTTTGTAGTGTTCCCTGGTTCACTTTCTGTTTTGTTGGCTCTTTTTCTTTTGAAACAGGGTCTGTACACAGCCCTGGTTGTCCTGGAACTCACTAGATAGATCAGGCTAGTCAAAGACTCACAGATCCATCTGCCTCTGTCTCTGAAGTGCTGGGATGAGAGCACAGCACCACTATGACTGGCCATCATTCATTTTCTGAAAGATATTTGGAGTCACACATCTTCAGCCACTTGCAGTACCAGTGACTCAGAGCTGTCTCCTCTCAGCTCCATTCTGGTGGAGAAGAAACAGCTGCCCCACTATGCAGAGTTCTGGCAGAGCTGGATGAGGGTCACACCTGCAGGATGCCACCTGCCTCTATCTGCCTTGTTCTTGCTGTGGTGTAATTAAGCTTGTCTGCTAGCAGGAAGTAATTTCATTTTATTGCCTCCTTCCTCAGCAAGGTCCTTGGTGGTAAAACCAGTTGGATAAGCACTGGCGACTTCTCAAATGCTAACTCTTCCTTTCTGTTCAGATGTGAAGGGTCAGCTGTTTCAGTAAAAGGTCAAAGCTTGGGACAGAACATGAAAAGTTATCAAACTTATCACTGTGGTCGCCTCCTCTGGACTCAGATCAGTTTTAGACCTCCATTGCCCCTAGCTAGTGTTAGGGCTTCTGACCTCTTTGTAAAGTGTCTCCTGTCCACTGCACTTTCTGTGTTCATTTGGTTAGGTCAGTTCTGAGAAGCCCTAAGTGCTTTCGTTTGTCAGTTTTCTGTTGCCACCACACTCGAGATAATCAACTTATAAAAAGAAAAGACTTGTTTTTGGCTTGTAGTTCTGGAGTTCATTCAACACGATGGCCAGGTCTCCCAAGACAAGGCATATGACAGTGTGGTGGGACCAGGCTGCCCACTTCATGGCAGGTGGGAGATATTTTGTTAGCATTCCTTCTAGGTTCCGCCTACATAACCTGGCAACAGCCAGCCATGCCTGGCTTACTAGAAAAGGGACTGTTTGCCCCCTCCTCGCTCCTTGCTCTCTTACTCTCTGCTCCTTCTCTCCCTGATTCTTTTTCCCCTTGCCCCTCCTCCTCTCTCCACATGTTCCTGGCCAGCTTCTCCTCTCTCTGTCTCTGTCTCTGTCTCTGTCTCTGTCTCTGTCTCTGTCTCTGTCTCTGTCTCTCCTCACTTCTCAACTTCCCTCCCTATTCTCTAAATAAACTCTATTCCATACTATATCTATGGCTGTACCTCAGGGGGAAGGGATGCCTCCGCATGGGCCCACAGAGGCACCCCCTTCCACCTCACCATATGGCACTCTATCAAACACATCCTGGCTCTTCTCTCTCTTTCTTTTCTTTCTTTCTTTCTTTCTTTTTTTTTTAAAATAAAACACAACATATTTTAAGAAAGGGGGGTGGGTGGAGAGAAGAGGTCTGGGGACTCTGTCCCCTCTGGGACACTCAATGGATCAGAAGACCTCTCACTGATTCCCACCTCTTAATGTTTCCCCCACTCCTCCGTAGCACCTGGGCATTTTAGGTCCCACAACAGTGGTGATTTATGCTCACTAGATCATTTGGCTTCCACCACATCACAAGGAAGGCGTTAGTGTTGTGTCATACTCCGCTGCAAGTGGAACTGCTGCCGAGAGAGCAACAGCTATCTCATTTGTCCACGTGTCTAGTCCTACTCCTTGGTCTCCAGTATTAGTCATATCACCATCATTAGTTATTCAATTAGGTTGACTGGCTGACTATGTCTGTTTCATACTTGGACCAGAGAAATAGGTCAGTTTATTAATTGTGCTGGCTGATGTAAAAAATCATTAGTTTGGATCGTCGTCTAACTTAGCTGGCTTTATAGTGATATAACAAAATATTAGAGGATGCTTTGGTTGAAAAAGAAGTTTATTTGCATCACAGTTCCAGGGGTTTGAGAACGTGACACTGGCTTCTGACAACTTGTGGCACACAACTTGTGGTAAAGGAGAAAGGTAGACGTGTGTAGCAACATGCTAATAAGCATGTGGCATATGACCTTGCTATGTAATAACCTGGTTTATGGTAATGAGCCCACTCTGTGAGGCTGGCCTAATCACTCCAGGTGGCATCCCCTAACCTCATTTATAACCTGCCACCAGGAAGCACCTCCTCTCAGTGCCGTTCCACTGTTCCACCTCAGAGGCAGACTAGGTCAGAGCCGCAGCACCCTCTTGTCATCCTTGTTCATAAAGTAGAAGTTCTCTGCAAGTCTGGGAGGAGGGGAGGGTGTTTGCTTAGGTTAATGGTTCTTCACAGACAGGAATTTCCAATCATGATAAAAATTAATATTTGTAGAGCGTTTACTCTGTGAGAACAGTGTTGTGTGCTGTGTGCGATTATCTCAGACAAATTCTCTTAATCCCGAGGCAGATTACGTTCCCCCCATATTTGGTTTTGTTTTCAGCTGAGTAAACAGGAGATGAGGACGTTCAATTAGCTTACTTAAGGTTGCTTGGCCAGAAAGTGCTGGGCCCACATTTCAGCAAAGCTGCCTGGCCTCAGAGCCTGGGTTTTAGCACCCCTCTGCAGTCTCAAGAGTGGAGCAAAGGGTTCTGCGTTCTTTGGTTTTTTAAGTACTCCTTGCTCTTGGAAGAGTTCCCATAGCTCCATCTAAACAGAAGACCTTCCAGCTTTGTTGAGTTCAAAGTGTTTATTCAGTGTCTACTGAGTAGAGGGGATGTTCTGTGTCAGGAAGCTGTGCTAGGCCAGAGCCGAAGCCCAGGCAAGCTGTCTGCTCTTCTCCCAGTGTTTTGTCTGTAGTCACCAACTCTTCCCTACCTCCCTGTGCCCTTGGAACAATCTCTCACTCTAAGCAAGATTCTCTTGTCTCTCCTCTCTTCTCTGATGTTCTTATTCTTAGTGAAGAATAAGTAACTTTAGTAGATTTGTATTTGAGCCCTAAGCCAAAGGGCAGAGTCCAGAATGGGACCACAAACACGGGGATTCTGACCCAGCATTTCGTTTGTTTTGTTTGTGGTATATGCATATTTGATCCTAGTAAGCCACCTTCCTTCCGGTCTGTGACACTGGGGCTCTATGCCTTAGGCAGCTTGCCTCGGCCAGCCCCCAGATGCTTTTACACAGCTGGAAAGTGAGGTTAAGAAAATTGATGGGCAAGTCTGCATCACTGTGCCTGTGTCTACAGGGAAGGAATATCGGGGGAAAAATATTGTAAGGGCCAGAGTTGTGGAAAGTAGGCTGTGTGAGAAATAGTTTGTCATAGTCATTGTTCTATTGCTGTGAAGAGACACCATGACCGAGGCAACTTATAAAAGAAAGCATTTAACTGGAGCCTTGCTTGCAGTTTCAGAGGGTAAATTCATGACCATCTTTGTGGAGAGAGTGATGGCAGGCAGGCAGGCAGGCAGGCAGGGCAGGCAGGCAGGCAGGGCAGGCAGGGCAGGCAGGGCAGGCAGGGCAGGCAGGGCAGGCAGGCAGCAGGCAGGGTGCTGGAGCAGTAGCTGAGAGGTTACATCTTATCTTCAAGGCGGAGGCAGCCAGAATGAGACTGGGCCAGGCACAGGCTTTTGAAATCTCAAAAGTCACCTCCAGTGACACCTCCTACAAAGAGGTCACACTTCTTAATCCTTCCTCAACAGGCCACCAACAGGGAACTGGAACTGGGCATAGAAATATATTGGGGAACATCGTCGTTCCAGCCACCACAGTCTTCATGGTGGTGGTAACAATGCATGCCTTTAATACCAGTACTTGGGAGGCAGAGACAGTTGCATCTTTGTGAGTTCGAGGACAGCCTGGTCTAAGAGCTAGTTTGAGGACAGCCAGAGCTACATAAAGAAGGGCGACAGAAAAAAAAAAAAAAAAAAAAAGGCTGTACCATTAAGAACAGATTAATGCCAATGTCAATGGGCATGTTATGTGGAAGGCAGGAAAGTTCGAGGGTCCCACCTCTAGGCAAAGAACTCCAGGCAACTATTGACGATTGGGAGTAGGAGGGTTTGCCTCTCCTGGGGGTGAGTCCATCATTGCTGGTCCAAGGCAGAGTGGTCAGCCTTGAAACCAACAACAAAGACAGACTCAGTAGGTTGCATTTATGCATATTTGTGTACACACACACACACACACACACACACACACACACACACGGAGTGAATCACGTGCTCTCTGGTGACTTCTTGTGAACCTTCTCCTAATGAATGAAAATTTCTTGGAACTAATCCCTGGGTGAGGAGTAGGCAGGACTTCTGGTGGCAGAGAGGATAAGGGGAGACAGGAGAAGAGGTCTTGCTTTTGGACAGAAGACAAGTGGAGGTCAAAATGCAGGTAGTGGAGACCCCCGATTCAGGTGGCGGATCGGCTACTGGAGGATTTAACTTAGAGTGGCTTACAAATTAGGGTGCTAGTTGCTGTGCCCAGTGATTGTGTTATCTGTTAATTCTGAACTAAGTTCGTGTGCTGTTTTCCTTCACGAGACGACTCAACTGGGTTCCAGAGAGAAAGGTACGATAGCAGAGCATGGGTTTGCGAGAAGTGTACCCCACAAGGCCATGAGAATTTGGACGTGTGGGACTGGCGTGACAGAGACTCACCATGGGAACTTAGCGAGTCAGGTGGAGAGATTTTGGAGCTCTGGGTCAGAGAGTCTGCCGAGATGGGAACAGGCTGTGGCTGGCCTGCCTGCCTGTACACTGCCGGTAAAGCATGGATTGATTTTTTAAATATTTCACTCTGTGTATGTGTATATATGTGTGTGTATATATATATATATATATGTAAATATATATATATATATATATATATATACACATGTATGTATGTAACAATAATAATTAAAGATACAGTAATGATAATAAAAGAAAAAGGCTATCAACTTGAAAGTGGGGGACATGGAAGGGATTCAAGGACATGTAACTAGCTGGAAGGGGCTGTGTGGAAGAAAATGAGGGGGAAAAGTAATGTAATTCTATTTTAGTTAAACATGTTTAAAAAACAAAAACAAAGAGAGGTAGTGGTGTCATGCACCCTTAACCTGAGCACTCAGGAGGGAGAGAGGCTGGTGCGAGGCCAGCCTGGTAAAACAAAGGAGTCAGACCACCATGGCCTCTGCTCTTGAGGTTCCCCAGCTCCCATCTTAAAAAAGATGGCAGAGGGACAGGTAACACACACCTATAATCCCAGCACTCTGGAGGCAGAGGCAGGCAGATCTCTGGGAGTTTGAGGTCAGCTTGGTCTACAAAGTGAGTTCCAGGACAGCCAGGACTACACAGAGCGACTGTCTCAAAAAAAAAAAAAAAAAAAAAAAAAAAAAGAAGGTGGAGGAATGGGAGCTGGAAAGATGGTTCAGTTTTAAGAGCACTGGCTCATCTTCAGGAAACCTGAGTTCAATTCCCAGTACCTACTGGCAGCTCACAACTGCCTGTAGCTCCAGCTCCGGGGATCTAAGACCCTCACACACACACATACATGCAAGCAAAGCACTAATGCACATAAAATAAAAATAAATAAACCATTAAAATAAAAGTAGACAATTTAAAAATAAAGGAAATGACTTGCCCCGGTCACACCACAAGTTAGAGGGAACTGAGACAACTCTGGCCTCCCAGGTTCCAGTAATGTGTTTTGAATTCTTCTGTGCTCTCTCTCTGTCTGTCTTTGTCTCTGTCTGTTTGTCTGTCTGTCTGTCTCTATCTGTCTGTCTGTCTCTCTCTCAAATTCTCTTAAGACCCCACTGGCCTTGAACTTAGAGTTCTGTGTACATCTGCCTACTGAGTGCTGAAATTAAAAGCCTGCGTGATTACACCTGTTTTTTGTTTTTTGTTTTTGTTTTTTGAGACTGTGCTTTGCTATTGTAGCCCTGGCTATCCTGGAACTGGAACTTGCTATACAGATCAGGCTGGCTTGGACCTTTGGTAATCTTTTTGGTTCTGCTCCTGATTGCTGGGATTACAGCCTGAACCACCAGGTCTGTCTCCCTTCATTTCTTTGGTCATCATTCACTCCGTGTGAAGTGAATGGTAGGTTCCATGTTTTACACTGTGTGCTTTCTAAATTCTGCACATATATATAGAACCCATTCATTTCATCTCTAGAGAACCATATTGGTTTTCTATGGATTTTAAAGAGATTATCCCAAACTTGGTGTTGAAAGTAACAAGCCTTTTATCTCAGCTTTAAGAGGGCAGGACTCCAAGCTGTCGTAGGTGGCCTTGCACTATAGAGATTCATGGTGCCTTACAGCAGAGTAGTCCTGAATCTGGTAACAACCCGTCTACTCCCTCTGTGCTCTTTCCTGAGTTTGGGTGCAGGGGCTGCACTGTGGATCAGTGGAGGCTGGGGACACCGTGGTTACCTAGTCTCTTCCTTTTTAGCCCGCTGTGGATCTCGGTCACACTTTCCTTTTGCAGAAAGCAGCTTCCTTGATGAGGATGCAAGTTATACTTATCTGTGCTTATAAGGATTACTATTCAAATACAGGCAGACATTGCATGGGTTTAGGAAAATGGCAGAGTTGTTGGTCAGGGGAATCCAGTAGACTCTGAAAACAATATAGGTTATGGCCATTGCCCTTGATCGTCTCCCAGAACTTGAAGATAAGACCCTGTTACTGAAGTCCACATGCTTTGGACACAGGACTTGGAGGAACTGATCTGTAACTGACTTGAAAGTCTTTTTCCAGAGGACTAGCTCTCATAGGGCCTGAAGGTGCTACGTAGGCTGTCAAGAGAGAAAAGCAATGAATAATCCGACCTAGCTATAAATTCCATGAACTATAACAACAACCAGTATGGCCCAATATCCCCGAGGGGAGGCGTGTGCTGGGGAGATGGCTCAGCAGTCAAGGGTTCTTGATGTTCTCCTAGAGGACCTGGGTTTCGCTCCCAGAACCTCCAAGGTCCGATACTCCCTTCTGGTCACTGTGGGCACCTGGCATGCATGTGGTACTCATACATACACACAAAATTAAATGAATCTTTAAAAAAAGATTTTAAAGAGTTGCAATAGTATACCCTTATCTTGGGGTGGCCAACGGGTTCTACTTGGAATTAAGAGCCACTCAATAGGAAGGAATTCATGCCTGGTACTGGAAACTTAGCCAGCTGTCCATGGCTGGAGAGGTCATTGACCCTAGAGGAGATCCTCCTCCTGCCCATTTTCCTAAACCTTCTTTTTAAAGAGCCTGCCTATTGACTGTATTAGGCTCACCAGGACATCTGATTAGGCCAGGAGTCCTCAAAGAGCATTACTTAAATGAGAATGAATAACCTTCTAGGTTTACCTATTTATTGTCTTCATTAACTCTATTTGCATCTGGGACTAGAGCCAGAGGGCTGGAATAGCAAGGACAGAATTGCACACATCAGTGATGCTGATGGAACCTTAGGTCACATTGCTGCGTAATCAGAATACTATTAGCAGATAGAATTCACGGAGATCAACTTAGAATTCTCTATGGGACAATTACCTTGTAGCAACGTCTTATTTATAGTTGTATATATTGTGTTTTCTTGTGTTCTAATGTAATTATTCAGTTATTTTCCCTCTCCTTCCTGCCTTCCCCTCTTTCTTCTTCCCTCTTCCTTCCAATCTCCTCCCCTTTCTTGGTGTGTTCAGGATGAAATAGGCTCCATGCATGTTGAGCAGGCATTCTGCAGCTGAACAGCACCTTATTTTCCTGTTTGAGCTAATATATTGTAGAAAGTCATTACCTTAAGACACCTGTGTCCATAGTTATTTAAAAATTCCTTTGTTTTTTTTTTTTCATTGATTGCGAGAGCTGTGTTGTAACTCCCCATCCTATGAATTTATCCTTATGGGATTTGCCATCCTGATTTTTCCTTGGAAGTCAGCTCTTTGGTTTTCTAACACTGTCTGGGAAAGGGAAAAACAAAGTTCTTTCTGCACTCCCCTCCCCCAATATACTTTTATTATTTTCTTAATGGCTACTCTGAGGATGTCATTTATCTTTGATTAAGCCACATCTGACATCGTTTTCTTGTTTTCTTTCCGAGACAGTGTCAGAAAATCAAAGTGCATTACTTTGGTTTCTTTTGCTGTTCGTTATTGCTGTTGAATATTTTATTTCTGTATTTTTGTCTGGAAATATCCTGCTTCACCATAATCCTTAGGAGTTATTTTTTTTTCACCTATTTAAAGACTCATTCTGTTTTTAAGTGTTGTTGTTTCTGTGAAAAAGTTGGCAATCAGTCAGTTGTTTCTCATTTGAAGAAAACTCTTTTTAAAAATTTCATCAGATTCTTTTTTTTTAAAGATTTATTTATTCCATTTATATAAATACACTGTAGCTATCTTTAGTCACACCAGAAGAGGGCATCGGATCCATTACAGATGGTTGTGAGCCACCATGTGGTTGCTGGGAATTGAACTCAGGACCTCTGGAAGAGCAGTCAGAGCTCTTAACTGCTGAGCTATTTCTCCAGCCCCATCAGATTCCCTATAATGCACCTCATTTTACTTAACTTCATAGGATCTCTAGGGCTTTACTGTATGAACTGATACACTAAATTAGAGAATCGAGAAGTCTCTAATCTAGAGTTGGCTAACTTTACAATACCAGGCACGAATTCCTTCCTATTGAGTAGTTCTTAAGTCCAATTAGACACTGTTGGTTACCCCCAAGGTAAAGGTGCCACTATTACATCACTGGGGATATCCCATAGTGAAATCTAACTTTAGTTTGAGGGGATCTAATGCCCTTTTCTGGCCTCCACAGACACCAGGCATAAATGAGGTACATAGTTAGACCACCATAGATAGAATACAAAGCTAATTTTTAAATGCTGTCTCTGAGATAAGTCAGTTGGCCACTGTGACTCTTTTACCTCCAACAAGTGTGGAGAAGTGAGTTTTCCCTTCAGACTTCTCAAACACACAATTGTAAAACTTGTATTTATGTACCAAATTGTATTTGTTAAAAAAAATACTGTGGCAAGTTTATATAGTGTTTGTATTTGCTTAGCGAATGCAAACATTGACTTAGCCTCGGCCCATATATTAACAAAAGCTTCACAAAATCCTACACTGGATATATTTGTTTCCTGCAGTGAAAACCAGAGAAGTTAACCAGGCAGGGATCTTAAAACTCACAAGTATGAAGAAGGACTTTGCTAAAAGTTTTACTGTTAGTCCTTCTCTGGTCCTTCCCCAGAAGGACCTATGGCCTTTTACTGGGGAAAAGGAAGTAATCTGGGGTCTATTGAATCTTGGTTCAGAATTAACAGTAATTCCAGGAGACCCCAGGAAGCATTGTGGCCATCCAGTTAAAGTAGGGGCTTATGGAGGTCAGGTGATTAATGGAGCTTTGGCTGATGTCTGACTCACAGTAGGTTCAGTGGGTCCCCAGACTCATCCTGAGGTTGTTTCCCTGGTTCCAGAGTGTGCAATTAGGATAAACATACTCCTGTCCTCTGTACTACACTAAAGCTACTTCCAGAATCCACACAGCCCAGCGAACAAGCCCGTGCAGTGTGACCCGTTGTACAAGCTGGCCTAGGTTGGTCCCAACGCTCTCTTCCCAGTGCAGGGTAGGTTCTTACTGCTTTTGTCCAGAAGCCTTCTCTAAGGGATGTATAACCTAAAACCATCAAGAGTTCTGGTTCTGATGAGCAAACAACCTTTTCTAAACCCAACTAGAAAGGCAGGGGAAAATCAGCTCAGAGGCATTAAAAAAGAACAAAATAAGGAGTTACCAGGAGACCGTCTGGGAAAGAACAGAGATCAAAGGAGGTGAGCTTGGCATTAGGGCCACATTTTCCCTTATGGAACATGGAGGCTGAGAAGTGCTTCTGGCAGAGTGGGAGGGAAAGGGAGCAGGGAGCCAAGACTGCCTAGACAGACAGGGGGCCGGGCCCTGGGACTGGAACCCGAGCCCTTGGGGCTAGGAGTGAGCTGGGAATCCAGCAGGCCTCCTAGCCATCATGGCCTCTGTGAGTTAGAATAGTTCCTAAAATCAAATTCCTGTTCATCTGGATTTCAAGCATCTCCAGGTAACTGGCCCAAACAAATGCATCTTCTTGGGGGCAAGAGCATCCAACGTGGTAAGCTTAAGTGTCCAACCTAAAGCCAAAATGGCCAGAAAGGCAAAAGAGACAGTCCAGCAAGAACAAAGCTACCAACACAACAGAAAATAAACAGCCGTCCGAGGCATGGCAGCATGCCTGTCAGCCAGCACTTGGGAGACAAAGGCAGGTATTCAAGACTGGTTTTGCCTGCCTGCACTCCAGGCTGGCCTGGGCTCCATGAAACATACTAATAATACTTTCCACTATGCTCTTATAAATTCAAGTTTGTAAGTTTGCCAGAGAACATGAAAGAGAAAGAGCATACTAGATTTTCTTATAGAACCAAATCAAAATACTGGAAGCACACTGGACACAGATGCAGAGGTGAAAGACTGAACATGCACCCAAACCAGGTCAGGTTAGGTCAGCCCTTCTGTATTCTTACCTGGGTGTATTGGGAATATGTTTAAATGCAAATTGTCCAAATGTAATGGTTGCTAAAGAAAAGAGAAACTCACTCCGCTGTCCATTGTGTGTGTAGCTTGATGCAAGTAGGAGGTTGAAAATAGGTTGTCAGGTGCATTGCTGGAGAGGGGTGTTGGACGGGGAGTGCAGGTAGGGGTCTCAGGCTACCAGGTGCGTTATCAGAAGAGGGGTGTTGTGCAGAGTCCCAATCAGTACTGATTCCCATGCTCGCCTGTTTCACCTCCCTTCCCGGGTTTCTGAAACATTGTAGGCTGATTTTTTTCCAGCCTCTCTCTTTGGAGTGCTGGAATAGCACGTGCAGCTATGCCTGACGGTTAAAGCCATTTCTTGAGTGCACAGTTCTGGAATGCATGTTGAAGTTTATCGTTTGTTCGTGAGGTAAATCAAGTTTGCTGGTTCAAAATAACAACAGTTGAGACTGACTG
Organism: Mus musculus; assembly: GCF_000001635.26. Taxonomy (NCBI): domain Eukaryota; kingdom Metazoa; phylum Chordata; class Mammalia; order Rodentia; family Muridae; genus Mus; species Mus musculus. Next base: position 60,483,097 of record NC_000084.6, on the reverse strand, counting down.
CTGTTTACTGTGTGTAGTCATAGAAACTTCATATTTTTATCAATTGTAGGATTACATTTATGACGTAAATGGTTTGGGCTGAATTCCAACGAGAACCATTAATCAGAAATTACAAGCTGTTTGTCTGTAAAGTAGGTGATAAGGAAATTGATCTATTACTATTCATTAGATGTGCCAAGATACACATTTATATGTAGTCATAAGGAACCCGTGCACCCAGATGTTAAAGTGAGGTCAGACAGAAGCCAGCCACAGAGGCCGAGGGCCTGCTTTTCTTCAAGTTTTTCTAGCATGCACTTAAGGACGCTGAGCGTGACCTGTTTAGCTCTTTTCCAGGGGAAAACATTTTCTTTCATTGTATTCAGAGCCAGTTACCCGGGGAGAAACAGGCTGCTGAAGGATCCCACGCTCAAGGACAGAGAGGACTGAAATGGACCCCGACCCCTGCCCGTGTGGTGCCCGTGTGGTGCCCGTGTGGTGCCTGCCTCCAACAGTGGCTCAGGAAGAACATGGCAGAGTTTTTATTAGAAGGGGGAAAACTTTAATTTTAGATCATGTAAATTTTGTGTTCTGTTTTAGTGTTACTCTTAATTTATACTGTGCCTGATAAGGGAATGGGGACCTCTGTTGTTTAGGGTCTCGAGGTCATGGAGGCTATTGATTCAACTCAGCGGCGGAGGGGCAGGAACTCACGTCCTATCCGTTTTTTCTGTCTTTTACCGAAGTATCTTCTCTGATCTGTTTCCACACTTCAGTTTTCCTTTGGTTCTGTTTCTTTGTTGTTGTTTGGAGATAGTGTTTCCTGTAATCCAGGCTGGCTTTTCACTCATTTGTTGCAGTAGGGATGACCAGGAACACCTGATTCTCCCATCTCTCTACCTCCCCAGTGTTTGGTTACGGGCGGTCTCCTCTGTGCCCAGTTTATGCAGTGCCGGGATCAAATAGGGCTTTGTTCATGCAAGATAAGCACTTCAGCTGAGCTTTGTCCCCAGCCCACACTTAGAGTTTTAAAAACAGTCTCATTTGTGCTGGGGAGATGGGTCATTGGTTAAGTGATTGCCACAAAAGGGTGAGGGTCTGGGTTCAGATCTCTAGCACCCAGGTAAAAAAAAGTTGGGTGTGGCATCACGTGCCTGTAATCCCAGAGCCATGAGGTAGATACAGGAGGAGCCGGGAGCTTGCTGGCCAGGCAGTCTAGTCAAAATCGTGAGCTCCAGTTTTCGTGAGAACTTGTTTCATAAAAGTAATGTGGAGACAGATAGAAGAGGACATAGGACATGGCTTCTTGCTTCTACGTGCACGCATGAAGGCTCATGTATACTGCCCCCACATATACATGTATGTGTGTCCATGTATTTGCCGCACACAAAACCCATAATTTCATTTACACCAGAGTAGTACTGTATGGTCTTGGATCCAGGTTAATAATAATAATAATAATAATAAAAGCTTATTTACGTATTTGCTTAGTTTTGTAGGAGCAGGGGTATGGTTAAAGTACGTGTTTGACTGAGTGTACAGTACAGGCATGGATTCTCTTCCATGGGGTAGGCTTTAATGCTCACTTCAGAAGGGGTAGGAGGGAAAGTGTTAAAGACCTCCTACTTCACACCCTCTGTGAAACAGGACCAACTCCAGCTTTCGTATTCCGTGATTTCCTGTAGTGGATGAGCCCCAAAGCCTGCTTGACTGTAAGTGACAGATTTGGCTTAGGAAAAGCCAGCCAGGAGGTTGTATTCCTGGCATTTGATGTTCCAGAGACTGTTTGATGTTAACGGGCTTACTGGAAGACTTCTGTGGGCTTCCTCTGGCCTAAGGCAGGCTGGCTGTTGATGCAATCAGGAGACCACAGAGTGATTTCTTCCGCCCCCGTGCGTCTTGAGCTGTGTATGTCTCCTGTGACTCAGGCTTCTGTGACTCCATCTCTACGGCTGAGTCAAGTAGCCTGTGCTTCTCCCTTCTCGGCAGGCCCCATCCTGACAGTCTTGGTGCTGGGCCCCTTGCCAGAGGCTGCCGCATCGTCAAATCTGAGCAGCGTCTGGCTGCAGTGCCCCCAGGCACCAGTTCTCAAATCCTACTGCTAGAAAAGGTCTGAGGTCCTGGAGCCTGTTGAGTCCAGGGCCTTCCAAACCTGGCTGTGTATTCAGGTCAGCTGGGTGACAGGACCAGCTGTCTCCCAGACATTCTTCACTCTCTCAATAAGTCAGGGTTAAGGCCCAGAAAGCAGTGTTGTTGTACCCCAAGGTCATTCTTACTGTCCGTAGTGTATAACATTTGTCGATTCCTGATCTAGTCTCATATCTTAATTTTATTTAAAAATCATACCTGTAGTCATCCTTTTCCAACAATAAAGAACCTCCCCTCCAATTCTATTTTCCCTCTATTCAGTCAAGATAAAGCTCATGTTCAGAAAGCTCAAATGGCCTAATAGCACATGAAAATGAAAAAACACAAGCATCTTGTATTGTTGATGAACTCTACCAAAAGGTGACCACTGTTAACCCTTTCTTTGGGTTGATTACTCTCACAGACATTCTCCATGTCCATGTCCTTACTTTGCTAACTACCCAACTTACAAAAAACAGACCAAGCACTCATACACATAAAATAAAAATGCAAGTCTTAAAAAATACATCCGAGTTTCAGATTATTTCCTCCTTCTCCTTCCTTATCTCTCCACCCCCTCCCCCTTTCTTCCTCTCCCTCCCCCCCCCCCCCCCCCCCAGATAATGTCTCTGTGTCACTTAGGCTGGCCTCAAACTTGGGTTCCTCTTGTGTCAGTCTCACTTTCAAAGGCTCCACATGAAAACACCATAGCTGGATTAACTTCAAGCCCTCTGGATATCTTGAAATGGAGATTAGATTAACACAGGGATCCTGGAGGACACACTCTACCTAGGTCTAAACCCTAGCATATGGCTTTTCCTCATTTAATCTTATTGTTAATGCTATGGCAGAGGCATGTCTGCATGTCTATGTTGGGTACTGTACCGGTCCTGGGCATCATGGGTAGTACCTCAGAGTGCTAACAGGGACCACTGAGTGAAAGGTATTAGGAATGAAAAGCCATTGGTTAGGGAAGGGAAATGTGAGTGGGATGGTCTTCCCACTCTGCCTCACCCACTGGCTCCCTTTCTGTCTAAGCACTGACATTTCACTCCCAGCATTCCTCTTTCTGCTTTCATATCACAGGGCTAACAGTTAACATGTTCTATCATCACCTTCACCCTTAGAGCCTCTTTTTACCCCTTCCACAGCTTCCTTTCTGGTTTTCTACATATACTTACTTCCACACACATGCTAATGTAGGAAAATTGGAAGCTAGGATCTTCATACTGAGAGAATGTATACTGAGAACATACGATGTCTTTCTGAGCCTTGGTTAACCCACTTAGTGTAATATCTTCTGGTTTCATATTTATTCCAGCTCATACCATAATTTTGTTTGTTTTGAAAATATTGAATGCAATTCCAATGTGCACTGTTTAATTATTAATCATTTATTTTTTTTTTTTTTAACAAGTGTTTTTTTTTTTTTTTTTAAGATTTATTTATTTATTTATTACATGTAAGTACACTGTAGCTGTCTTCAGACCCTCCAGAAGAGGGAGTCAGATCTCATTACGGATGGTTGTGAGCCACCATGTGGTTGCTGGGATTTGAACTTCGGACCTTCGGAAGAGCAGTCGGGTGCTCTTACCCACTGAGCCATCTCACCAGCCCCTATTAATCATTTATTAGATGATGGACATTTAGGCTGGTGCCATTTCCTTGTTATTGTGAGTGTGGCAGAGCAACAGACATGGATGATGTGCAAGAATCTTTGTGGTTGGATTCAGAGTCCTTGGTACATATGCCCTAGAGTGGTAGAGCTGGGTCACATGGTAGGTTGCTTTTTTTTTTTTTTCTGACAGCATATCACTGTGTATCACTGGCTGGCCTGGGTTCGTTATGTAGATCAAGCTGGTCTCTATTTGTTTATTTGCACCTTAATTCTTTAATTTGCCTCTTATCTATCTATCTATCTATCTATCTATCTATCTATCTATCTATGTATCTATCTATGTATCTTTATATATATGTATCTAGGTATGTATGAATATTTTTTAAAAAGATTTATTTATTTGTATTTATGAGTACACTGTAGCTGTCTTCAGACACACCACTAGAGGGCATCGGATCTCATTACAGATGGTTGTAAGCCACTATGTGGTTCCTGGGATTTGAACTCAGGACCTCTAGAAGAGCAGTCAGTGCTCTTAACCCCTGAGCCATCTCTCCAGCCTCAGCATGTATGAATCTATCTGTCTGTCTGTCTGTCTGTCTGTCTGTCTGTCTGTCTGTCTGTCTATCTGTTGTAAAAGCCTCAAGGCTGGTTTCCATGGTGGCCACACAAGTTTAGACTCCTACCAACAGTGAGTAAGGACTCTCCCACACATCCTCATCCTCCCAGCATTGGCTCTCCCTCCCCCTCCCCACCTCTCTGTCCCTCCCCACCAACCTGTTCTAACTGGGATAAGAAGGAAGGCATCCCAAAGTAGAGATAGTTTGTCCTTCCCTGATGCGTACTGATATTTACCACTTAAAAATATTTATTGGCCATCACACCTTCCCTTTAAGAACTCTGTCCAGTCCCACAGGCCATTTCTGACTGTTTTTCTTGATGTTTACTTTTCCTCTTGAGTTCTTTATGTATTCTAGTTATTAACCCTTTGTCAAATTCATGCCTGGCAAGGGTTTCCCCCCATTCTGTAGGCTGTTATTCTCCTAAGTTTCCACTGCTGAAGCCCCACGAGGTCTCGGTTGTCAATTGTTGCCCTCCCTTCCTTATCATTAGCATGTTTTGACAGAAAGAGTATGCTCGGAATCTCTCAGACATTTAACTTACTATATTGTCTTTGGGAATAGTATTTCATGCAGCTGTTTTTGACGGTTGCCTTGATATTGTTAGTATTGGGCAAAAATTAATGTAGACTAGGAGAAGATGCCTGTCTAGTCATATCCAAAAGTTGAAAAAGTCTCACAGGGGCTAGAGAGATGGCTCAGCAGTTGATCACATACTGATCTTCCAGAGGACCAGAGTTTGCTTCCCTGAACGAACATCCGGGACGATTCCACACCTCTGGCACCTTAGGGCACCTGCACTCATAGGCACATACCCATACCCATGCACAGCGCTCCACAGGTTCACACACACAATAACTTGTTAGGACAGAAATCCTTATTAAATTGTTTGAGCCTAACTACTTAGTACATGGAACTGCAAGATACTTCTTTGGCGTGCTATGCTTTGGGACAAAAAGAAAAGCTATCAAGACACTAAGAACATTATGAACCAAGTCTGAGAACAACTGATTAGTATCCTTATCCATCTGAATTCAGTTATTTATTTATTTTTGACAGGGTCTTGCTAATGTAGCCCAGGCTGGTCTTAAACTCCTGATCTTTTTTTGCCTTATCATCTGGTATGGAGATGTTAAGCGTTTTCTTTTTTAAACTGAAAGGGGTACCAAATGGACTTCGGTTTAAGCAGAAGCTAGAAATTACTGGCTCGTATGCTTGGCATGTCTAGGGTTGCAGATGGCGTTAGACTTGGCAGGGTTCAGGCGCTCACTATCAGGTGATATCAGGTGATTACTACCAAGGCTCTACCTGTGTTTAACTCTAAGACAGATGCTCTTCCTGTGAACAAAGCAGCCCTGCCCTTTCCAGATATACAGCCTTTCAGTGTAGCCACCCTGGCCCTTTCGCAAGAGCTTGGGCATAAAAGTACTGGAGAAGAATTTGGTGGACCAGTCTGGATCACTTGCATATCCCCAAATGTGGCTCTGAAGATTTGCTATGCCACCCCTAAGCCAAATCTCCATTCCTGTCCTTAGGTGGATATCCCAACAAACTCACAGGAGTAAATACATAGGCAGACTTTCTTTGGGAAAAGGGGAGTTGTCTTCTCCGGAGATCTAGGGAGCTGCCTCATTTGGTAGAGTGCTTGCCACAAACAGAAGGACCGGAGTCCAATCCCCAGTATCTGTGTAAAAGCTGGGTGTGGTGGCTCATGCTTGTCATCCCAGAGCCAGGGAGCCAGAGGCAGGCAGATCCCTGGAGCTTGCTAGCTGGCCTGCCAAGCTGATTCTGAAAGCCCTCGGTCCCAGTGAGAGACCCTAACCCAGAAACCAAGTTGTAGGCTGGTAGAGTGGAGCTGGTCAGAATGATTACAGATGTGCAGTTGGCCATCTTTACCACAGTGACCGGTGTGCCACCTTCCTTGCTTGTGTTTCTCTGTTACCGCGTGGCTGTCAACAATTCCAGAAGCAGGAATGAAGGTGCTGCTTTTTCTGCCCCAGGGACCCAGAACATAGCACACTACGTTCTGTCAAGATGGAGGCTGCGAGGGGCCCATCACAGTATACAAGTCCTGGTGTCACCTGGATTTTACCAAACACCTTGTCTTCCTTAACCTGAGGGACAAGAAGATACCTTGAATAGGGCCCGGTATAGGGGCTTCTTTTCTACTTCTTGCCCAATAAAAAAAATATGGCCATGTATTTAAAAAAAAACACCCCAAGAGAGGATGCACCTAATCCCACAGAGACTTGATGCACCAGGGTGGGCGGGTATGTGGGGTGCAGGTAACCCTCTCAGGGGAGAAGGGGAGGGGGATGGGGGATGGGGAAAGGACTGTGTGAAGTGGGTATCAGGAAGGGGGCAGCGATCAGGAAGTAAAATGAATAAGTAAATAAATTAATGAAAAAAAAAACCCATCCCAAATCAAGATGGGCAACACCAGAGGAATGACATTCAGGGTTGTCCTATGTCCTCCACACATAGAACATACATGTTCATGTGCATTTGTACACATATGCTCTCTGCTCCCCTCCCCCCCAAAAAAAAGAATAAGCAAAGATCAAAAACAGTGAATTATTGTTTTATAGATGAGGGAAGCAGACTGGTAAGAATGAGAGTTCCATCCATCTGGGTTTATTGCCTAGGCCAAATTAGTGACATCTACATGGCTTTGATAGCCATTATAAAATGGAAATAACTGAAGATAAAGGCCAGGAAACAAAACATGAACAGTCATTGGAATCCCTTCTCATTAGGTTGGTGGTTGATGTGAGGGTAGAATGAGCTAATAGACATAAAGTGCCTTGAATAGGGACAGGAGAGGTGGCTCTGTGGTTAAGAGCACTTGCTGCTCTTGCAGAGGACACAACACACAGGTCAGGTGGCCCATAACCAATTATAACGCCAGCTGCAGGGGACCTGATAGCCCCTTTTGGTCTCTGCAGACACACTCCTATGAGCACAGGTGTGTGTACTCGTGTGCACGCACACACATGTGAAATAAAAATAAAGATTAAAAAAGTGTTTTAAGTGTTTTGCATATGATCGGTAATAAGATGCCTCAGCACATGAAACCGTCATCACCACTAAAGATCCCAGCAAGTCTGATTCCCAGGAGGGAGGCTGAGAGGGTGCACACAACTGACTTTCCTTTCCTGTCCATTTCAGGGCCAACATGGACGCTATCACCCAATCCCCTGTGGATGCCGTGCTTCCCAAGCACATCCTGGATATCTGGGCCATAGTCCTCATCATCCTGGCTACCATTGTCATCATGACCTCCTTGTTTCTGTGCCCGGCCACTGCGGTCATCATCTATCGAATGCGGACTCACCCAGTTCTCAACGGGGCTGCCTGAGAGAGACCCTTGAAGGCGGGATGGCGTGTGATAAGGGCAGAGGTCTTGCCCCTATCCTGATTTCAGAAAGACAGCGGGGAGACTCAGGACCTGGATTTGTGCTTTAATTTTGATTCTGCTGTTGGGCTACAGTGTAGATGTCATCAAGGGACCTAACTCTGAGTCCCAGGCTCTCCTTAGCTTTCAGCCGTGGGTCACGACCCCTGCCTTCCTACCTCACAGGGTTGTGGGAACCACGTGACAGCGGAGGTAAAAGCTGTTTGAGAGCAGTGAAGCCACACAGACCTTGTGCAGTGAGAAGCTTTGAAGAATCAAAGACCCCTGAAGCTGCTGCCGGTACAGGAGGCGAGGGCGGCTGGGAAAGAGGAACTTTGGCCAGTGCCCCTCATGCCGAGCCAAGCAAAATGGTGCACCCCAGCCCCAGCAAATCAGAGTTTTGTTTTTGTTTTTGTTTTCAAGTGACACTCTTTCCATTTTTCTTAGTTTGGGAGAAAGAGCGAGTATGGCAGGCGAGAGAGATGAGTAAAAGTTTCAGAAGCGTCTCAGCCAATCCCTGCTCCTGAAGGAGAGCTTTGCCCTTATGCACCAGGCAAGATGGCCTGCTTTCAGCACTGGGCCGCACATCTCTGTTAGCGCTGACTCTCAGCCGGGTTAGAAATGCAGGACGGCTGAGTTTTCTGCCCCGCATTTCAGCTCCTTTATGTGCCCTACAGTAGAGGATTTCCCCTGTCTGAGCTTTGTGGCATTTAGCTTCAAGCTTTTGTTATTACTCTTTTGCGGCACCAGAGATGGAACTTTGGCCTCCTTTACGCTGGGAAAGGATCCCACCACTGAGCTACAACCCAGCCCTTCTAGCCCCCACAGCTGTCTGAAGTACTTATTATTTTAAGAGATTTCCCAGGACTTTTGAACCCGACTTAAGACAACGACGGTTATTTTAGATGCTATGATTTATATTTATATAGAGATATTTCTAGACTATTAAAGCTCGCCCTTTGATACTGGAATCAGGGGCATCTTGGGATTTATTGTTATGTAAGAAGATAGCATAGATTTTGGGATAGTATTATGTCAGACGTTGCTTACTCTGATCTTCATTGATGTATGCATCCCGTTTCCAATAAATGCCACACTGAGAGTGTCTGAAGCTTTTCTTTGAAGAACACCTACTGAACTTTGAACTTAGATAAAAAGATTCAACTCAACTGTGTTTTGTTTGTTTGTTTCTTTGTTTTCAGTTCTGGTATCCTCCATTCAGGGCTTTGTTTATGCTAGGCAACCATTAGACCACAGAGCTCTGGGTCCTTCCCTCAGACTGCAGTTGGCAGTCTTCTCTAGTTCTTTAGAAGGATTTTATGGTTGGAGTTAGGGTTTGGAAGATATGAAATATGGCTAACATGCTGCTGTAGTTGACAGGACCAGACGACACAGTGACGTACTAAGTCTAGAGTCCGGAGGATGCTCAGTAATTGGCAGAGAAGGAAGAGATGGAAGTGAGGAGATTGAAAGGTTCATACGGTAAGAGGGGAGCATACAGTCACATAGGCCTGAGCAGGGTGTTAGGAAGCCAAAGTGGGGACAACAAAAAACCTTCCTAAGGATAGCACTGTAGGAAACAGACAAAAGTTAAAGGAGGGGTTTTGGGGAGACTGCCATAAGGAATGCATCCTGTTCCATTTGGGCCGGCTATTGGGTACTATGACACCACTGTCACCAAAGTACCTGACCCAAGGAGGAGAGGTTTCTTTTGGCTCAGAGTTTCAGTTCATCATTAGGGAAAGCACAGGAGAGTTGGTTCCAGACTTTGTAGAGGGACCATGAGGGATGGTCCCTCTCATGGCTTCGATGAGGAAGAGGACACGGCTGGAACCACAAACAGGGTACAGGGCAGTTCTGACACACCAAGAGACTGTGTACTTTTTCTGTTCATAAAATCGACTCTCCTTTCCTGATTCAGAGCCACTGACGTGTTCTCTGCCAGTGTATGCTTGCCTGCTGTGGAATGTTAGGTAAATGACACCGTGAAGTGTGTCAGTGTGCCTCTGAAGCTGGTTTCTCTGAGAGCATGTGCTTTCGGATGTACTCTTATTCTGGGTATGCACATGGCTCTGTTCTATTTCAGGCTTGTGCCACATCCTGCTCATCCCTTAACGGATGAGCATTTGAATCGCTTCCAAATTCTCCCTCTTTGTTAAGCAACCATGGCCGTTACATGTGCAGAGGTTTTAAAATAGTGTGTAGTGTTGTATGTGTGTGGCGCATGCATGTGAGTGTGCTTGCCCTTGCTTGAACATTCAGAGGGCAGTAAAGGACTTGGTGTAATTGTTCTCTGTCATTCTCCACCTTATTGGCCGAGACAGCATCTCTCACTGGTGGCTTCCATTGTAGACAGGCTGGCTGGCCATCCATTTGTCACTTTCCTCCACCCCAACACAGGGTGTCGTAGTCAGGGTTTCTATTCCTGCACAAACATCATGGCCAAGAAGCACTTGGGGAGGAAAGGGTTTATTCAGCTTACACTTCCACATTGCTGTTCATCACCAAAGGAAGTCAGGACTGGAACTCAAGCAGGTCAGGAAGCAGGAGCTGATGCACAGGCCATGGAGGGATGTTCTTTACTGGCTTGCTTCCCCTGGCTTGCTCAACCTGCTCTCTTATAGAACCAAGACTACCAGCCCAGGGATGACACCACCCACAAGGGGCCCTTCCCCCTTGATCACTAATTGAGAAAATGCCTTACAGCTGGATCTCATGGAGGCATTTCCCCAACTGAAGCTCCTTTCTCTGTGATAACTCCAGCCTGTGTCAAGTTGACACACAAAACTAGCCCAGTACACAGGGTTACAGGCACACACACTTGAGATTTGAACTCAGGTCCTCATGCTTGCACAGGATGCTTTTACCCACTGAGCTGTCTCTCTAGCTCTTTGTGTAGAGTTTTATATGAATATAACATTTCATTTTTAGTTTTTACACATTTATTTGTGTATGTATGTATGCATGCATACATGCATGTATGTATGCATGCAGTCATGTGTGTATGTATGCATGCATGTATGTATGTATGCATGCACGCATGTGTGTATGTATCCATGTGTATATGCATGCATGCATGTGTGTATGTATGCATGCACGCATGTGTGTATGTATGTGTATGGACATTATATGTGGGGCAACGGGCTATGCACAGATAGCCTGGTCTCCAGTCGAGCGTAGGTCTTGAACTCTGGTGGGACCCGGTGGGTGGTGATTTCCACCTACATGGGATGGAAGGCATTAAATCATGTCTCCTGGATCCCTGGCTCCTGTCGAAGTTACCGCCTCCACAACCCCCACAGGAGAGGCGTGGCTATCAGCCACACAGGAACAGCACCAAGCCTTCCCACATGCAAATAAGGTTTTCCCCAAATTCTCAATCCAAGCCAATGAGAGGTACCTGCTGCCGAACCCTGAATCACCCCCAGAACTGTATATAAGTCCATCCAGGGAATTAAAGGTGCGAGAGAACTACTCCTTCATCTGAGTCTTTTGTTCCAAGAGCTGTATGTAACACTTGGGAAGAGATTGGCTCTCCCGAAGAGCAACCTGAGGTCCTGCCACACTCGTCAGTGGATTGTCGGCTTCTTGTTGGCCCAGTCCGACCTGACTCAGTTCACAGCGGCTTGAAGTTAGGAGTTACTGAGTGATCTGGAAGGCATGGCAGAGACTTTGTCTCCCTGCCTGCACTCGATTCCCTTCTCTGGAACCCTCACACCAGGCCTGGACAGAGATCTCTGTGGAAAACCTCTGGTACCCAGGCCCACATCTGGCTCCCGATGTGTGGCTCGAACAGACATGACTGCACCGAACAGATACCGCGAGAAGGTGAGCACCCACACCTCTGGAAACAATTTGTCTTTTCCTACTGTGCTTTCAGTCAGTGCCATTGCGTGGATTTAGATAAAGTAAAGGGGCAATTGAAGCCTCCTGGCCAGAGCTGCTCTCTAGTGTTGGCTCTAGGACCCTCTGGTCTCTGTCTAAATCCTGACAGTCCACAACGGGTGTTGGCAAAGACTCTCTATCTAACTTCTTAAAACAAAATGAGCCGGGCAGTGGTGCCTTTAATCCCAGCACTTGGGAGGCAGAGGCAGGTGAATTTCTGAGTTCGAGGCTATCCTGGTCGACAAAGTGAGTTCCAGGACAGCTAGGGCTATACAGAGAAACCCTGTCTTGAAAAACCAGAACCAAACCAAACCAAACAAAAAACCCCCCAAAACAAAAAGAAAACCTGGTAATGCAGCAGCCACTTAAAAGCCACAGGGCCGCTGCCAGTTCTTAAATTTGCGGGAAGGCTTAGCGTTTTGGACCTCTGTAGAATCCCCAGAAGCCAAATAGGCCAAGGGAACGTTCCCATTGGACAAGCACTTCTCCTCTTTTCTATCATGGGCAACTCATCATCACATAAAAAATCACCCCAGGAGATAGCTATATCAGGCTATGCCAGTGCCTGGAAAACACAGAAGTGGATGCTCACAGTCATATATTGGATGGAACACAGGGCCCCTAAAGAAGGAGCTAGAGAAAATACCCAAGGAGCTAAAGGGGCCGGTAACTCTATAGGAGGATCAACGATATGAACTAACCAGTACCCCCCCCCCCCCTCCCCAGAACTGTGTGTTTAGTTGCATATGTAGCAGAGGATGGCCTAGTTGGCCATCAATGGGAGGAGAGGCCCTTGGTCTTGCGAAGATTATATGCCCCAGTACAGGTGAATGCCAGGGTCAGGAAGCAGGAGTGGGTGGGTTGGGGAGCAGGGCAGTGGGGAGGGTATAGGGGACTTTTGGGATAGCATTTGAAATGTAAATGAAGAAAATATCTAATAAAAAATTTTTTAAAAAATCACCCCAGGCTAGGGAAATACGTGCCCTACTAAAACACCGAGGAATAAAGATAGCCAAAAAATAAGCCTCCTTGTTTTGGGAGGAAGTCCTTCAGATAGCGCCATGCATGGCCAATGATAATATTTATAGCCCGGATTCATGGATCAGAGTAGCTTCTCTCATCAAAAACAAAGATACCCGAGAAGGAAAAACACCCTCCTGTGATTTTTTTTTTTGCCAATCTTAGGCACAATTAGGCAGTGCATAGGGCCATCTAAAATAGGACAGGCTGTTAGCAACACAGCTCCTGAGCACCCTCAGTCAGATGAACCCAAGGATCAAGGTCCTAAAAACCACTCTGTTTCAGATCTCACAGCCCTTACCCAATTAATAAGAGAAATAAAATCCATCTACCCACCCCTGCCTCCTTATGCCTCTGAGGAAACATTAAATAAACCATCTGCTCCTCTGGCCCCTACCTCTCCCACTCAAAGGCAAGGCTCCATTAAAGAAATAAAGGAGCTACCACCTTCATCTCCCCCCATCCAACTAGAGAGAGGTATCTCCCTTCCCCTTTCTCCAAGCTGTAAAAGCTAAATACCTTCAAAACTCATAGATGAAGCCCCGCCTAACTCTATAGTCCCTTACCTCCAACCGTCTATCACCCAACAACTTTGTAATATTCGAGACTCTCTTGCAAAAACTAACCCTGCCTCCCATGCTACTCAGGAGTCTGATACAAAACTAAAAACCCAAACTGTTCAGGCATTCCGAGTTAATATCAACCCCAGCTATAATAATCCCCTTAATTGGTACCCACGCCAAGCCTTAGACTTAAACAAACTCAGGCAGGCAGTAAAGGAAGATGGCACCCATTCACCCTGGACAAAATCTCTCCTAGAGAGCCATATTGCCAACTTAAATACCCCCCAAGATTGGAGAGATATTTGTCGTTCTGCCCTTCCTGGACCAATGGTTTTGGAATGGGAAGCCTTATTTCGAGATGAATGCCATCAACAAGTCAGGCAAAACCAGAGCAGAGGCGACTTCATGGGGTTTTAATGAACTATTTAGCCAGGAAGACTTTTCCACTGGAGCACAGCAGGCAACTCAGCCGGCAGGGTACTATGAGCAGGTCGGCCTCTGTGCAACCCAAGCTTGGGATAGGCTCACTCCACTCTCAGGGTCACAAGACCCTGACTCCTCCCTGCTCTCTCTCCACCAAAAGCCCAGAGAACCCCTATCTGATTTTATTCTCAGAACCAAAATGAGCCTCGAAAGAAAAATTCCCAACCTCACAGCCAGAGACCTCCTTCTTAAAACCATCGTATGGGAAGGTATGACCTCTGAATCCGGACTTGCTTGCCAGGGTCTCCGGGAGGAGCATCATGATAGGTGGACCGTGGCAACCAGAGATCTAGGAACTGCATCACACCAGGCTACATCCGTGGCTCAGGCATTTGTAGCAGCAGTAAAAACAGAAGGAATCTGCTTCAAATGTGGAGAGGCAGGAGGGATAAATGCTCACAAAACTCTCTCCCCATAGCAGATTCTAATCGCAGTAAGAAAATCTGCCCCCCACTGCAGAAAAGGTTACCATTGAAGGAAATATTGTACCACTGTATATGATAAGGATGGTAAGCCACTGGATCCTCTAAACTTCAGATGGGGCATCCCTCAGCCCCGACAGTAAGAGGGACAACCACTCCCATAGAAGCCTTATGGGTATCCAGCATCTCAGAAGGCTCCCATCCAAAATTAACCATTAAGATAGACAATGAACGATTCAAGTGCCTTATTGTTACTGGAGCAGAGAGGACAATTTTTAAGACAGCAAGAGATCCCATGTGATTGGCAACTGATCCATGGGCCCCAGTTCATAGGCATAGGGGGTACCTCTCACGAATTCATCATTAAACAGGCTTACAAATGGGAAGACCTGGATGGGGCTACCGGCCTTATATGCCCCCTGGTGGCTCAAGTAGCCACTGATCTTCTAGGGAGAGATATTTTACAAGCCTTAGAGGTGTAAGGCTTACCAACCCAACCAGAAAGAGACCACATTACATTCGAAGATAATACTGAAGGAGACCCTAAGACCTCTCCTCCAAATCACCCCCAATTCTAGGGGCCACTGTCAGATTTAGTATTCCCTGCCTTGATTGGCTTTCTAATGAAGCCATCTGGGTGCCACAGTGGCCTCTATCAAGGGAGAAGCTCAGAGCCCTCACACAGCTGGTAGAAGAACAGCTGTTGCTGCAACACCTCTGCCCCCTCATAGTCCATGGAACACCCCTGTGTTTGCTATAAAAAAGAGCTCAGAGGGACAGAGATTATTACAAGATCTGAGGGCAATTAACAAAACCATGAGAGTCTGGGGCTCCCCACAAAGAGGGCTACCCCATATCTCAGCCATCCCTACTAATGTTCCCCTATTAGCAATAGACATAAAAGACTGCTTTTTTTCCATTCCCTTCCACCCCTGAAACTGCAAATGCTTTGCATTCTCAATAACCCCCATTAACAACTCTGGTCCAGCCTCATGATATGAATGGACTGTTCTCCTGCAGGGAATGGATAACAGTCTAACCATTTGTCAGGAGGCTGTAGCCACTGCATTGAAACCCTATTTAGCCAAAGGACTCAATATCTATCATTACATGGACGATATTTTAGTTTGGGGAGACTCTTCCACCTCCTCCTCCTAACTTAAGGACCAGCTAATACCCTTCCTATCTGTCCTACGATTCAAAATAGCCCCTCACAAATCCAACTAATTCTGCCCATTGCATTTTTAGGAACAGAGATTTTCCTTACCTCAATATGTCCCCTCAAACCCACCCTTGCCTTCCCTTAAAATTTAACTCTTGCCTCCCTCCAGAGCTTTCTGGGCAACCTCAATTGGCTTCAGCCATGGCTCCCCCTTCCTACAAGCACCCTTCAACCCCTCTTTAACCTCCTGAAAGGAGACAAAGGTCTCTCCTCCCTGAGAACACTGTCCCCAGAGGCAGTCCAAGCTCTAAATTCTGTCAATGCAGCCCTAAAAGATATGGCTCTTGCTAGGTATGATGAAACAAAACCTATACAGCTCCTCATCTTTAACTCCTCACCTACACTTGTGGGAGTCCTTTATCAACTGAGGGGGTGCTGGAATGGCTCCACACCCAGATGGGTGGTGCACCCCAAATTTTAAATGAAGTAGATGAGCTCACTAGCATGATTTAAAATGGCAGGGATAGAGCCCTGCAAACCCTAGGGAAAAAACCTGACATTCTTGTCATCCCCTTCTCTCTCTCTGATATTCAGTGGCTAATCAAAAATCACTCCTGCTTTGCTATCAGCTTAATAGGATTCCCAGGACAAATTGACAACCATCCTGATGAGAAATGGGCCTCTGCCCTCCCTCTGCTGTGATGGCTGCCCCCCAAACTATTCTCAAAAGGGCCCATAGCAGGAGCCTCCCTCAATATTTACTGATGGGGGAGAAAGGGGGCTGCAGCAGTAAAATACTACTTCCCTAAGAATGAACCCCTTATCCTCTGATTCAAAGAGATACCCAGTAACTCCCCCCAATATAAAGAATTATATGTCATCTATTTAGCTCTAAAAGAAGTCAAGGGCCCTCTTAACCTCTATTCAGACAGTGTATATGATGCCAGTTTGCTCCCCTGGTTGTCAAGATCAAACTAGATGCTAACCCACTTTCCCCTCTACTCATACAGGAAAAAGACTTCCCCATCAACATCCAGCATGTCCAATCTCATAGTCCCCTGCCAGGTCCTATATCTGAGGGAAATGCACTCGCTGACCAAACTGCCTCGACAGGGACATTTATGACCTCCACGAACAAGCAGATCAATTTCATTCACGCACACACACACACAAATATAAAGGGGCTTCTTGCCTGCTTCCCCCACATCCCTCTTGCTCAGCTCCAGAGGATAATAAAGACATGCTCCTCTTGTGCATCCCTCATTACCACCCCAGCTTTACAGATGATGAGCACCAACTCCCTAGGCCTTAAGTCCAATGCCTTATGGCAAATTGATGTCACCCATATTCCCCAATTCGGTAGACAGATATATGTATTTGTCACTGTAGATACATACTCGCATTTAATATGGACTACAGTCCAAACAGGTGAAAACTCAAAACGGTTGATTCAGCATATGCTCTCCACTTTTGCCATGGGCATTCCTCAACAGATAAAAACTGATAATGACCCAGCCTTCACTAGCTCTCAATTCAAAACCTTCTGCACACACTGGAAAATTGCCCATCATACAACCCCCTTGGCCAAGGGATAATAGAAAGAACTCATCAAACCCTAAAAGCCCAACTCCTGAAACAAAAGGCAACCACCTACCTCCCTAATGTACAATTAATGATGGCTCTGACAACCCTAAACATATTTAACATCTACAAAACCTCCAAACATCCTCCCATCTCCCTCCATTGGCACACACCAAAATTACCCTCTATCCGTCCCCCCCTCTCAATTCTAGTACGATGGAAAGATCCTTTGGATGGAATTTGGAAGGGACCAGACCCCCTCCTTGCAACCGGGAGGGGTTTTGCTTGTGTCTTTCCACAGGACCAGCCTAAGCCTATCTGGGTTTCTGCCAGAAATGTCTGACACCACCTCACTGACCAAGAAGATGGCCCGCCTCTCACTGGCAGATCAAAGGCAGAAGAAGGGGGTGGGGGAGGAGGCAGAGGAAACGCCACACCCAGAAGGATAACAAGATCTGGAAGGACATCCATGACCTGGTGACTGTTGACCAGGCTATGTGCCCTCCACAAGCCCCTCTCTCCTCTATTATCTTGGCTGTTTTTTGTCACTCTTCATGCTAACTCTACTGCTGCCCAGCCTCTCCTTAGCCTTCCCTTGGAGATTCTATGCTAAGAAGCCTACAATGGACACAACAAAGTTATAGGGACCTAGGACTGTCCACTAGAAGGATATCGAACCAGGATTGAGATCCCTATACACCCAGATTCCATCCCCACTACACCCAGCCCTTTTCTCTGCTTTCCTTACCGAAACACAGGTGAATGCCTCCAGCAGGTCTCCACATATGGAGGTTGCAGATACTGGAGCTGCAGAATGGAATACACCAGTCATGGCTGCACAATGCTCACCAACCTTAAAACTCATTTTCAGCTTTCCATCGGCGATCCATGAGATGAACGTTGGCAGACCGGAGTCATGGGTAAACTTTACCCCAATGGCTATGCCAAATACCCTGACCTGCACATCTCCCGTGAGCTTGTTCCTGCCTCCAAATCAGCCTTTACCCATGCTAATATTATCCAACAGGAAAATCAGTCTCAGAAGGAGCTGCTAGCTACCCTCTCCTGGCTACAGTACATCCAATACGCAGCTGACCTTCTTCCCTTAACAACCCACCCCAACTCCTCCCAATGCTTTTTCTGTGCTTCTCTCTCCTGACCATTATTAGCAGCTGTCCCCATTAACATTTCCTTTCACGACCTCCATGGAACCCTACCCATGAGGAAAGCACAGGACATTCTCTTTTTGACATACCCCCCTTTGCCTTGTAAATTCCATCTTACATGTGCCTGTGATATCACCATCACCAAATCCATATGTGTTAACCCTCCTGCCCTACTCTGGTGCAAAAGCACTACAGGTGCCTGTATTAACCCCCCTTTTCAAGGCTCCTGCACCCCCGTGATAATTGTCCCCCAGGTTTATCTCCACGAACTTGAAGAACTCACCTTGCAGAAGGGAGAAAGCCAAAAGGAGAGAGAGAGAGAGAGAGAGAGAGAGAGAGAGAGAGAGAGAGAGAGAGAGAGAGAGAGAGAGAGATCTTCATCCCTCTGCTCATTGGACTAGGCCTTGCTGTCTCACTGCGTGCAATAGGAACTGCTGGAGCAGCCCTTGTCCAAACACAGCATATGGCCAGTGACTTCTAAGACAAGCTTGACAAGGCAATGGCTTCCACTACAGACAGCCTTGAATCACTTCAACGTCAGAATCTCTTCAACACCTCCTTAGAAGGAGCTGTTCTCCAAAACTGGAGAGCCTTGGACTTACTGACTGCTGAACAGGGAGGGACTTGCGTTTTGCTGGGGGAGAAATGCTGCTTTTATGTCTATGAATCTGGGCTGGTAGAACAAGATGTACAAATGCCCAAAGTACTCAGGGGGAACCTCTGGGCATGCTATACTCCCAACACCCCTACCCCTTGGTACTCTAACCCCTTGGTAGCATGGGTTCTTCCACTCCTTGGCCCAATACTAGCCATTGGAGACTTACTTCTCTTGGCACCCTGTCTCATTCAGTTTCTAAAGCAGCAGATGAGTAGCAGTGCAAAAATCACTACCAATCAGGTGTTGGTTCAGTATCCAACTGTTCCTGACATAGGAGACAGTTATTCTGGTGACACCTCTCCTTTATAAAAAGAAAATGGGGATCTGTGGGGCAACGGGCTACACACAGACAGCCCAGTCTCCAGTTGAGCTTAGGTCTTGAACCCCGGTGGGATCCAGTGGGTGATAATTTCCACCTACACGGGATGGAAGGCGTTCGATCATGTCTCCTGGACCCCTGGCTCCTGTCAAAGTTACAGCCCCACAGCCCTCAAAGGAGAGGCGTGGCTATCAGTCACACAGGAACAGCACCAAGCCTTCCCACATGCAAATAAGGTTTTCCTCAAACTCTCAGTCCAAGCCAATGAGAGGTACCTGCTGTCGAACCCTGACCCCCCCCCCAATCCCCCCAGAACTGTATATAAATCCATCTAGGAAATTAAAGGTGAGCAAGAACTACTCCTTCATCTGAGTCTTTTGTTCCAAGAGCTGTATGTATGTAACACTTGGCAAGAGATCTCTCCCGAAGAGCCATCTGAGGTCCTGCCCCACTCCTCACTGGATAGTCAGTTGGCTTCTCATTGGTCCAGTCCGACCCGACTCAGTTCAGGGTGGCTCGGAGTTAGGAGTTACTGAGTGACCTGGAAGGCATGGCAGAGACTTTGTCTCCCTGCCTGCACTCGCTTCTCTTCGCTGAAACCCTCACACCAGGCCTGGACAGAGATCTCCGTGGAAAACCTCTGGTACCCAGGCTCACAATTATACACATAGGCAAAGGTGAGAGGACAACCTGCTGGAATGAGTTGTCTCCTTACCTTGTGGGTCCCAGAGATAACAACTCAGATCGTCAAGTTTGGCAGCAAGTGCCTTTGCTGTCTGAGCCACCTCCCTAGCCCCAAGGAATGCTGCTTAATGTGGAATTTATATATTTACCTGAGCTTGAGCAGCTAATTCCTGAGAGGAGCATTCCCATTGCATGAGGCAAGGTTACACTTGCTAAGTGTCTTAAATCACATTTGGACTCCTTCCCCATTCTAGTAGATGTGAATTTTTAGTTTGAATTCCCCTGATGTTGACTGTCTTGTCAAGTGCCCATCTGACCCTGGTGTTTCTTGTTGGTACTATATCTATTGAAGATTTAGCCCCCTTTATAAAATTAAGCTGCTTGCTTTCTTACTATTGAGTTTTAGGAAATCTTTATATGTTCTTCATAAGGTCTGATTCTTTTTTTTTTTTTTTAAGATTTATTTATTTATTATATGTAAGTACACTGTAGCTGTCTTCAGACACTCCAGAAGAGGGCGTCAGATCTCATTACGGGTGGTTGTGAGCCACCATGTGGTTGCTGGGATTTGAGCTCAGGACCTTCAGAAGAAGAGTCAGTGGTCTTAACCACTGAGCCATCTCTCCAGTTCAAGGTCTGATTCTTAACTTGCAAATATTTTCTCTAAGTCAGGAGCATATCTCTTTCATTTTATCAACTTTTTTTTTTTTAAAGCAAATTTTGTAAGGTCTGTTAATTCTCTTTTTCTCTGTGAGATGTTTTGATTACTCTTGTTATTTCTTTGTGTGAATGGCAGTTTTGAAGGGTGTTCTGGAAGTTTTGATTACAATGCACCTATGGAGAACATTAATTTCTTTTTGACCTGGTGAGTTAGCCATGGTTCCAATTTCCCATGCCCTGGCTGTGCTAGTCGAAGGGAGTTCAAACTTGCTCCATCTAGTGGACAGCATATACCAGTGCGGCTAGCTGCCTTTACATATGCTTACATCTCGTTTATGGAAAAATTCGGTTCATCTTAACTTGTGGCTGAGCCCTGCTGTCCCTAGACAACTTCCTGGAAATGCTTCCTTCAGCTTCCTTTTCACAGATGACTCCCAGACACCTTCTTTTGCCCGATTTCCCTTTTCTTAAAGATTAAGCATCCCAACTTAGTTACCAGGCAATGGGGACACAGAGGGACACAGAGGGACACAGAGGGACACAGAGGGACACAGAGGGACACAGAGGGACACAGAGGGACACAGAGGGATACAGAGGGACACAGAGGGACACAGAGGGACACAGAGGGACACAGAGGGATACAGAGGGACACAGGGAGGGAAAACCTGGGACACCAGATACTTCCAATCTTAGTATCACAGTTCTCCAGTCAGAGATAGACACTGCTTGCTCCCATGGCGTCCGTCCCATGGGCTGGGGTGGAGAAAGAATTAAAAAATTCTTGCTCTGTCTAACCCTGAGGCACTTCCTGTCCTGGTTTTTGGAGCAAAATAAAGGGTTTCTGTTAGAACATTGCCAGCAAACCTCTGGCATTCAGGCCATCTTTGATAGAGTTCAGAGTGATAACAGATTGGAGAAAAGAAAAAGAAACATGCATAATACCCAGACTGGTAAGTGACTGGAGGGAAAACAAAGGAAACTTGTTAAACAGCGGTACTGTGCTCTCTCCCTCCTCTAATTCACTGTTATTCCCCCTTTTAAACATCAGAAATGTATTCTTTGGTAATTTAACACAGGACTATGATGTATTTAAATAATATCTACCCTCTCCAACTCCTGCTTCCTCCTATCCCTTCCAAATTTATGTCTTCTTCTCTTTTGCCTTTACGTTTTATTTTTATTAATATTAAGACTGTGTGTGTGTGCCTGTACCCCCATATGTTTGTGTGGGCATTTGAGTGCAGGTGCTTGGGAAGGACAGAGACTTTGGAAACCCCTGAAACTTAGGTAAGTTGTGAACTGCTCAATGTGGGTGCTGGAACCTGAACTCAGGGCCTCTGGAAGAGAAGTGTGTTCTCTTAAATGTTGAGCCATCTCTCTAGATCTTTAAAAGAAGATTTATTTATTTATTTATTTTTATTATTTTACAGTTGTCTTTGTCTCTGTGTGGGTATGGACATGTAAGTACAGGTCTTTCCTTTCCTTTCCTTTCCTTTCCTTTCCTTTCCTTTCCTTTCCTTCCCTTCCCTTCCCTTCCCTTCCCCTTCCCCTTCCCCTTCCCCTTCCCCTTCCCCTTCCCCTTCCCCTTCCCCTTCCCCTTCCCCTTCCCCTTCCCCTTCCCCTTCCCCTTCCCCTTCCCCTTTCCCTTCCCCTTTCCCTTTCCCTTTCCCTTTCCCTTTCCCTTTCCCTTTCCCTTTCCCTTTCCCTTTCCCTTTCCCTTTCCCTTTCCCTTTCCCTTTCCCTTCCCCTCCCCTCCCCTCCCCTCCCCTCCCCTCCCCTCCCCTCCCTTCCCCTTCCCTTCCCTTCCCTTCCCTTCCCTTCCCTTTCCTTTCTCCCTCCCTCCCTCCCTCCTTCCCTCTCTCCCTCCTTCCTTCCTTCCTTCCTTCCTTCCTTCCTTCCTTCCTTCATTTCTTCCTTTTGAGATCATAATTTAATTGCTACATTACTCTTTCCTTTCCTCCCTCCAAGCCCTTCTGCACACCCCTCTCCACTCCTCTTCAAATTTAAGATCTATTCTTTCATTAATTGCTATTACACACACACAGACACACACACACAGACACAGACACACACAGACACACAGACACACACAGACACACAGACACACAGACACACAGACACACAGACACAGACACAGACACACATACACACACACACACACACACACACACACACACACACACACACACAGACACACACACACACACACACACATTCACATTCCTAAACATAACCTGTTTAGTCTGTTTAATGTTACTTGCATGTATGTTTTCAGGGCTGACCGTTTGGTACAGGACACACAGTAGTTCTCAGCTTTCCTCATTTGACTATAACTCTTTGGGATGAGTCCTCACAGGCTCTTTCCTGTCCAGTTTGGCATGCTCATTGGTCATCCTTTCTTAGCTCATATCTGGGCTGTCACACTGGGGAGACAAATAGCCCACTAGGACGTACTAGTGCTGCCCATGTGACCATGGGTGAAGATACCATTCATTGGAACATGGGCAACCACCATGGCCTCTCCCAGTGAAGAAAACTGACCCTTCCTCCCTCAGCATTCAACAACCACCCGTGGCTCCTCACCTATGGGTGTGGCTACAGGAGCCCTTTCCTTCTTTGTGCTGTATTTGTGGGGCTTTCCCCAGCAACCACAGCTGACATGAGCACATGAGCTCATGAGCGCCACAGCCCTGCCATGCCCGGAGCTCTGGCTCTCACAGTTTTCCTGTCTCTGCTTTGGAGTGCTCCCTTAGCCTTGTGGGTTGAGGGGGTATGGTATAGGTGTCCTGTTTAGGGCTGGGCACTCGATTGTTACGGTCTTTCAGAGGCCTCAGTCAACTGCTCTGTGCATCCGTCAGGGGTTTTGCTTATGCTCAGTGGGTGAGACAGTGTAAGTATTCATATCTCATACTACTTATTTAGAACACTGATGATTTAATGTTTAAAGTTTTATGGAACATTTAAAAAGTCCAAATTTGCAGAATCTAGTATGTCTTGGGTGACAATGGTGCATCATTATCTGTAGATATGGATCTGTAAGTGACCCTCAGTTTGTGGATATCTTTGTTACTGGGAAGTATTTCTTGGATACTGGAAGATAGCCACTCTACATCTTTTTACTGGTGAATTCAGGCCATTTCCATTTAAGATAACTGTTGAGAGAGATTTGCTGAATTCTGTAAGTTTGGTCATTTTTTTCTGGTTGGTTAGATGATTCACCTGATCTCACCCTACTGTGTGCTGGTACACTGTGCTGCACACACAGAGTCCTCCCCATCTCCCCCATTCATCTCCTCTCCAACAGGAACACATCTTCTCCCAAACAGTTATGCCAGCTGGGGATCTCTTATGCCCTCCCTTTTTACCTAAAGGCTATTGACTACCAGCCTGAGGGGAGAAAGGGGGTAGAAGCAGAGAAGTGGGGTTCAGACGGCCATGATTATGAACAGAATGACCTTTGGAGACCGATTGCAGTGAGACAAGTCTATTTTCTTGTTTCAGGGATAGGTTGCAAAAGGGCTTTCCCCCTTTCTTTTCTTTCTCCTTTTTCATCTCTCTCTCTCTCTCTCTCTCTCTCTCTCTCTCTCTCTCTCTCTCTCTCTCTCCTTCCTTCCTTCCCTCCTTCCCTCCTTCCCTCCTTCCCTCCTTCCTTCCTTCCTTCCTTCCTTCCTTCCTTCCTTCCTTCCTTTCTCTTTTAGGGTACTGGTGGAAAGGGCTAACTGGTCATGGCATTAAGTGAGCAGGAAGGGATGATTGGCTATATATAGTACAGCACCTAGATATCATGTGGGCAGAAAGCTAGAGTGGGGCACGTGCTGGGTTATGCAGCCTTGCAGAGAGCTCTGATTAGGGTCACTTTTCAGACAAGGGCAGTCAAGGCCAGCCACCTGTGTTCAGGGATATTCTCCAGGCAGAGACAGGGAAGCCCTACTATGAAAGGGACTCCCCCATTTTGTTTCTAGCTCAGAAAGCCACCCTGTCATGGGAGACTGCTACTTTAATAGCAAGGTTCTCCAACAATCAATTATTCAAATATATGAGCCTTTGGAGGTATTGACCTTCAAACCACCACAGTCACAATGTTTATCACAAAAATAACAAACTAGGACACTTACCCACCCTATTCTAGGAAGTTCATCCTTACCCTACCTTTCAAAATCCATCTTTACCCATACTACTGTTGCAAAGTTCATTTAACATTTAATCCTATTTTAATCTGTCCCACGTCCCTCCTTCTCCTAACTTTATGTACTAGAGAGTCCCAATAGACTCCATATTCTCCTTAGTTTACCCTGCAACAGCCTTTGAAGTCTTGGCAGCTTGTTATGAATCTGCTATGATTGGCTGGATGTCAAGTACATAGTTGTAGTTTCAGACAGCTGTGGCTGTTCTCCCAGCTATTATCCTACTCAGGGAATAACATAGAGCTCATTCAAGGCTCTCAGAGCTCTTGACCTGAGGAGTCATTTTCTAAACTACACACTGAACACTCATGTCCCACCTGGATGTTGCAAATACCTCAACAGAAGGAACATAAATGATACAATGAAGCCAAGCAAAGAGTGGCAGCAGACACAACCTCCAGTGTAGTGACATGAGAAACAAAGAACCGAGAGTTGTAACTCCTTTAAAAATTATTAATCCCAGAGCAGGGGCATTTAGTGGGAGTACGTTGAATGAAATCCCAGACAGAGATCTCAAGGTGAGTATTATAAATATGCTCAAAGACACTAACAGATGAATGAAGTAAGGAAGGAAATGGATGATACAAATAGGACTTTAACAGAGAGACAAGAATAATTGTAGAAAAACCAACCTAAATGCTTGAAACGAAAACAAACAAACATAGAAAGTCATACAACTGTGGGAAGTCTCATCATTAGAAGGGACCAAGGAAAGGTACAGGAACTGGAAACAATCCAAGGTCAAAGATAAAGTACCAGTGGGAATGCCAAGATATAAGGGAATCCTGAAGACACCAAATTTATGGGTTAAAAGTATAAAAGAAGGAGAATAATTGTGTTCTAAAAAGTATTGAAAATATTCTAAAATAAACCATAACAAAATTTCTCAGAGTTAGGAAAAGAGAGGTCAGTACAGATATAGGAGTCATTTAGGACTCCAAACAGACAGAGCCAGAAAAGAACTTCTCTTATCTTAACTAAAACACTAAATACACAGAATAAAGGAAGTATATTGAAAGTGTCAAGAACCATCAAATCATGTATATAGCAGGTCTTCAGCATAACACAGATTACTCATTGAAGCTCAAGTTTAAGGGCTTAGAATGAAGTATTTTAAGTTTTGAATAATAACAACAACCAACCCATAATACTATACCTAGCAAAGGTATCTGTTATAATTGAGGGGGAAATAAGAATTTTATATGATGAAATAGAAAAGAAAAGTTTTGATTACTAAGGCAGCTCTGTGGAAGATACCTGAAGGAATTCTCTAGATTGAAGAGAAATACAATTCCAGTGTGAGGCAGACAAGAGGAAAGAATAAAACTAAGTAAGGGACGAAGAACAAACCCCAAAACCCAACCCTGAAAAATCAACAAAGTGGCTGGAATCAATATGTAACTTCCAACAATAATTCTAAATATTAATGGTTTCCCACTCAAAAGACTAGTATTTGGATAAAAAAGCAGGTTGTTACCTCTAAGAATCACCCACCACAAAAGATAGAGTTGGTCTTAGGGCCTGGGATGGGAAAAGATTGTAGGTAGCAGATGCCTAAAAGATGGCGCTGGTTTCTGGTACACCGTGGCCGTAAACAACACCACTGTGCAGGTACTAGCCCGAATCTGGCGCCAACCCCTCCCAAGTGGGTGCATGCTAATGAAGTGTCGACAGGTCGACCAATCCCAGGTGGACACATGGCCCTCCCCAGTGCTGGGGTGTATATAAGCAGTCCTCCCTGGGTTCCTGGGGTTCCTGTAGCATTGAGGCGTTCCTGCAATAAAGCTGTTGAGAAGAATCCGACCGTGTTGCGTTTCCCTTGCCGGATGAGGTGGGTGCGACAAAAGATATCTAAAGCAATGGGCTTAGAACCAAGCAGGTGTTGCTGTTCTAATATCTGAGAAGATAGAATTCACAGGAAAGCTAGTAAGAAAAGATAAAGATGGCTACTTCATACTGATTAATGGGACAATCAATCAAGAAGACATCAGCATTTTACACATACGTGCCATGAACCCAGAGGTGTGGTCATGTATTGGTTAGAGTTTGTCAGTCTGACACATCTTGGCATACCTGGAAAGAGGGAATTTCAATTGAAGACTTTACCTCCATCAGCTTGGCCTGCAGGAGTGTCTGCAGGAAATTTTCTCAACTGCTTAAAAGAAAAATCTAAAAGAAATGGATGAATTCCTAGATGACTATGACTTGCCAAAATTAAACCAAGAGGAGCTAAACAATGTAAACAGATTAGTGACAAGCAGTGAGATGACACAGTAATTAAAATTCCCAACTAAGAACATTCCAGGCCCAGATAGGATCACTGGTGAATTCTAGTACACTTTCAAAAAAGGCTAACACCAACGCTTCTCACACTGTTCTATGAGATGAGAAAAGAAGGGATAATACCAATTTCTCTCTCTGAAGCTTATATTACCTGATACCAATAGCAGATAAAGACACAATCAAAAAGGCAATTATAGACCAGGTTCCCCGATGAACTTAGATTAAAAAAATTCAACAACATGCTGAAGTAGAAAACATCAAAAGATCATTCACCAAGGTCAAGTTGGTCTTATTCCAGAAATCAAGCACCAGAGATCTTCCTATCATTAGAGTTTTCCTCAGTGCTTCTCTTTGATGTACAAGGATATTTTAGAATATGTAAATCAATATATGTTATAAAAAACATAGATGGACTTGTCTTGCTGTGAAGAGATGTTATGACCACAGCAACTCTTATAAAGAAAAACATTTAATTGGGGCTGGCTCACAGGTCAGAGTTTAGTCCATTATCATTATGGTAGGAAGCATGGTGGCATGCAGGCAGACATGATACTGGAGAAGGAGCTGAGAGTTCTACACCTTGATTGGTAGGCAGCAGGAAAAGAAAGAGAAACTGGACCTAGCTTAAGCATTTGAAACCTCAACACCCTGCAACTCCCACCCTGGTGCCACACTTCCTCCAATGCAGTCACATCTACTCCATAAAAGCCACACCCTTAATAGTTTCACTCCCTGTTGATCCAACATTCAAATCTGCAAGCCTCTGATGGTCATTTTATTCAAACCACAAAGAACTGAAGAACAGAAATCACATGATCATCTTCATAGAGGTAAAGAAGGCTTTTGGCAAAATCTAACATTGCTTTGCATTAAAAATCCAGAAAAAATAAGAATAGAAGGGATATTTTCAACATTTTAAAGATTATATAGGGCAAACCTACAGCTAACACATTAAACAGAGAAAAGCTCACTGCATTTCCACTAGCATAAGGAACAAGGCAAAGGTGTTTACTTTCTCTCCTCTTTACTGGAAGTCATAACCAGAGCATTGGAAAAAGAGAGGTAAATAAAAGGGATACAGACAAGAAAGGAAGCAGCCAAACCATCTCTGTTTGCAAATGCCATGAGTCTACACATAAGATAACATAAATACGTCACCAGAAAACTCTTAGAGCTGACAGATACTTTCACGTGTTAGGCATGGTACAAGCTTAACAAACAAAAATGACCAGTCTTTCTATATACCAACAGCAAACAAACTAAAAGAGATATTGGGGAAGCAACCCCACTCACAATAACCGTAAAGATAAAGGAAATAAAGAAAAATAGACACCGTGGAATAAGCCTATCCAAGGATATGAAAGTACTTATAATGAAACCTGAAAACACTGAAGAAGACAGTGAGAGGTGGGAAGATTTCCCATGCTCCTGATTTGGAGGACTCACTCTTGTGAAAATGGCTGTCTTACTGGAAGCAACTTACAGAGTCAATGTAATCCCATTGAAAGCTCTAATGCTGTTCTTCACAGAAATAGGAAAACATCTTAAAATTCCTATGGAAGTACAAGAGACCCCTGATGGCCATAGCAATCCTGAGTAACAAGCCTCTTGCTGGAGCTATCATCACACCTCTATTGAAGTTATTAGTACCGAGCCATAGTAATGAACACAGCATGGGACTGACTCAGATTTATTCTACAGAGTAGGGGACCCAGCTGCAAGGCCACACGATACAACCATATAATTTTCAACAAAGATGCAGAAGAATAATCAGTTGGAGGGAAGAGCATCTTCAACAAACTGTTCCAGGAAAGTGGATAACTACATGTAGGAGAACAACGTTAGATTCTCATCTCTCATCCTGCACAAAAACTACTCCAAGTGGACTAAGGACCTCAACATAAGACTAGACACTGAAACAGTCACAGGATAAAGGAGAGTGTCACATCAAGGCAGTGTCTTTTTTAAAAGAAAGAAAGAAAGAAAGAAAGAGAGAAAGGAAGGAAGGAAGGAAGGAAGAAAGACTTGCTAAAGGTAAAAAAAAGATTTTCTAATAATGAAAAAAAAAAGCCACCACCACCAACAATAACACCATTCTCTGAGTTAAATTTGTGATTATAGATAATATTGTTGTATTGGTGATCATATAAAGGACTTAAAATATACAAAAAGTTCAATAAGCAAGGGTACTGTGGGGTTGGGGAGAGGATGGCTCAGTGGGTAAGGGTGTTACCTGCTAATCCTGAGGACCTGAGTTCAATCCGCTGAGCTCATATGGTAGAAACAGAAAATAAACTCCCACAGGTTGTCCTCCGTCCTCTGAACACAAACTATGGGAAGTGTGCACACATACATACATACAGAGACCGACATATGTAAAGGAAAAAATGTAAAGCATAAGTAAATAAAATAGTTATACGAAGAAAGCATCATGATTCCTTTTTGTTTTGTTTTTTGTTGTTGTTGTTTTTTTTTTCTCATGTGTTCCCCACCCTCTTTCCATTCTGCTTTACTTTAGGAGTATTTTACCTTTAGCAAGTCTTTTTCTTTTCTTTTAAAAAAGATGCTATAAGACTAGAGAGATGGGTCATTGGGTAAAGTGTGGGGTGCAAACATAAAGACCGGATCAAGTCCACAGCACCCACATCAATCACAGCATGATGGCATGCTTTGATAAGCACAGTGCTGGGTGACCTGCTGGTTACCCAGTCTACCTGAAACAGAAGCTCAAGATTTCTTGTGAGACCCTGTCTCAAAACAATAAGTTAGAGATCAATAAAGAAAAACATCTGACATTAACTGATGGCTTCCATACATGCATCTATGAGTGAGGGCATAGTCACACCAAAAAACAAAAAAATTATGCACAGTAAATTAGATAAGCACTTGAGATGGTGGGGCTGGAGAGGTGGCTCAGGGTTTGTGAGAATATATTGTTCTTTCAGAGGAGCAGGGATTGCTTTCCAGCATCTATAACAGGTTACTCACGTGACTGTAAATCCAGCTGTAGGGCATCTGATGCCTCTGGACTATGCAACCCCCACCCATGACACATACCACTTAAACACCAATAAAAAATACATGCACACTATTAAAAAATACATCTTAAAATAATAAATGGGGACACTTAAAATTAAATCCCTAATTAAAATACAATGAAGTAAATGTGTCATCAAAGGTGTAAGCATGGAAAAAGAATAGAAACAGGGGACAATGGAGAAAACACTCACTGTCTTCTTCAATTACTCCTCCATCTTAGCTTTGAGCAGGGTCTCTCCCTGAATCTGTAGCTTTCTGACTCAGCTGGAGGGACTCCAGCAAGCTCCAGGGATCTTCCACTCTCCAGGTTCCCATTGCTGGGTCTCAGCAGTGTGTCATAGCACCTGGAGTTTTATGTGGGTGCTGTAGATCTCTACTGAGGTCCTCATGCACAGTCAGAACTTAACTGATGGAGCCCTCTTAGCTCTTGTAATACAGTTCTGATGTCATAAGCGAGGCATTAAATATTGGCTGTTGTGTCCAGTTTACTCTGTGATATCTGTCCCTTGTGGTCTTCTTGATATTTATGGGAATCTCATTCTCTAGTGAACAGGAGTCCCTAATGACTCCTATGTGCCAATCCACCAGAGGTTGATGTTGCTGGTATAAAATTTGGGGATGTTTTTATTGAGTTCTTATACTTCTACTACCTTTCTAACTTCTATACCACGCTAATCCCCTCCAACTCGCCAACACTACGTAGGAGAGAGAGAAAGTTAGAGGGGAAAAGGGGCATAGAACCCCATAACCGACTGGGGTGGTCTGTGGCAGGTTCCAAGTTTTAGGATTCTAGGAAGAGCTCTTCAGCACAGATTTGATTTGTACTATCTGTTCTCTGCATTCTGCCAGCTGTGTGAACTGGGAAGACAACATTTGTCTTCTTGCACTGTGAGGTCAGAGGCTGGTGAAGGACAGAATCTACACATCCAAGGCTAATGTGGAGACTCTTTCTCTGTTGGCTTCTATCTTAGTCATAGAGGCAAGTTTTCATAACTGAACCCAGAGCTTGGCAGTAAAGTTGCTACCGTTTAGCCAGCATGTGCTGAGGAAACCCGGTCTCTGATTGAGACTGTTGGAGTTACCCACTACAGCATATACATAGGTTTTAGGGATCAGAATTCCAGTACTCATGCCTGCAGATGTCAGAGACCATCCCGTGAGAAAGCGAGCCCTTTGCAATCTCCCTGACAGGCCAAATGGCCACCTGCTAGGAGCTGGTTATTACTCCTCCCTATTCCCTTCCTGGCACCCGAGGCTGTAATAGCTGAATTATAGTCCCTTCTTCCCCATCTCTTCCTGACTCTCATGACATCCAAGGACATGAGTTACACTCTGAGCCCGGCCTGACACCCCAAGGCTGTCAAGTAGGATCTATGTTCCAGAGATAAGATGCAGAGTGCCCGCCACCTGGAGCCTGACTTCGGCCCTCATGTCAGCAGATGCCCACTTCTTTGTTCTTTGTAAAATTCCTCCTCGACCCCTCCCTATTCCCCGCGATGTATGCTATAAAACAAGGCACCTCAGCATAATAAACGGAGGCCTTGATATGAACCCTTCTTGGTCTCTGCTTCTTCCCTTCCTCCCATTTTCTTCTAGGTTTGCGGTCCCCCTCGCACCGGTGGGAAGCCACATGTGCCATTGCTGAGTGGCACTGACTACTGCTGGCCACCACGCATAAGATTGGACAAACAACCAATGTGTACATATGCAGTAAAGTTTTTTGCAAAGACACTGCCTGGCCCAGGCATGATAATGAGGTTCTGTAAGGTACTGAGAGTATAACCAATCAGATGTGAGACATGCAAATGAGGTATGATAATGAGGTTCTGTAAGGTACTGAGAGAGAGTAGCCAATCAGATGAGGAACATGCAAATGAGGCTTAGTGCATAACCAATCCGGATGTGAGACACGCCCCTCCTAGGCCTATAAAAGCAGCACCAGTTCTGGGCTCGGGGTCTTTTCGCCTCTACAATCAAGCTCTCCCAATAAATGTGTGCAGAAGGATCCTGTTGCAGCATCGTTCTTCCTGGCCAGTTGAGCACGCGCAAGAGCACCCACGAATAACTGAATCCCGCAGGATGGGATAAGTGGCGCCCGACGTGAGGGCGAGGCTCAGATCGTATTTCCTTCCAGTGGAGGTTCCCGAGAAGTTCGTCGTGACCCCAAGACATTAGAAGTAGTGAAGGACTGCTTCCACCACTCACGGGAGTAAGAAGTCCTTGGTGAGTTGATTCATCTCCACTCCAGGAAATGGGATATAAGCTATCTAAAGAGGCAGCCTTCGTTAAAGGCTTAAAGATAGTAATCAGGGAAAGAGGAGTTAGAGTTAAATAGAAAGACTTGATAAACTTTTTTATTTTCATAGACCAGGCATGTCCATGGTTTATGTCCATTTATATGGAGTAGAGATACACTGTAAAAATGGTGAAAGGTAGGTAGAGATTTAAATGATAAACTAGCTAATGAGGATCCCAATGCGGTCCCTGCAATTGTCTTTTTTTATTGAGGAGTAACTATCAGAAGCTGCCACTGTGCCTCCTCTCCCTTCTCTGGCAGAATTCCCAGAAGAAGGAGATAGAGTCTGAACATGAGAGAGAGGAAATAAGTTTTAGAAAAGCAGTATCCCCTGTTTGGGATCTTTTAGCAAAAAAGAAAGAAAATGAAAATAAGCTATTTCAGAGCTCTCCTAGGGACAGAAGGAAAACGGGAGACGTCCTGCTTCCTCTCTGGCTCCTATGGAGATATTCTTAGCTCTGGTTAGGATATCTGGGTCCTTTTGAGACATCAAGTTCTATTCCCTCTGTCTATTGTCTGTTTTTGGTGCACCAAATTGTCCATATGTATGTCTATTTATGTTTGCCTTTGTTTTGTTGTTTGAATGATTGTTGTTCTGTGTTTCATGTTGAAAAAAAAAGGTTAAAACTTTATCTGCTGGCTGTCCATTTTTTGATTTAGTTTAACTTGTTTAAAAAAACAGTCTCAATTTGCACAGCAGAAACTGATAAGTTATGCTGCACTGTGGCTGGGAGTCAAGTACAGCTGGAAAAGTCCTGCTGAGAGCCAATTGCAAATAGAGCTTTTAAAGGGGCAGGCAGCCTTTTGCTTGTAACAGAAATTTAGCTTAAAAGTAGGAACTCAGGGTTGGAGTCATTCTGAACAATTCGAACCCAGGAAAACAGGTATTTAAGGATACTTCAATATAGGTGTAATCTTTGGGCTTGTGTGGCACTTCTTTTGTTTCACAAACCATGACTAGGGAAACCTGGGACTTCAGATCTCCCTCCCTTCCTTTTAGCTAAAAGAGCCTAGTTGCAGACCTAGCCAGACATTGTACTAAATAAAGTTTAAATTCTAAGTTTATAAAAGGTCAATCAGGCTGTGGAATTTAGCAAGACATTGCGATTTGACTTGCCTATTTTATATAAAGTTATAGTGTACAGAGGTTGCTTATATGTATAAGTGTCTGTTCCTTGTTCCAAACAACCATTAATTTGGTTATTACAGAATATTGATGTTTGATCTATTGCATACCACCATTTTAAATAAAATTGATAATCCTTATCCTAAGATAAGTTAAAAATTGTTTTTATGCATGCTTCTATATCTTCTATAAATTCGTGCATGCATGCATCCCACTTACTGTGTTTAAGAATGGCCCTTCAATGGGAGAAAAGTATGTGTGAATTGGATCACACACTTATTCTTTTGAGTTTTCTTCTGCTTCAGCACAGATAATTAAATTGTGTGCTGTAGATGGTGTTTTAAAATGTTGAATAATCAAACTTTAAGTTGTATATTAATAGTCAATATTATATCTCAGAGTTTACAATTGCTTAAAATTGTTCATCCCTCAGATGCTATTAATTCTCAAGCTTGCAATTGCTTATGCAACTTATAAGAAAAAAATACTGTTCCTTTAAGAAGACTGTTTTTGGGCAGTTAAGAAATTGTCCTGGGTTGTCTGGAAAAGACCCGCAGGATTTGCTTTTGTGTTAAAGCTTTAACTGATAAAGATTACAGATATTTCCTGAAAAAATACAAACTCAGGATCCTCATAATTATTTGGGTTTTAGACTTACTAATCAAGCTGTTTTTCCCTAGAAGATAGTTATTCGCAGAGAAAACTTAAGGACTTTCTCTTATTTCTGATTAATATATATATATAAATAAAAATTATACACATGTGACTATAATAACTTTTCAAGCATTCTAGTTACAATCTCTCTTCAAGAGAAACAATTGAAAGTGTAATTAGTCACTGTCCATGTTATATTAAATACTGACTATAACAGTCCAGTATTTAAGTGGTTTTGTCAACAATTTTTTAATTCTCAAAGACAAGGTATTATAGAACTTTAAAAACTCTATCTTCTTAAAAACAAAAAGGGGAGAAATTATACCCCTGTGTACATTATTTAAATCATACTTTTATTTTTAAGAACTTTGAAATTTAGATGTCAAAGAACTTAATAAATGCCTCATAGTATCTTAAAACTAGACATAATTCTGTCTAGGAGAGATGAAAAGGATCCACTTATTAACACATGGCATGATCCTAAACAGAAAGTTATTATTGGGGAAAAAGGGGTGGTGTTTCTGTTTTTTTCCACAGAATGCTGCAGAAGCATGCTAGTTTCCAGAATGATTCGTGTGACAGACTGACCTGTGAGTTCCTGAGTGCCCTGGTAGTGGTGACAAGAAAGCTGTGTTGAGTGCACAGAGAAAGAGGAATCAGGGAGAACAGCCATCTGCAAACAAGACAAAGAAATTTCCTATCTCTGCCATGGGCTACAGCAAGGAGAGTCGACCTGGTGTCCACTTGAGGACAACTATAAATGATGACCCATGAGACGGAGGGATTGCCACAGTGTACTTAACAAGATTTCATCAGAGACACTGTTTTTAGCCATTCAGGCCAACACTGCTATAGCTCTGAAAGCTTTTGTACCTTACCTATATGCTATATTGTTAGATAATTTTAAGAGTTAAGATCACCAATCTTCACAAGTCTTTTCATATTCATTGTAATTGTTGTCAATTAACTAATTGTGTAGATCCTAATTTAGATAAGGAATCTGCTGTTATGATTTTGTTAAAGAAACCTACTTATGTTTTGCGGCCTGTTAGAGTTAGGAAATGATCCTTGGTTTAAAAATCCGGGAATGCAAACTTGGAAAAGGTCAAATGAGCAATTTTAAGGTTTACTGCTTTAATTGCAATTTTAACTTCAATATCTACCACAGCTTTAGATCAACAGCTACATAATGCTCATTTTGTTAATAATATGCCTAAGAATATTAACAACTTATTGTAGATAAAAAATTGGAGGCAAAGGTTAATGTCTTAGAAGTAGTGATCTCAACAATAAGACAGGATATAACAAATATTAAGGCTACAAAGACAGAAATTTCAGATATTAGAAGAATGTTGTTTTTATTCTGATAAGACTGACTTAGTTCAAGATAGCATAGACAAAGTTAGAGCTAGTTTAGAAGAGAGAAAATGCAACAGAGAGAAACAAGAACATTGGTATCAAAATTGGTTTTCTACTTCTTCTTGGGTCACCACCTTACTTCCCAGCCTTTTGGGACCTTTTATGGGTATTTTGCTACTTTTGTCTTTTGGCCCCTGGGCCTTTAGAAAATTAACCAGTTTTGTTAAGTCACAGATTGAAGCTGCTTTAAGTAAGCCGGTTGCAGTCCACTACCATCAGCTGGATACCCAGGACTCAGATGAAGAAGATTCTCTTCCCACCGAGGCAGAAAAAGTGACTCGTCTCCAATTTTCCACCCTTGCTGCTAATGCAGCGTCCCCTTGGTTCCTCAGGCTTTGGAGGCAATAGGGATGAAGAAGGGTGACCTCTAGCTCCTAATATAGCTTAAGAGCCACAAATTGTGGTGTTACAATTGGCATAATTCTTGTAGAGGCCTTACTAAATCTGAGGTTGACAATTCTCCTTTAGGAGCTGCACAAAACTCAGAACTGTGCATGCTGGTTCATGATAATATGAATCCAGTATGGGCCCAGCATGGGTACAAGCTAAGCATTGCAGGGGAAGGTCCAAATAGACCGTTTCTGAGTTCCCTGAGAGACACACCAGGTTTGGATGGCGGTTGGTATCTAGTTTCAGTTGCAAATAAAGATTTTTTCTAAGGCTCTGCCTCCCCTCCCCAAAAGATACCAAGAGCCACAAGTGTGGGTCTGTGACAGCACCCACGGGAGGAATCAGGTCAATGTCCCCCCAGCCATGGTTAATGCCCACTCATCCAAGGATGAGAAGATTATTTGATCACCTCAGTTAAGTGTGGCCTTATTAAATTTAATTCAGAAGGGGGAGATGTCAGAGACCATCCCGTGAGAAAGCGAGCCCTTCACAATCTCCCTGACAGGCCAAATGGCCTCGTGCTAGGAGCTGGTTATCAATCCCTCCTCCCTATTCCCTTCCTGGCACCTGAGGCTTTAATAGCTGATTTATAGTCCCTTCTTCCCTATCTCTTCCTGACTCTCATAACATCCAAGGACATGAGTTACACGCTGAGCCCGGCCTGACACCCCAAGGCTGTCAAGTAGGATCTATGTTCCAGAGATAAGATGCAGGGTGCCATCCACCTGGAGCCTGACTTCAGCCCTCATGTCAGCAGATGCCCACTTCTTTGTTCTTTGTAAAATCCCCCCTCGACCCCTCCCTATTCCCCCGCGATGTATGCTATAAAGCAAGGCACCACAGCATAATAAACAGAGACCTTGATAGGAACCCTTCTTGGTCTCCGCTTCTCCTTCCCTTCCTCCCATTTTCTTCCAGGTTTGTGTCCCCAATACACACACGAATAATGAATCCTGCGGGATGGGATATGCAGAGTAAGCACTTTATACATTGAACTGTGTCTCTAGTCCCTTCTTCTTTAGAATGAGAGAATGCTTCAACTGAGCTAAACAATAACTAGGCATTTCTCTCTCTCTCTCTGCCTCTCTCTCTCTCTCTCTTTGCCTCTCTCTGCCTCTCTCTCTCTCTCTCTCTCTCTCTCTCTCTCTCTCTCTCTCTCTCTCTGTGTGTGTGTGTGTGTGCGTTTGTGAGTGCTTATATTCTTGCTTGCATGTGTAGAGTCTGTGGTTTGGCATTGGCTATCTTCCTTGATCATCCACCAACTTGTTTTTAAGAGAGTTCCTTAATGAGTTTTGAGTTCCTCCATTGTCCAGACTAGGTAGCCTGTGATTTCTTGGGATCCTCCCTTTTCTACCCGCCCACCCCCCTCCCCCCGCTGGCATTACAGGTACACGCCACTCCCCTCATCTTTCTTCGTGGGTGCAGTGGATCTGAGTTGGTGTCTTCACGCTAGTGGGCAGAAGACAGTAAACCACTGAGCCATTTCTCCAGCCCCTCAACTAGTCACATCTTAATCACAGCCATTCATCACTTGCACCTTCAGGGAGCCCACAAAAAAAAAAAAATCATGACATAGTTTAATATAATTCATTTTACTTCCTCCCTTCTTTCTTGGTCCTTCTTTATTGCATTTTTCCCTAAAAGGAATCCTGATACATTCTTAGTATAACTATTTTATTTACTTATGTTTTAAATTTTTTTCCTTTACATATGTCTGTCTCTATATGTATGTATGATTGTACACTTCCCATAGTTTGTGTTCAGAGGACAGAGGACAGAGGACAACTTGTGGGAGTTTATCTTCATCTTATATCATGTGAGCTCAGCGGATTGAACTCAGGTCCTCAGGATTAGCAGGTGACACCCTTACCCACTGAGCCACCCTCTCCCCAGGCCCCACAGTACCCTTGCTTATCGAACTTTTAGTATATTTTAAGTCCTTTATATGATCACCAATACAACAATATTATCTATAATCACAAATTTAACTCAGAGAATGGTGTTATTGTCATAAACAGACAGCTAGCAGGACTGTAGAATTGGTTTCCAGCTGCACACTTAGTGACCTCAGTACAGAAGGCTTATCTCACACCGAGCCAATCTCTGTTTTTCTTTTCTGCTGTCCATTAGTTTTATTTCTTCTATAGTTCTCTCTTCTTTTTTTAAAGTACAACTTCCCAAGCATTTATTAAGTCCCAGCACATGCAAGCTGTCAGAGTAAAGACGAGAATGATCTGGACCCCAGCCTTAAAGCTCCTATAGAACCTCTCTCTAAATTAGAAGAGAATGCAGACACAGCACTAATCCCAAAGGAAAGTCACTGTAGTTGAATACTTGTCTTCCTACTACATAGCAATAAGGACAAAAACTAAGTCTAGGAGAGCATGGGGCTACCACACCTATAATCACTTGGGAGGTAGGAACAGGAGGATGAGGAGGTCAAGGCCACCCTGTGACTACAGAGTGTTTGAGGCCAGCCTTGTGGGGTGCTTGCAGAGGCAAGTAAATGGAATCTGGAGTTACAGAGAGTTGTGAGTCTTGAATCTGGGTCCTCTGGAAATGCAGTTAGTGTTCTTCACTGCTGAGCCATCTCTGCAGCCCTGGTAAGAGGTAGAGCCTTCAGCACGTAGGGTCTAGTGAAGGTGTTTAGGTGCTGTGTGTACGTCCTAAAAGGGGTTGTGTGACCCTGTCCCTTCTATTGTTTTTGATTCCTGGTTGTGGGATGAACAGTTTACGTGGCTACATGTCGATCACCAGTGTAATCCAATACTATCATGAAACACCTAGATGATCTGCCCAGTTATGTCATGGAAACTCTGAAATCATAAGCCAAAATAACCTTGTATTTTTATAGTTTTTTATTTTCATATACCAGCTGTTTGTGTATGGTGAAGAAAAACTGACATTTGTTGGCCCAGGCATTTTGGATAAGGGATATTCAATCTTTACTTCAATTAAACTTTAAAATAACTTGAGGTATTTTTTTCTTTGTAAACAGGTGTTTTATATTCAATAATTTGCATTACATTACTATTATGTGAAACGAATTTATTAACAACCAAGCCCCCATCGTATACTATTGGGAATTTTTGAAAGGTTAAGATTGCCAGCAGAGGTCATAAGGCTGACACAATGGCAGGAGTGATGCTTTCATAGAAAGATCAAAAACAATCCACACATGCAGGAATGAAAGTCAAGGGTGGACATGAGCATGATTGATCTCCCCAATGATCTGACCTTGATGACGCCTGTATCTTAAATAGTCAGTGTGTGGATGTGTGAGAAATGAGTCCAGAAGACATTGTTGCTGCATTATTATTATTTCCTTCTTCTGTTTCTTTTTCAGCCCTTCTTACTTAGGTGCTGGTGGTTGTCTTCTATTTTAAGGGAAACAATGTGTTATGTCTGGAAATAGGAATTGAGATTATCAACAAACAAAAGCAACATTGTAACGTGTCAATCAATAGTAACGTGTCAAGGGTGTACTGGAAATGTCAATGCCGACAGCAGTCTTTGTAATCAACAATTTATTAAATATTATAGCATTTCTTTACAATCATAATCAAGATAGATAATGATAGAAAGAAGGAATCCAGGGTTCTCCACGGGACCTGGGACAGAATTATAGATGTTCTTTTTTGCCTCTAGAAAGATTCTGATAGGTATTTGAAGAATTGATTGGTAATAGTAAACTTGTGATTGGTGGTCATGGTTTCTTTTACTTTGGTTCTTAATAGTCTTCTTGTTAATAATATCTGTAAATCATGCAAGTCACTTTCTAACACAGGCATAATGAGGGGGAGAAGAAATGTTCAGGTGTGTGTGTGTGTGTGTGTGTGTGTACCTTGTGAAATGCAATGAGCACATCAGAGCAGGATGCACAGAATAAAAAGGAATAATTGTCCACAAGTTCTAGAGAGGTCGAGGTTACAATAGAAAATTATTTTAAGGAAGTGTAGTGGTGACACCGAACTCAGCATTTGTGTGTGTGTGAACGTGTGTGTTTGTGTTTATGTGGTGTGCTGTATGTATGTTTGTGTATATGTGGTGTGTGCTCTCTCTCTCTCTCTCTCTCTCTCTCTCTCTCTCTCACTCTCTCTCTCTCTGTATTTGTGTTCAAGCATGTATGTGGAGTTCAAAGACAGAGAAAAAGGTCTTAGGGAATATAAACAGTTGAAGAGGGATTGGAGATTGTCAGGTTCTGACATAGTATTAACCTGTGACCCTATTCCTTAGGGGTTTCTTCCATAGATACAGTAGATCGACTAGTATAACGAAAAGATGTCAGAATGGGAATTTATCTAATGATTCCCTGGTATTAACGAGTTGGTCTTGTAATTGTCAGAAGCTATCAGCAAAATGAGTTTGAGCTATTTTTTTGAATATGCCTCTTTAAGGAGAACTTTGGCATCTTCAGCCACCGTTTCAAGGAAATGAAACTGTAGGTAATAGGTTTTCCTGAAGTAAAGACCTGCTGCCAGGAGCCCACCATTAGCTGAGGCAAATTTCTCCACACAGTTCAAAATCAATCCTCCTAATGTTTCCTCCTCAAGTTCCAACAAATAAGGAGATTTAAGTTTTATTTTCAGCAGTTCGACAGGCACTTGGGCATCCTTAGCTATGAACATTAAGGATTCATCATCGATTCCAAAGAGGTCACGATAGTAGTCTAAACTCCTCTTCAACCTCTCCTTATCCAAGTCCTTTAAAATGCCCACTACAGGAACAGTCGCCAAAAGTCCATCCTTCATGGCCTGCAACCAGATAAACTGCTTAGTAGAGTTGTACTTTTTTTGAATGGCTGCCTCAGTTATATTAGGCAAGGAAAGCAGAAAGTTGTGGCGCTTTTCAGCAGGAAGGTCCTTAAGCAGGGTGTCCATCAGGACTGGAAAATCATAGTCAGATAAATCGTGGTTAGAGATCAAGAAAACCTGAGGTTCATCAATTTTACTCTCCCTAAATGTATCCAGATAGGAATTTCGGATCTGATTCAGAGTGTTTTTCTCTGTTAAAGTTACGTGGTTTGGATTTCTCTTCATTGTATAGATCAAAGTCCACCTTGCTTCTCACGAAGTAGTAATTCTTTTTCATAATTCTGATTGCTTTGGCAAGTTCTATTTCATGGTTTGTAAATCGTGTGGCAGAAACAATAATGAAGAAGTCATACTTTTTGAATTCTACTGTTTCTAGATAAGTTTTCGGTGGAAATTTCTTAGTTCCAATACCAGGCAGGTCCCATAATGTCAAATTTTTAACTTTGGGGTGTTTGTATGAATACACCTTCATGGTTGTCTCTGTCACCCCGACTTCAGCTGCACTTTCCTCTTCGGCTTTAATCTCTCTCAAGGCATTGATGAGGCTGGACTTCCCTGCTCCAGACTCTCCTGTCACTGCAATATTTATTGGGGCATTATCAATATTTTTTAATGCATCACTGATTATAGAGTTTGCCCTTTGAATGTCCCCCTTCTTCAGGCATAACTCTATTGAACGGGTGGTTTCCTCAGAAATGATTTTGGTTTCTTGCTTATAATTCCTAAAATATTCAGTGAAGCTGGACTCCAAAATTCCTTTGTCTTCATCCTTAGGCATATTAGAGAAGAGCTGACCCATGATTGTAGCAAAAAAGGCCCTGAAAGAAGAAGAGAGAGTAAGATGCAAAAGATTGAAAATGCCTTTGTGCTTCTCACTGTGTTCTCTATGTCTCAGACTCAGTTATGTTCTGATGCTGACTAGTTCCCATATATATTGTGCTGGTTATTCTTTGTCAGTAAGATCCAATCTAGATTCCTCTTGATAATGGAAACTTGGGATGAGGAATTGCCTCTATCAGATTGGAATGGGGGCATGTCAGTGGGACATTTTCTTTCTTTTTTCATTCTTTAATCTTTTTCTTTTTAATAGTCTACTCTTTTTACACTCCTAGTCTGCCCTCTGACTATTCCATATCCCATACCTCCTCCCCCAGGCCCAGTCTCCAAGAGGATGTTCCCACCCCCACCCCACCAGACCACCATACATATACAGCTGAGAACTTCCAGAACTTGACTAGGTGAGAGAAGATGCATCTAACCCCCAAATATTTTTCTGTTTTATTTTATTTTCAAAAGATGTGAGTAAGTGCAGGTAATACATTTGGTTGAAATAATTTTTACTTTGCCTAGAATTTCCTTTCCTTCTGTCCTTTTCATGGATTGGAACTCCTCTTGAGGATTGCAAGCTTGTAATAATCTAAAAGTTGTTTTCCCTTAAAGTCCATGTTAAAATCCATTTATCAGTACAATATTTCAGTGCCCTCATTCATCATTTAGATCCACTGTTTTCTTTTAAACTGTTTATTTCTTGAGAAGAATCCAACTGTGCACTGAAGATACATAGGTTCATTGTTAGAGTGCTTGCTCAGTATCAGTAAGGCCTTAGGCTAAATCCGCAAATCTTGGGCTGTCTTCTCATCTTAGGACTTTGTACTTAGTGAGTGATTCCTTTCCTTGATGCTCTTCCCCCATAGCTATCTGGTTATTAATTTTACTACCTTTCTGTAGGCTCTATTTCAGTTAGGCAGGATTTAGGAAAGAACACAAGCTGTTCTCAAGTCTTCAGTTTTCCCAAGGAAGATGAACACAGCCGACAGGAAGGCTGTGGCAATAATTAACTAGAAAGCAAGATCAACCTGAGACACAACAAACCTCATACACATTGAAGAGATACTCTGCTACCTGACCCATCCATTACAACCATCCTAGGGAGAGGAGTAAGAGG
Source organism: Mus musculus (assembly GCF_000001635.26). NCBI lineage: Eukaryota > Metazoa > Chordata > Mammalia > Rodentia > Muridae > Mus > Mus musculus. The sequence goes on along the minus strand of NC_000084.6, from coordinate 60,440,606 downwards.
CAAGCAAATCAATTGGATATGTGTGTGTGTGTGTGTTGGGGCGGCGGAATTGCAGGCTGGTCTCCAGTCGAGCTGAGGTCTGAACCCCGATGGTCATAATTCACCTACATGACATGGTAGGCATTCCCTCATGCTCCTGGAACTATGGCCCATGCCTAAGGTACCACCTCCCACAGCCCCCACAAGAAAAGCATGGTCAGTAGTCATGTAAGCAATGGCTCAAGCTTCTGATGTACAGGCTAAACTCCTCCCCAGTTACCTAGCAACAGTGAAGCCTATAAAAAGGTGTGCTCAGCCTGCACCTCTCTCTTATTCCTTTGTCCTCTCACCTCTCTTACTTCTCTCTCCTCTTCCCTCTCTTTGTCTTCTTTCCTCTCTTCTCTTCTCTTCTCTTCTCTTCTCTTCTCTTCTCTTCTCTTCTCTTCTCTTCTCTTCTCTTCTCTTCTCTTCTCTTCTCTTCTCTTCTCTCTCTCTCTCTCTCTCTCTCTCTCTCTCTCTCTCTCTCTCTCTTTCACTTCTACCTTCTCTCTTTCCCCTACATTTCTATAATAAAGCTCTTAAACCTTAGAGTCTCTGCTCTGCTCCTTCAAGTTATGCTGAGTGCTCTGGACATTGTTGGGAACTTCTTTCCTCTTCCCTCTCTCCCATAACCCTGGTGGTTTTAGCAAAGTAGCTCAGGGGGAAGGGGAAGGGGAGGGGTCCCCAGGCAGGGCTGCCCCTTGGCCACCCCTTGAAGAGTAGGATAGTAGAATGCCTACCTGGGGATGAGTGAATAGGGTAGGTAGCAGCTCTCCCAGCCTGACTGACCAGAGAATAGGGAAACTTTGGTGGGAAAGTGGGCATATTTTTCCTTCAGTTCTTCCCCAGGGCCCCCGGGTCCCCCTTCCCCTTTTATTTTAGATCATCCCCCTTAGGTATACCTCAACTTGAATGATAGGCTGTATCCATGTAAAGCCAGTTCTGCTCAGCTCCCACCAAAGCCCCTCTAGCTTTCAAGCTGAGGATTTCCATTGTCTGGGCATGGTCCTGAATGCCTTCTTACCTATTAAATCTTAAGAGAAAAGAGATGAGGGTTAGAAGTTAGATCTGAACGTTCCTGCCCACTTACCAGAAACTCCTGTGTCCACTGGACTTGTTTACTGTAGTTCAGCTTCAGGGAGCAACCTTCACTGCTACAGGCTCTTCACATGAGACCCACCCCTGCTTTATCTGTGGAAGGCAGCAGATTCAACTCAGTTATATAGGTTGTACACATCCTCCTGGCTTATGCCCCTTCCCTCTTCTTGTGTGTGGTGGCCAATCATGGAGGAGCATAGATCTAATTACTTTTCAGAAACTCCTGCATTTCAAAGAAGATGAAAGTGAAACCAAAGAAACAGCTGTTTTCATGCCAGAAACACTTAATTTCTTGGCAGAAAAAGCAGGGCAGTGTTAAAATAACAGTGTGGGACATGGAAACTGATAGGGCATGAAGAAGCAGTTTACTTTGTAGGCTTAATGGAACCCTTGAGATTTTCTGATCCCTGACTCCACAAACACAGCCTAAGCTAAAGTCACACAACACATTGTCAGGGAGTCTGTGCAGATGATAATTTTAGTCTCACTCTAGACACAATCCATCTCCTCCTCTTTGACTATAACCTTATTTCCCTACCATTGTAAATTCACATTCCTTAATTCATGTTGTCAACTTCTCTGTCCGATTGGGAATTGGTCTGGCTAGGGCTTGACAGGTCTTACACATGCTGTTACAATCACTGTGAATTTATACATGTAGCTTTCCTGCAGTGTTCAACAGACACTATTTTCTTGTATTTCCACCAACTCTGGCTCTTATGGTCCTTCCACCCCCTCCTCTACAGCCATTCCTGTGCCTTTGGAGGGAGACTTATGTATATTTCATTTAGTGCTGGACATTCATTGATGTCTTATTCTCTGCACCTTGGCCAGTTGTGGATATCTGTATTGATTATCATCTATTGCATATATGAGCATCCAAAAGGGCTTAGGAATGTCTTAATCTATAGGTATAATTGCAAATCATTGCCGGTTGGTTTAATATTATATCCATTTAGCAGAATAATAGAATTAGATTCTCACTTAGGGCATATGACCAGTATAGTTTTAGTTCCTTGCCCAGATATAGTACCAAGTATGGGTTTCATTTTGTGGAGTAATATTAAATCCAATCAGGAAGTATTTGGTTGCTACCATGACATTCTTGTCACTATTACATTAGTGATTGCCTTAGTTAGGGTTTTACTGCTGTGAACAGACACCATGACCAAGGCAAGTCTTATAAAGAACAACATTTAATTGGGGTTGGCTTACAGGTTCAAAGGTTCAGTCCATTATCACCAAAGTAGGAGTATAGCAGCACCTAGGCAGGCATGATGCATGCAGAGCTGAGAGTTCTACATCGTCATCTGAAGGGAAGACTGATTTCCAGGCAGCTAGGATGAGGGTCTTAAAGCCCACATCCACAGTCACACACCTACTCCAACAGAGCCACATTTTCTAATAGTGCCACTCTCTGGGCCGAGCATATAGGAACCATCACAGTGGTTATCACTTATCTGGTCATTACTGAGGCTCACAGAGTTCACACTTGGGTATTTATATTTCATTTTCATCTCTGGAAGTGTGGCTAGAAAATTCCATCACTGTGAAAGCTAACCAGTACGTATAGAGCCAGTATCAGTAGGTCAGTGTCAGCTTGATTTCCTCATGCTCTATAACTCAGGCACATAGTGTCCTTCACTAATAGATTCTTACCATTAAGTTCTGCAAGGTAACCAACAGTACTGACAATGACTTGTAATGACCAGGGATGACCTCACTGGCCAATTGGTCCAAAAAAGCTCAGTAATTCCTGGGTCTGGGCTTTTTATTAGTTACCCATGGTGTCTAGTACGAGCATTGTTGTCCCAGTAGAAATTGACTCCATCTTCTTTTGAAGAAATATGTATATAGACATATTTATAGGAAACTTTTACATTAATAGGTTACATATAACATTTTGAAAATCTGATGCTTTTATGTATCTTTTATTTCCCTTCTCTACTCTTCCTTTCCACCTCAATTTAATCTGTCTTTACCTATAATTCTCTTTTAATTCTTATCTTTCCTCTCTTGAAAGTTCCACTTCTTATGTGTGTGTGTATGTGTTGTGTGTGTGTGTATTTTGTGAAGCCTGTGCAGTAGTAGATTTCCATTTTGAAAAGTCATTTACTGTCTTCCAACTCTCCTTCTTCTACCACATCCTCCCCTTCCTCCCCAATTTAAATCTTCCTATTCTGTTGTTCTCTTTTAATTTTTCCTATCAGAGTCCTATCTCTTATCTCCCCTCTCTTGAAAGTCCCACTCCACAACTCCATAGTAATGTCAAAACTTCCGTGGGTATTCCAAATGGAGCACACATATCTGAAGAGTGAAGGCTCACTTCCACAGAAAGACAAATGAAACGGTTCTTTCCCTCTCTCAGAATGGTGCTTCCAGCCCCATTCACTTCCCCATGAAGTTGACAGTTTCAGTTTGCTTCACAGATTAGTAATATTCCATTCTGTACAGTGTCGCACTGCATTATCAATTCCTCAATTGATGGGCATCTAGATTCTTCCTATTTCTTGGCTAGTGTGAACAAAGCAGGAATGATGGCTGAGCAAGTAGCTCTGTAGTAAGAGAAAGAGGAGTTTGAGAATATTTCCTGGGGCATCACGACTGGACTGATATGGAAAACTCATTTCCCCCTTTTGTGGAATTTCCACACAAATTACCTTGGTGGCTGCACAGGTTGGCACTCCCACCAGCAGGGACTGCTTGTTCTCCTTCCCCTACACCCACAACAGCATTTGTTGCTATTGGTATTTTTTTTAGCCACTCTGGGGTAAGATGAAATGTCAGAGTAGTTTTGATTTGAGTTGCCCGGATGGATAAGAATACTAAATGTTCCCAAACCTCTGCCTAGCATTTGGCTGTGAGTCCTTGCATCTGTTTCCATCAGTTACTGCATGAAGCATCTAGGATGGCAGTTGGGCTAGGCACCAATCTATGAGTATACCAGAATATTATTAGGAGTCATTTTTTTTTTATCCTTGGTTTCTGGGCTTTCCAACCTCTGGGTCCAGGCTGTCCAGGCAGAGTGTGGAAACAGGAGCTTTCTCTTACTGTTTTGCCTGCCTAGGGATTCTTTAGTTGCCTTTTCGAATACAATCTATTTTCACTAAAAAACAAAACAAAAAGAAAACAAAACACTGGAAGACACAGTGGGAACTACAGTAGGAGTTGTTAGAGGCTTAGAGAAGTGTTGAGTCACTCCATCTAAACTCTGCAATATATTTAACTTGTCAAATCTTTCATTTCAGAGGAAGAAAGTAAGAAAGTATAGAAACCATTATTTCTGCCATAACTTTAAAGTACATTGCTCAACTATTAGCAAGGCTCTTAAATTCTATATCAACATTAATTGTAATACTCCTTTTCATACAAAACATATTTTCATTAATACAGTTTCATTAATTTGCTCCAAGTTTCAGCTTTTGTAGCTTCAGTTAATTATTTTTGAATGCCTTATTGCTAGGAAAAACTTGTGTAAGCATGCTTACAAGTAATAGGTTCTGTGGAAGACTCAATTTCTTGCGTAGCTGAATCTCCCAGGGAACAACCATACAATAGCCAAAGACTGAAGGACTTAAGGTATTGTCAAGCTCAAAGATGAAATCAATTTTGAAAGCCCAAAGGGAAAAAGAAAGGAAGTAGTGTTCTTTAGCTTGTAGGCTAGACTTGATTATAGCAAACAGAATACAAAAGAAACAGGTTATTTCTAATTTAGTATATAAAAGGCCATGAAATCTCTTCTGTGTGTTCTGTGTGTTCCCTCTAGTCTCTTGCTCTGTGTAGAATTGAGCTACCATATCGTAGGCTGGGTAGGAGAGGGCCAATGGTCATGCCAAGTGTCCTTCAGGCACTGCTTGACAAAGGACCTGTTTTCAGACAACTGTACTGACCAGTCACTGCCCTTGGTAGAAATTTGCTGCACAGCTTTTGCTTGTGTTTCTGACATGGTTCATATTTGAATTCCTTGCTGTTAAGGGGCCCCCACTGGAGGTTAGGGCTTGGGAAAATGTAACAATTCTTATCAAAGTTGTTGTTAATACGAATAAAATTAATAGGTGTTCCCTGGGAGAATCAGCTGTAAAGGAAATTGAGTTCTACACACAACCTATTACTTAAAGAAGAATTAGTAAGCAGGACACATAGGATTTGAGGAAAAAAAACATTAAAGAAGAAAACCTTAGGAAGTTTCAGGAGTTGACAAACCATAACTGAATCATTAGGATTTCATGTCACTCTTTCCATGGATGTCCAGCTTCAGAAACCTGGAACTAACATGGACAGGAAAAGATTTTGGTTATACAACCAATGCCCATGTCAGTGATACCCTCCTGAAGGCAAAGCAAGCAGTTTCAGGAATTCTGATGTTCTTCTACCTTTTATAGGACTGTAATAAAGATAGGGATCATATTGAAACAAGAGTTTACGACAAAGACAGAGAGAAACATTTTTGCTCATTGAACTGCCTGGCTTTCTGAGCAGGGTTTTCTGATGGGGACTTTTTCTGTTATTGTAGAAAAAGAAAGAAGATTGCCCTTGTTTAAGCAATGCTTGTGTGCTGCCAAATGGGGCCTCACAATACTTTAAAAGTCAAAGGAAAGGGTGGTGGTCTTATATCAAATATAAAGTAAAATTACAGGAGAAAATGGGAAATTAAAGGACTGAGAGGCTGAATTTCCATAGAAAGATTAAATATTCAGGTTAATAAGACAATACAGGAAAAGCTTGACAGAGCAGGTAGTTCAACAGAACTTCCTTTTTTAAAACTATGTTTTAAAATTTTTAATCATTACATTCATTTACATCTCAAATGATATCTCCCTTCCCTATTACCCTTCCACAGTACCCCATCCCATCCATGCTCTCCCCCCTCCCCTTTGCCTTTATGAGGGTGCTCCCCCATTCATCCATACACTCCTGCCCCACTGCTCCAACATCCACCTTTCCTGGGACATCAAACCTCCACAGGACCAAGGGTCTCCCCTCCTGCTGATGTCAGACAAGGCCATCCTCTGCTATCTGTGTTTCTGGAACCATGGACCCCTCCCTGTACACTCCTTCGTTGATGGTCTAGTCCCTGTGAGCAGTGGGTGGTCTGGCCAGCCAACATTTTTCTTTATATGGGGTTGCAATCCCACCCCCAGCTCCTCCAGTCCTTCTGCTAACTCCCCTACCAGGGTCTGTGAGCTCAGTCTGATGATTGGTTGTGAACTTCTACATCTGCATTGGTTAGGTGCTGGTAGAACCTCCTAAGGAACAGCCAAACCAGGTTCCTGTTAGCAAGCGCCTCTTGGCAACAGCAACAGTTTAGGGGGTTGGTGTCTGCAGACAGGAAGGACCCCAAGGTGGGGCAGCCCACAGATGGCTCTTCCTTCAGTCTCTGCTCTATTTTTTTCCCTGTCTTTCCTTTAGACCAGAACATTTCTGGGTTAAAACCTTTGAGATGGTTGGGTGGCCCCATCCCTCGACTGGGGATGGTGCTTATCTACTGGAGGTCGTCTCCATAGGTTCTATCGCCCTTTCACTGCACATTTTAGCTAAAGAGATCCCTTTGGGTCCTGGGAGCCTCTGGCTTGTCTGGTGTCTGGGACCTTCCAGTGGCTACCCCCAGTTCCTCAGCCCCTACTACTACATATTTTTATTCGATTTCTTGACCCCATGTACCTCTCTTCTGTCTCCTCCAGTACATGATCCTGCCCCTTTTTCCCTCCCCCTCCTCTCTCCCTTCTAGGTCCCCCTCTCCCTCCACCTTTCATAATCATCCTGTTAGCCCCTCTATGTAGGGCTGAAACATCCACACCTGGTCTTCCTTCCTTCTAAGCTCCATGTGGTCTGTGTGTTGTGTCGTGGGCATTGTGAGCTTTTGAGATAATATCCATTTATCAGTGAATACAAATCATGTGTGTTCTTTTGTGTCTGGATTTTCTCAATCAGGATAATATTTTCTAGTCCTATCCATTTGCCTAAGAATTTCATGAAGTCATTGTTTTTAATAGTTGAGTAGTACTTTATTGGGTAAATGTACTACATTTTCTGTAACCATTCCTTTGTTGAGGGACATTTGGGTTCTTTCCAGCTACTGGCTATTATAAATAAGACAGTTATGAACATAGTGGAGCATGTGTCCTTGTTATATGTTGAAACATCCTTTGGATATATGCCCAGGAGTGGTATAGCTTGGTCTTCCAGAAGAACTATTTTCAATTTTCTCAAGAACTGCCAGATTGATTTCTGAAGTTGTTTTACCAGCTTGCAGTTCCATCAGCAATGGAGGAGTGTCCTTCTTTCTCTATATCATCACCAGTATCTGATGTTGCCAGAGGTTTTGACCTTGGCCATTCTCATAGGCGTGAGGTGGACTCTCAGGGTCACTTTTACTTACATTTCTCTGATGACTAAGGATGTGGAATATTTCTTTCTTTTCAAAAAATTATTTGATATCTTCTTCATTTACATTTCAAATGCTATCCTAAAAGTCCCCCCCATACCCTCCCACCCAACTCCTCTCCCTCCCTCACTCCCACTACTTGGCCCTGGTGTTCCCCTGTACTGAGGCATATAAAGTTTGCAAGACCAATGGGCCTCTCTTCAATGATGGCCATCTTCTGATACATATGCAGCTAGAGACACGAGCTCCAGGGGGTACTGGTTAGTTCATATTGTTGTTCCACCTATAGGGTTGCAGACCCCTTTAGCTCCTTGGGTACTTTCTCTAGCTCCTCCATTGGGGGCACTGTGATCCATCCAATAGCTGACTGTGAGCTTCCACTTCTGTGTTTGCTAGGCCCCGGCATAGTCTCACAAGAGACAGCTCTATCTGGGTCCTTTCAGCAAAATCTTGCTAGTGTATGCAATGGTGTCAGCGTTTGGAGGCTGATTATGGGATGGATCCCCAGGTACGGCAGTCTCTAGATGGTCCATCCTCTCGTCTCAGCTCCAAATTTTGTCTCTGTAACTCCTTCCATGGGTGTTTTGTTCCCAATTCTAAGAAGGCACAAAGTGTCCACATTTTGGTCTTCGTTCTTCTTTTTATTTTATTTATTTATTTTTTTAATTACGTATTTCCTCAATTACATTTCCAATGCTATCCCAAAAGTCCCCTCCCACCCCCCACTCCCCTACCCACCCATTCCCATTTTTTGGCCCTGGCGTTCCTCTGTACTGGGGCATATAAAATTTGCCTGTCCAATGGGCCTCTCTTTCCAGTGATGGCCGACTAGGCCATCTTTTGATACATATGCAGCTAGAGACAAGAGCTCCGCGGTCCTGGTTAGTTCATAATGTTGCACCTACAGGGTTGCAGATCTCTTTAGCTCCTTGGATACTTTTTCTAGCTCCTCCCTTGGGGGCCCTGTGATCCATCCAATAGTTGACTGTGAGCATCCACTTCTGTGTTTGCTAGGCCCCGGCATAGTCTCACAAGAGATAGCTACATCTGGGTCCTTTCGATAAAATCTTGCTAGGGTATGCAATGGTGTCAGCGTTTGGAGGCTAATTATGGGATGGATCCCTGGATATGGCAGTCTCTAGATGGTCCATCCTTTTGTCTCAGCTCCAAACTTTGTCTCTGTAACTCCTTCCATGGGTGATTGTTTCCAATTCTAAGAAGGGGCAAAGTGTCCACACTTTGGTCTTCGTTCTTCTTCGGTTTCATGTGTTTTGCAGATTGTATCTTATATCTTGGGTATTCTAAGTTTCTGGGCTAATATCCACTTATCAGTGAGTACATATCATTTGAGTTCTTTTGTGATTTGGTTACCTCACTCAGGATGATGCCCTCCAGGTTCATCCATTTGCCTAGGAATTTCATAAATTCATTCTTTTGATAATTTCATAAATTCATTCTTTAATAGCTGAGTAGTACTCCATTGTGTAAATGTACCACATTTTCTGTATCCATTCCTCTGTTGAGGGGCGTCTGGGTTTTTTCCAGCTTCTGGCTATTATAAATAAGGCTGCTATGAACATAGTGGAGCATGTGTCCTTCTTACCAGTTGGAACATCTTTTGGATATATGCCCAGGAGAGGTATTGCTTGATCCTCCGGTAGTACTATGTCCAATTTTCTGAGGAACCGCCAGACTGATTTCCAGAGTGGTTGTACAAGCCTGCAATCCCACCAACAATGGAGGAGTGTTCCTCTTTCTCCACATTCTCTCCAGCATCTGCTGTCACCTGAGTTTTTGATCTTAGCCATTCTGACTGGTGTGAGGTGGAATCTCAGGGTTGTTTTGATTTGCATTTCCCTGTTGATTAAGGATGTTGAACATTTCTTCAGGTGCTTCTCTGCCATTCGGTATTCCTCAGGTGAGAATTCTTTGTTCAGCTCTGAGCCCCATTTTTTAATGGGGTTGTTTGATTTTATGGAGTGTCCACCTTCTTGAGTTCTTTATATATATTGGATATTAGTCCCCTGTCCGATTTGGGTAGTAAAGATACTTTCCCAATCTGTTGGTAGTCTTTTTGTCTTATTGACGGTGTCTTTTGCCTTACAGAAGCTTTGCAATTTCATGAGGTCCCATTTGTCGATTCTCGATCTTACAGCACAAGCCATTGCTGTTCTATTCAGGAGTTTTTCCCCCGTGTCAATATTTTCGAGGCTTTCCCCCACTTTCTCCTCTATAAGTTTCAGTGTCTCTGGTTTTATGTGGAGCTCCTTGATCCACTTAGATTTGACCTTAGTACAAGGAGATAGGAATGGATCAATTCGCATTCTTCTACATGATAACCACCAGTTGTGCCAGCACCTTTTATTGAAAATGATGTCTTTTTTCCACTGGATGGTTTTAGCTCCCTTGTAGAAGATCAAGTGACCATAGGTGTGTGGGTTAATTTCTGGGTCTTCAATTCTATTCTATTGGTCTACTTTTCTGTCTTTATACCAGTACCATGCCGTTTTTATCACAATTGGTCTGTAGTAAAGCTTTACGTCAGGCATGGTGATTCCATCAGAGGTTCTTTTATCCTTGAGAAGAGTTTTTGCTATCCTAGGTTTTTTGTTATTCCAGATGAATATGCAGATTGTTCTTTCTAATTCGTTGAAGAATTGAGTTGGAATTTTGATGGGGATTGCATTGAATCTATAGATTGTTTTTGGCAAGATATCCATTTTTACAATGTTGATCCTGCCAATCCATGAGCATGGGAGATCTTTCCATCTTCTAAGATCTTCTTTAATTTCTTTCTTTAGAGACAGGAAGTTCTTATCATACAGATCTTTCACTTCCTTATTTAGAGTCATGCCAAGGTATTTTATATTATTTGTGACTATTGAGAAGGGTGTTGTTTTCCTAATTTCTTTCTCAGCCTGTTTATTCTTTGTGTAGAGAAAGGCTAATGATTTGTTTGAGTTAATTTTATATCCAGCTACTTCACTGAAGCTGTTTATCAGGTTTAGGAGTTCTCTGGTGGAATTTTTAGGGTCATATATATATATATATATATTATCATATCATCTGCAAAAAGTGATATTTTGACTTTTTCCTTTCCAATTTGTATCCCCTTGACCTCCTTTTGTTGTCGAATTGCCTGGATAGGACTTAAAGTACTATGTTGAATAGGTAGAGAGAAAGTGGGCAGCCTTGTCTAGTCCCTGATCTTAGTGGGAATGCTTCCAGCTTCTAACCAATTACTTTGATGTTGGCAACTGGTTTGCTGTAGATTGCTTTTATCATGTTTAGGTATGGGTCTTGAATTCCTGATCTTTCCAAGACTTTTATCATGAATGGGTGTTGGATTTTGTCAAATGCTTTCTCAGCATCTAACGAGTTGATCATGTGGTTTTTGTCTTTGAGTTTGTTTATATACTGGATTACATTGATGGATTTCCATATATTGAACCATCCCTGTATCCCTGGGATGAAACCTACTTGGTCAGGATCGATTTTTTTGATGTGTTCTTGGATTCGGTTAGCGAGAAGTTTATTGAGGATTTTTGCAATTTCCTTGATTGACCAAGAAAATTGGTCTGAAGTTCTCTTTCCATGATCTGTCCATTGTTGAGAGTGGTGTGTTGAAATATCCCACTATTATTGTTTGAAGCGCAATGTTTGCTTTAAGCTTTAGTAACGTTTCTTTTATGAATGTGGTGCCCTTGTATTTGGAGCATAGATGTTCAGAATTGAGAGTTCTTTTTGGTAGATTTTTCCTTTGATGAGTGTGAAGTGTCCTTCCTTATCTTTTTTGATAAAGTTTGGTTGAAAGTCGATTTTATTTGATACTAGAATGGCTACTCCAGCGTGTTTCTTGGGACCATTTGCTTGGAAAATTGTTTTCCAGCCTTTTACTCTGAGGTAGTGTCTGTCTTTGTCACTGAGGTGGGTTTCCTGTATGCAACAATATGTTGGGTCCTGTTTAAGTAACCAGTCTGTTAGTCTATGTCATTTTATTGGGGAATTGAGTCCCTTGATATTAAGTGGTATTAAGGAAATGTAATTGTTGCTTCCTGTTATTTTTGTTGTTAGAGGTGAAATTAAGTTTATGTGGCTATTTTCTTTTTGGTTTGTTAAAAGAAGATCATTTTCTTGCTTTTTCTAGGGTGTAATTCCCCCCCCCCCCCACCACTGTGTTGGAGTATTCCATTTATTATCCTTTGAAGGGCTGGATTTGTGGAAAGATATTGTGTAAATTTGGTTTTGTCATGGAATAGGTTGGTTTGTCCCTCTATGGTAATTGAGAGTTTTGCTGGGTATAGTAGTCTAGGTTGTCATTTTGTTCTCTTAGGGTCTGTATGGCATCTGCCCAGGATCTTCTTTTATAGTCTCTGATGAGAAATCTGGTGTAATTCTGATAGGTCTGCCTTTATATGTTACTTGATCTTTTTGCCTTTCTGCTTTTAAAATTATTTCTTTGTTTTGTGCATATGGTGTTTGGATTATTATGTGATGGGAAGAATTTGCTTTTTGGTCCAATCTATTTGCAATTCTTTAGTCTTCTTGTATGTTCATTTGCATCTTTTTCTTTAGGTTAGGGAAGCTTTCTTCTATAATTCTGTTGAAGATATTTACTGGCCCTTTAAGTTGGGAATCTTAACTCTCTTCTATACCTATTATCTTTAGGTTTGGTCTTCTCATTGTGTTCTGGATTTCCTGGATGTTGTGAGTTAAGAGCTTTTTGCATTTTGCATTTTCTTTGACTATTGTGTTAGTGTTTTCTACAGTATCTTCTGCCCTGAGATTTTCTCTTCTATCTTTTGTATTCTGTTGGTGATTTTTGTGCCTATGACTTCTGATTTCTTTCCTAGATTTTCTGTCTTTAGGGTTGTCTCCATTTGTGATTTCTTCATTGTTTCTATTTCCATTTTTAGATCCTGAATTTAGATTTTGAATGATTTTGTTCAATTCCTTCATTTGTTTGGTTGTGTTTTCCTGTAATTCTTTAAGGGACTTTTGTGTTTTCTCTTTAAGGGCATCTAGCTCTTTACCTGTATTCTCCTGTATTTCTTTAAGGGAGGTATTTATGTCTTTCTTAAAGTCCTCTCTTCATCATCCTGAGATGTAATTATAAATAAGATTCTTATTTTTCTGGTATGTTGGGTTATCCAAGACTTGTTGTAGTAGAAGAACTGGGTTCAGATGATACCAAGTAGCCTTGGTTTCTTTTGCTTATATTCTTGTGTTGTCCCCCACCGTCTGGTTATCTGTGGTGTTACTTGGTCTTGCTATCTGTGCCTGAATCCTGTGAGCCTGTGGGTCTGTGATATTAGGTGCATTCATATTCTTGGGAGACAAGTTCTCTCCTGGTTGAATTTGGATGTTCAGAGCTGTGTCCCAGGATTAACTCTGGGGTCCTGATGGAGACTGGAAGGGCTGCTCAGCAGTCCTGCTCCTTGTGCATTCCTCTTTAGCCAGTTCTTGGATCAAAAGTGTTGGTCTCATCTTTGTAGTTAGCAGTGACAGCACTACTGGGAGACCATCTCTCCAGGTGAGATTTTGGTATGGAGAGCTGTGCCACAGGGTTAACTCGGGGTCACAGATCAAAAACAACTCTTGATTTATTAACATGGTCAAACTTAAATATAACATCCCATTTAAAATTCCAGTAAACTTAAGGTTTTCTAAAACTGATTTTAAGGAAAAATACATTTAGTTAAAAGAAAACTGGTTTTATCCCAATGTTAATCTTTAGTTTTCATAAAATTTGCTCTTTGTTCACTTGGCTTCTTTTATGTGCGTATATAATCAAAGATTGTACCATAAGAAATTTTGTAACCAATGATTAAATTTTTTTTTTTCAACACCAGGATGAACTTTATTCAGTCCTGGGGCATGGTCTGTTGGGAAGAGATTACTGGCTCTCCTTGGCAGGAGTGGACTCTGCGCTGCCAGGGTCATTCTCTGAATCATCATTGGGTCTGGGCACAGGCTGGAACTTGAGCAGTACAGGCGGAGTGAAGATGGAGGTTTTCACAACAGGAGATGGTGTCTCATCTGTGTTGGAGGGTCTGCTACAGGCTGGCGTCCAGGGAAAGCCAGGACAATGGAGCTTGTGTGCACTGCTTCCTGCCAAATATGAGAAATGGAAGCCTCCGGGATTGAGAACCAAGGGGTTCAGATCAACCATGTGGCTCTTTGACGTTGATGAAAGACCACTCCAGTTTAGTTTCACTTCAGAACTTGAAATATCCAGTTTCTCCATCGGCTTGCCTGACAGTGGAGGGAAAGGGCCAAAGACCCAGGGCATAGTGTAGACAGAGGGTGATGCAGCCACTACAGAGGCCACGGTGGTGACAGGTTGTGGTGGTGGCGGCAGCAGCGGTGGTGGTAAGAGAGCTGGTGGCAGGCATGCGGAGGTTGACTGATCTCGAAAGATAGGATCTGGTTTCTTTGGTTTCGGCCTCCTCCTCCTCTTCTTGGCATCCTGGGAATACAGATGCACACGATGTATGCGCCTCTTCAGCTGCTCCAGGCGCCGAAGCATCTCTATGGCACCCATGTCATTGCACTGGTTTAGATCCCCCTGCACAGCGCAGACAAACTTCGCCCAGAGGCTGCAGAGGAGCCCGCGCTGCTCGAACTCAGTCTGCTTGCCCTTCCGCACGACTCTCTCTGCCAGTGCTGGATTGCGATCCAAGGTGCTGAAGAGTCGTCGCAGCGCACGCTCTGTGTAGGTCGCTGCTTGCCTCTCGAAGTCATCCTCGGAAATGAGCTGGCAGAAGGTCACACTCAGGGGGAATTCGTTGTCGAACTCATCCAGGACTTCCATTGGAAATGGACTGCTGGTGGTGGGTCGATGCTGCCCACTCTCTCCCTACAGCCGCAGTGCAGATTCCAGATCCCCAGACTACCCACCTCCCTCCCTGTCTACCCCAGGGAATGAATGCCCACAGAGCTGATTAAATTTTTAATGGGATGATATTGTGTATAAATAAAGCCTGTGAGAGACATAGGTTATCAGAGTAGCTCAAGCCATACTGAGTTGCATTTCATCTCTGTCCCATCTCTCATAAGATATTTGGGGCCAGGCTGCTGCCGGGGCCATGTCTGGGTCCATGGTCCTGTGGCACCTGGGGTATGTGTTTATGTCCCAGACCTGGATTACACAAAAGATAATAAAATTGTCCCTGGTCTGGTCTGCCATTTGAAGTTCTGTGCTGAGCTGGCCTCATGGGCCAACCCACATTTTGAAGAACTGATCCACCCCCTGCCTGGCAGCACAGCTGAATATGGTGGTTGGAATATAGCTGAGTTAGCTCTGAGAACATGAGAACAGGAGATATGACCTTGCCTCTTGATGGCTTTTGCATTTTATTATAGTTGGGGCACTAGTGGAGAGCATGCCCTGGTAGTGCAGAGGCAGTAGAGCTGTCTGGCTGACCAACTCAGCTATCTCCCAAGCCCACATCCAGGGCTTTGAGTTGGTCCATTCCAACATCTATCCCATCCATGATCTGCTAGAGTGTCTGTTAAGTGGAATACAACATCTGTTTCAACAGAACCGGCAGTGCCTGGGGCCAGCAGAAGCAGGGAAACAGAAAGCCTGCCCAACCAGTGTCTCGGGTTCCTTCCATCCATCAGCACCAGAACCAGGCCACCTTAGGCACAAACTTGGCGGGGACAGTCCCATGGTAACCAGAGGACTCTCCACATCCAACCCACCCCCAGGTGCCCTAGCAATCCCAGGATCTTAGGATCACTGGTAAGTGGAATAGAACATCTGTTCCAACAGAACCAGGAGTGCCTGAGGACAGTCTTGCAGATCCAAAGTTGTAAGATCGCCATTACACAGGACCAATGACATGATATCTTAGAGAAGTCTTGTAAGAAACCAGTATAGCTGATGTAGTGGAAGCTAGAGGCCTCAGACCAGATCAATGACTCATTGTAACAAATATAGTCAAATAAGATGTGTGGACAAAATGGTATACTGTGTGACATCTTGTGACACACTCTAACTTTCACAACAAGATTTTTACAAATTCTATCTTCTTATCTTTTCTTTTGTGGGGGAGGTTAGATGGGCAGAGGGTGTATACAGAGGGATGGGGAGATGAGTGGGATTGGGGTGCATAAGGTGAAGTCCACAAGGAATCAATAAAAAGTTAAAATATATTGCTGTTAGCATAAAGGCAGTATTATTGCTTATCCTTTACCTGCCATCTCATTTTTCCCCCAATTATAGGTGGAATCTTCCAGGAACAGACTGCACCATTCATAAACATGGTTGTGTCTAATCCCTGAAGAAAATATTTTACTCTTCCCAATTCTCCTACTTTTATCAGAAATGTTGACATAATAGATGACTGAATCACTCCTTCTCCACCTCACCATAAAACCTCTCTTCAAGTTTGCAGGGACCAGTTTATACTGTAGTTATTCCTGTCTTCTTTCCCATTGACAGATGGGTTCCTGTCCTTTGAATGAAAACTCAATTCAAGATGGCACCTCTGTTTGGAAACTGTAGAGGGAGAAGCCATATTGCCTGTTGAGCTAAGCTTCCCATACGGAACATCTTAAGCTCAGATACCCATGACATTTACAGTCCTTAAGCAGTAGAGCTCATTAAGTAGATGTCACTTAATGATAAGCCAGGATGGGTGTTTTGAGACCTGATAATCAAGGTGTGGAGGTAGCAAGAAGGCCATGTGTAATGAGGGGTGAGCCAATGAGACTGGTAATTTGAGGGATTAATGAAGGTCTGGGGTAGGTAGTTCATGAAGGAGTAGGTAAGGGAAGAAGGTATGTGTCGGAGTCCTTGTCCACTGAGTTCTGTAACCCAGGGCAGAGGTTATGGAGTCAGCAGAAAGGAAGACTCTGACCATTTGTTAAAGTTCAAGCAAGTGACCCTGAATAGCTTAAGCTGTCTTTATACAGAAATTTAGAGCATTTAAATATATGCAGTTTCAGATTCTTCTTTAATCATTACCCAAGAATCTCAATATGCACTTATTAAAATTCTTTTTAAATTTCCCTTATTTCTTTGTAGTCAGTGATTAATCTTTACCCATATCTAAGTAGTGTTACAATCCAAATGATCATGTCATAGCTAAAAATACCTGAACATCATAAGACAAATGATTTAAATATTGTATTGCAATTATATCTGGCTGGGCACATCCAGCATGAATTGTGCATGGGCAGGCAGCAAACATGTAGTTTCAAAGTAAAAGGTAATTAGAATTAAAACATAAACTTTTAACAGGAGCATAACTGTGGTATTTTATCACCATCTGATTCATATGCTCACAATCTGTTTTAAGTTTTATGTCATTATCTGTTTTAGTTTTACAGCATGGTTCTGTTCTATACAGCTTTTCCATAAAGAGCAGAAACTTAACAATTAACATTTTTATTAACCCATGCCATTTCTTTCTTCCTTGTAACCCCTAATCTAAGGCAAAGATGAATCTATCTAACTTATATTTCTTTTTAGAGCATAATAAATTTTACTTATGAACTTATCCTAAGAATGAACTAACTTGTCCTGAGAATGAACTCTTTACTGTTAACCTTTAGGCCATATCTCTTTAGCCAATATCTTCTCTACGTAAGTTTTGAACTTTCTCTCACTACAATGTATTGGCCCGCTTAAGTCCTCTGAAGTAATAGTTAACACTACCTTTTTCCTGACATATTCCTATCAATTTTTGAGGCCATCCAACAAAGAATCTTTTTTAAAGTTCTTAATTGATCACGTCTTTACTTAACATTTTAAGTAAGCAGGAACCATGGCCCCCCTCTCCCAAGGATTGACCCAGTCATTTTGGATATCATTTCTACTGGCCCTTGCCTAGTGGGAGAGAACCTGGCCTTGCCTCAAGGAGGTCATTCACAAAACATTCATGAACCCTTTTTAGGAAAGACAACATGGCTCCTGCCATGTAGGAATACTAGTGGGTTTACCTGGGGGTAGGGAATACAGAATGAGACACTGGTGATCAGTTCAGTAGTGGTGGGGTCATGGGTATCTGTGGCATCCAGAGTGGTTGTGAGGGGTAACAGAATATAGGGACTGATGTCCCTCTGAGGAATCTATGATGGATAGTGGGGGTTAAGGGTAGACTAAATGATGGGGAATCCATAAAGCATGTATAATTGCTAGGTCCCAGAGCCTAGGATTTTAGAGAAAATAATGGGTTTCTGGGAGCCTCCTGGCTGGAGATAGTACTGGTAGGGGTGGGGTGGGGTGGGGTGGGTGCACAGAGTAGGACTTTGGTGTGGCTTTTAAATCTGAAGGTCTCTGGACATTTAGCTCTCTAACTTTACTGAAATGCTCTTCTAAAGAGTCCTAAAAACTCTCTTGCTCTTTCCGAGGGTAAAAGGCTGCTGATTTAGGTGATTGACATCTGTAGCCTAACAGTAGAGGATTAAGTAATGTGGTTTTTTTTCCTATCTAAGCATCAACAGCGCATCTCTAACTTTCAGCCTGCTAGAAGTCACAGGAAGAAAAAGGTACACTTTGTAAAGTGATTATAGCCTATTAGTAAGCTATAAAAAGTTTTCTACAAAAGCTAAGAAAAGGAGAAAGCAGAAAGATCCTAAGTGGGCAAGGGAAAAATTCTTCCCTTCATCTCTTTGTGCTAAGTACATACACATCTTTCAGAATACATGATCACATGTTAAAAGTTCATCCCAAGTTTACACATAAAATCAAATCATAAATTTAAATAGAAGTTTACAACAGAGAATATTTACTTGTACATCCACTAGGCATAATTATCTGGCTAAACATCCATCACCTATCACAGCTCCACAGGTTCACTGAAAACTGTAGCTAAGTTATTAGTGAAGTGTTGTATAGATAAACACAGTCAGTATTTTTACAACAGAGCATGTTTACATACATATTCATTACATATACATCCATACCTGTCTGAGCTCCACGGGTTCACTGAAAGTTTAAAACCATAACTAAGTTATTAGTGATGTTTTATATAGATAAACCCAGTCAGTATTTCATCTTCTGTTCTAGCACCTATAATAAATCATAAGTTTTCTTTTTATATCTTTGGTTAATTGTTTTACAACCTCTTGGACTATTCTTTGAGTAGGAGAAAGTCTGGTTACCATCTAAGAGCAATTAACTGGTGACACTTGGGAGATTGGCAGAGTTCTCATTGAAGGTTTGACTATCAGATAAAGAAATAATAGAGGTCCCACTATAAAAGAACTTATTAGTCACTGATATAATTTTAGGAATTCTTATAGGATCATCATTAAGACTTAAGAAGTCATCTATTTGTCTATATAGCATAACTACAAGACAGTAAATCTCTGTAGATCTGCAGAGATCTGCTCAGAAGGTGTGGGCTAAAACCTAGTTATTGTAACATATGTTTAATAATAACAGCAAAAGAATATTAATAGCAGGAATCCTTCCTAAAATGAATTCTCTTATGGGATTGCTCCATAAGAGCGAACCTGTCACAGATTATATAATAATCTGAAGCAGACCATCTCAGGAAATATATAGCATCTCACTTGCTAGCTATTAGCTTGCCCCATTATGGTTCCTGACAATGGATCAGGATGTCAGGATCTCTGTCAGGATGTCATGGCAGTTGGCTATACTTTACTGAGAAAGCTTTTGCTTGGCCTTTTATTTTGTCAAGCCCATTCTAGCATCTTTTCTCAGTCTGTGATTATCTCCCTAAACTGGTGATCTTCCCCCAAAACGGTCATTTTAAAACAAAATCAAACAAACAGAAAGGACTGTTCTGAAAAGTGTGATTTCAGGCTTCTTTCATTGACCTTGTTTTGTCTTTTAGTCAAGAAACCTTACTCTGTGAGTTTCTGGGCATGGCTTTGACTGTTCCTCTTGCTTCATCCAGACTCTGCTATGGTAAAGTGTGAAATGACAGATATTAAAGTCTCCTCTAGTGAAAGAGATCCACTTCCTCTGAACCACTTCAAACAAAACACCTTTCAAATGAATTTCTGAGTCAATTGACTTAGAAGGAGCATTTGCTAAGGGGAAAAACATAGGGGCTCTTGGTATAAGCAGATACAGAAATTGACCTCTCTGTGTGTCATAAACAGATCCACCCACACATCTATTCTATAGAGAAATCTGACTTGGATATGGAAGTAACTGTGTTTTTAACATTGTATGCCTGTGCTGGAGAGATGGCTCAGTGGTTAAGAGCACATACTGCTCTGAAAGTGGACCTGAGTTTGCTACCGGTACCCATGTCAGGTAACCATGTTCGGCTCACAACTGCTTATAATCCTAATTTCGGATGCGTCTGACCTCTGATGGCCCCTGCAATTACATGCACATACTTTAATCCCCACAAGACATTTATATGATTAAAAACAAAATCTTAAAAAAAAGGATATATTGCTGAATGCCAAGCCCACTTCCCACAATTATATAGTTTTCTATTTCTTTAGAAGAATCTTTGAAATAGCATCCATGGCTCAAATGGAAATGGTCATCCTCAAACATGGATGTCTATATGGGGTTATTAAAATGTCTTACAGGCTGTCAACCAGCTAGTCCAATAACGGCTGTTTTCCAGTGGAAGGTTCAAGAATCCAGTTGGATGTCTCTTCTGGTCTTCGGTATACACTGGAATCCTGAAGCAGTAGGCTCTAATGTCAAGAAGAAATGGTCTAGCCAGTGGGAGTGAGAATAAGAAGGGAAAGAGCACAAACTTCCTTCTTTCATGTTCTTTATATAGGCTGGCAGCAGAAGGCATGACCCAAATTAAATGTGTATCTCCCACTTCATAAAATCCACATTAAAAGTTGGTCTTCACACTTAAATAAAATGCTTTAATTAATTAAAAACAAAACCCCTCACTGGTGTACCCAGCCACTTGGGTTATAGTTAATTTCAGTTGTAGTCAAATTGACAACCAAGAAGAGCCACCACAGATGCCCAGACTCCTAAAAATATAGTCATTTTAAAAAAAGGGAAGCTGGGCATGGTGGTGCACGCCTTCAATCCCAGCACTCGGGAGGCAGAGGCAGGCAGATTTTTGAGTTCAGTTCGAGGCCAGCCTGGTCTCCAAAGTGAGTTCCAGGACAGCCAGGGCTATACAGAGAAACTCTGTCTCAAAAAAAAAAAAAAAAAAAAACAAAACAAACAAAAAAACAAAACAAACAAACAAACAAACAAAAAAAACCCCAGCAGGATTGCAGGCTAAAACATCCTATATCTCTAACATGGTGAGTGAATGAAGACTCCTGAGCAATCCCTGTCAATCCCTGTGATACTTTTGAGAATTCATTTCACACACTCTTCAGTCCAGATCAGATAGACCTGAACTCAGAAGCCAGAGAACAAGGGTCTGGCAAATTCCACCATCTTTTGGGGAAAAATTGTAATGCTCTCAATTCTGGCTCTGAACAGGCGAACCCCCCTGGAGTGATCCCCATCTGCTTTGGAATGGGCAAGGCATTTGTTGAAAGCACAATCACCCTGAATATCAGAGAAACATGGTGTGAATATTGTTCTCCAGAGAAGACACAAGGAAAGAAAACTGAAGTGAAAACTCCATTTGTAGCCCAAATCCTTCACCCAGGCTTCATTGGTTCTGGAGTTAGAGGTCTCCCAAAAGCCTCACTATCTGAAAAAGTAGAAGACCTGAAAGGAAGACTTCACTTAGTAAGGCAGCCTGGTACCCATAAATTCATTTAAACCTGCCCCAGTAACCAAAGATTACCCAAATCATAGAAAAGTCTAACACTACCCTAATGTTTCTGAGTTGGATATAGGTTAAGGTAGAATTCCAAGGCTGCAAGAAGAGTCAATGTTAGTTAACATATCAACTTAGAAATGATTTAAAGAAATAGAGGGCATCCATGCTATTGTGGGGTATTCACCAGAGATGATTATCTGGGTTTAAGCCAAAAGAAAGTCCTTATTAGATGGCTGCCAACTGCACTGAGTGTTCAGGTGTCTGGGTGAGTTTTTAAGCAGAAAACCCGCATCCTGAGTTGACACACTTCAGTTAACATGGACAATTAACCATAATTGAAGCTACAGAAGCCAAAAACCAAAGTTAGCGTTTTAGAGACTTTCCTAGTGTCATGGATTTTGGTGAATTAGGCCTTTGTTTTTGCTGAGGTAGGCAGTGTTGTTTATGCGTGGACTTTTCTATTGGCTGAATGGCACTTCAATCATATGATGTCAGTTATGCTAAGGTCCGGGGTGGGGCGGCTTGCTACAATGTTAAATACATACGATGATAGAGGGCTTTAAAGACTTGGTGAAACAAATATAAATTTTAGAAATGTTAGCTGCTCCACTGAGTCTGCTCTGCGCGGGTGAAGGTGTGGACTGCAGAGGTCAACAGCATCTGGGTCAGGCAGAAGCCACAGAGCTTCCCAGGCAGACTGCATTTTGGGCTCCAGGCATCCAGGCACCTTCGCTGCCAGAGGAGAGGTGTCTGCCCTGCCCGGGAGGGCTTTGCCACAGCATCTGGGGAGACTTCTTGGTTCCTGGACTCGCCGAGACTAGTCTGTGCAGGAAAGAGTGTGGACTACAGAAGCTACACAGATTCTGGGACATGCCTTGTTTCCAGCCTTCATCTTCTGACAGGAGGCAGGTCTGAATGCCAGGTATCTGACCACCTTCCCTGCAAGAGGAGAGCTTGCCTGCAGAGTGTGCTGTAACCACTGAAACTCAGGAGAGAGCTAGTCTTCCATGTCTGCTGAGAGAGGCTAATGGAATCATGAAAGGAACAAGCTCTAAACAGAGACAACTATAACAACTAACTCCAGAGATTACCAGATGGTGAAAGGCAAACATAAGAATTTTACTAACAGAAACCAAGACCACTCACCATCATCAGAACCCAGTACTCCCACCTCAGCCAGTCCTGGGCACCCCAACATACCCAAAAAGCTAGGCCTGGATTTAAAAGCCTATCTCATGATGATGATGGAGGACATCAAGAACTACTTTAATAACTCACTTAAAGAAATACTGGAGAACACTGCTAAAGAGTTAAAGTTCTTAAAGAAAAACATGAAAACACAACCAAACAGGTAGAAGTCCTTAAGGAAAAACAGGAAAACACATCCAAACAGGTGATGGAAATGAACAAAACCATACTAGACCTAAAAAGGGAAGTAGACACAATAAAGAAAACCCAAAGAGAGGCAACGCTGGAGATAGAATACCTAGAAAAGAAATCTGGAACCATAGATTCGAGCATCAGCAACAGAATACAAGAGATGGAAGAGAGAATCTCAGGTGCAGAAGATTCCATAGAGAACATCGGCACAACAATCAAAGAAAATACAAAACACAAAAAAATCCTAACTCAAAACATCCAGAAAATCCAGGACACAATGAGAAGACCAAACCTACAGATAAGAGGAGTAGATGAGAATTAAGATTTTCAACTTAATGGGCCAGCAAATATCTTCAACAAAATTATTGAAGAAAACTTCCCAAACCTAAAGAAAGAGATGCCCATGAACATACAGGAAGCCTCCAGTACTCCAAACAGACTGGACCAGAAAAGAAATTCCTCCAGACACACAATAATCAGAACAACAAATGCACTAAATGAAGAGAGAATATTAAAAGCAGTATGGGAAAAAGGTCAAGTAACATATAAAGGCAGGCCTATCAGAATTACACCAGACTTTTTATCAGAGACTACGAAAGCCAGAAGATACTGGAAAGATGTTATACAGACCCTAAGAGAACACAAATGTCAGCCCAGGCTACTATACCCAGCCAAACTCTCAATTGCCATGGATGGGGAAACCAAAGTATTGCACGACAAAACCAAATTCACACATTATGTTTCCACGAATCCAGCCCTTCAAAGGATAATAAAGGGGAAACAACAACACAAAGATAGAAATTACACCCTAGAAAAAGCAATCCTTTAACAAAACTTAAAGAAGACAGCCACAAGACTACATTCCCAACTTTAACAACAAAAATGAAAGGAAACAACAATTACTTTTCTTTGAATTCTCTTAACATCAATGGATTCAATTCCCCAATAAAAAGACGTAGATTAACAGACTGGCTACACAAACAGGGCCCAACATTTTGCTGCTTACAGGAAACCCATCTCAGGGATAAAGACAGACACTACCTCAGAGTAAAAGGCTGGAAAACAATTTTCCAAGCAAATGCTCCAAAGAAACAAGCTGGAGTAGCCATTCTAATATCGAATAAAATTGACTTCCAATCCAATGTTATCAAAAAAGACAGGGAGGGGCACTTTATACTCATCAAAGGTAAAATCCTCCAAGAGGAACTCTCAATTCTGAATATCTATGCTCCAAATGCTAGGGCAGCCACATTCATTAAAGAGACTTTAGTAAACCTCAAAGCACACATTTCACCTCACACAATAATAGTGGGAGACTTAAACACACCACTTTCATCAATGGACAGATCGTGAAAACAGAAACAAACAGAGACATATTGAAACTAATAGAAGTTATGAAACAAATGGATTTAACAGATATCTACAGAATATTTTATCCTAAAACAAAAGGATATACCTTCTTCTCAGCATCTCATGGTACCTTCTCCAAAACTGACTATATAATTGGTCACGAAATATGCCTCCACAGATACAAAAATATTGAAATTGTGCCAAGCATTCTTTCAGATCACCATGGACTAAGGCTGATCTTAAATAACAACATAAATAATAGAAATCCAACATTCACATGGAAACTGAACAACACTCTTCTCAATACCTTGGTCAAGGAAGGAATAAAGAAAGAAATTAAAAACTTTTTAAAGTTTAATGAAAATGAAACCACGGAGCATCCGCAACAGACATCTTGGTTCCTGGATCCCGCCGAGAGTATTCTGCACAGGGCTCAGACATCCGGTCACTTTCCTGGCCAGACGATAGGGGTCTGCCCCGCCCGGGAGCGCTTGGCCTGAGCATCGGCTGCAGACACCTTGGTTCCAGGACTCCTCAGAGAGTATTCTGCACAGGTGAGTGTGTAGAATACAGAAGCTAACATCTTCTGGGACAGGCCAAAGCAACTCAGCTGAGGGACAGGTCCTGTTTTGGGCCTTTGTCTTCGGCCAGGAGGGAGGTCCTAAGGCCAGATATCTGTGCACCTTCCCTGTAAGAGGAGAGCTTGCCTGCAGAGAGTGCTCTGACCACTGAAACTCAGAGGAGACAGCTAGTCTCCCAAGGTCTGCTGATAGAGGCTAACAGAATCACCTGAGGAACAAGCTCTAACCAGAGACAACTAAATCAACTAACTCCAGAGATTACCATATGGCAAAAGGTAAACGTAAGAATCTTACTAATAGAAACTAAGACCACTCACCATCATCAGAACGCAGCACTCCCACCCCACCCAGTCCTGGGCATCCCAACACACCCAAAATACTAGACCCGGACTTAAAAGCATATCTCATGATGATGGTAGAGGACATCAAGAAGGACCTTAATAACTCACTCAAAGAAATACAGGAGAACACTGCTAAACTGGTAGAAGATCTTAAAGAGGAAGCACAAAAATCCCTTAAAGAATTACAGAAAAACACGACCAAACAGGTGATGGAATTGAATAAAACCATCCAAGACCTAAAAAGGGAAGTAGACGCAATAAAGAAAATCCAAAGTGAGGCAACGCTGAAGATAGAATACCTAGGAATGAAATCTGGAACCATAGATGTGAGCATCAGCAACAGAATACAAGAGATGGAAGAGAGAATCTCAGGTGCAGAAGATTCCATAGAGAACATCGGCACATCAATCAAAGAAAATACAAAACACAAAAAGATCCTAACTCAAAACATCCAGGAAATCCCGGACACAATGAGAAGACCAAACCTATGGATAATAGGAGTAGATTAGAATGAAGATTTTCAACTTAACGGGCCAGCAAATATCTTCAACAAAATTATAGAAGAAAACTTCCCAAACCTAAAGAAAGAGATGCCCATGAACATACAAGAAGCCTACAGAACTCCAAATAGACTGGACCAGAAAAGAAATTCCTCCCAACACATAGCAATCAGAACAACAAATGCACTAAATAAAGATAGAATATTAAAAGCAGTAAGGGAAAAGGGTCAAGTAACATATAAAGGCAAGCCTATCAGAATTACACCAGATTGTTCAACAGAGACTATGAAAGGAAGAGGAGCTTGGACAGATCTTATTCAGACAGTAAGAGAACACAAATGCCAACCCAGGATACTATACCCAGCCAAACTTCCAATAACCTTAGATGGAGAAACAAAAGTATTTCAAGATAGAACCAAATTCACACATTATCTTTCAACTAATCCAGCCCTTCAAAGGATATTAACAGAAAAAAACCAATAGAAGGATGGAAACCACGTCCTAGAAAAAGCAAGAAGGTAATCCTTCAACAAACCTAAAATAAGACAGCCACAAGAACAGAATGCCAACTTTAAAAACAAAAAAAATAGGAAGCAACAATTACTTTTCCTTAATATCTCTTAATATCAATGGACTCAACTCCCCAATAAAAAGACATAGGCTAATAGACTGGCTACACAAACAGGACTCAACATTTTGCTGCTTACAGGAAACCCATCTCAGGGAAAAAGATAGATACTACCTCAGAATGAAAGGCTGGAAAACAAATTTCCAAGCAAATGGTCTGAAGAAACAAGCTGGAGTAGCCATTCTAAGATCTAATAATATCGACTTCCAACCCAAGGTCATCAAAAAAGACAAGGAGGGGCACTTCATACTCATCAAAGGTAAAATCCTCCAAGAGGAACTCTCAATTCTGAATATCTATGCTCCAAATACAAGGGCAGCCACATTCATTAAAGAGACTTTAGTAAAGCTCAAAGCACACATTGCACCTCACACAATAATAGTGGGGGACTTCAACACACCACTTTCACTAATGGGCAGATATGAAAACAGAAACTAAACAGGGACACAGTGAAACTAACAGAGTTATGAAACAAATGGATCTAACAGATATCTACAGAACATTTTATCCTAAAACAAGAGGATATACCTTCTTCTCAGCACCTCATGGTACCTTCTCCAAAACTGACATAATTGGACACAAAACAAGCCTCAACATATACAAAAATATTGAAATCATACCATGCATCCTGTCAGATCACCATGGACTAAGGCTGATCTTCAATAACAAAATAAATAATAGAAAGCCAACATTCATGTGGAAACTGAATAACAATCTCCTCAATGATACCTTGGTCAAGGAAGGAGTAAAGAAAGAAATTAAGGACTTTTTGGATTTTAATGAAAATGAAGCCACAACATACCCAAACTTATGGAACACAATGAAAGCATTTCTAAGAGGAAAATTCATAGCTCTGAGTGCTTCCAAAAATAAACTAGAGAGAGAACACATTAGCAGCTTGACAACACACCTAAAAGCTCTAGAACAAAAGGAAGCAAATTCACCCAAGAGGAGTAGGCGGCAGGAAATAATCAAACTCAGGGGCGAAATCAACCAAGTGGAAACAAGAAGAACTATTCAAAGAATCAACCAAACAAGGAGCTGATTCTTTGAGAAAATCAACAATATAGACAAACCCTTATCCAGACTCACTAGAGGGCACAGGGAAAGCATTCTAATTAAAAAAATCAGAAATGAAAAGGGAGACATAACAACAGATCCTGAAGAAATCCAAAACACCATCAGATCCTTCTACAAAAGGCTATATTCAACAAAACTGGAGAACCTGGATGAAATGGACAAGTTTCTTGACAGATACCATGTACCAAAGTTAAATCAAGATCAGGTTAATGATCTAAACAGTCCCATATCCCCTAAAGAAATAGAAGCAGTCATTAATAGTCTCCCAACCAAAAAAAGCCCAGGACCAGATGGGTTTAGTGCAGAGTTCTATCAGACCTTCAAAGATGATCTAATCCCGGTTCTTCACAAACTATTCCACAAAATAGAAGTAGAAGGTACTCTACCCAACTCATTCTATGAAGCCACAATTAGTCTGATACCTAAACCACAAAAAGACCCAACAAAGATAGAGAACTTCAGACCAATTTCCCTTATGAATATCGATTCAAAATTCCTCAATAAAGTTCTCGCTAACCAAATCCAAGAACACATCAAAACAATCATCCATCCTGTCCAAGTAGGTTTCATCCCAGGGATGCAGGGATGGTTCAATATACAGAAATGCATCAATGTCTTCCAGTATATAAACAAACTCGAAGACAAAAACCACATGATCATCACGTTAGATGCAGAAAAAGCATTTGATAAAATCCAACACCCATTCATGATAAAAGTCTTGGAAAGATCAGGAATTCAAGGCCCATACCTAAACATGATAAAAGCAATCTACTGCAAACCAGTAGCCAACATCAAAGTAAATGATGAAAAGTTGGAAGCAATCCCACTAAAATCAGAAACTAGACAAGGCTGCCCACTTTCTCCCTACCTACTCAACATAGTACTTAAAGTCCTAGACAGAGCAATTAGACAACAAAAGGAGATCAAGGGGATACAAATTGGAAAAGAAGAAGTCAAAATATCACTTTTTGCAGATGATATGATAGTATATATAAGTGACCCGACAGGGATCCGCCAGCCTGAGAGGTTTGTGCCTCAGGCCCCAGCAGGAGCCTCCTTGGCTCCGGGACTCCGCAGAGGGCAGGCTGCACGGGTGAAGGTGTGGAAAACAGAGGCCAGCCGTTTCTGGGACAGGCGAGAGCCAGAGAGCTTCTGAGGCGGCGCCATCTTCAGCTCCAGACAACCGGCCACCTTCCTGGCCAAAGCAACACAGCTTCTGGGAAAGATTCTGTTTTGGGCCTTCATCTTCAGCCAGGAGGAGGTCCAAACACCAGATAACTGTGCACCTTCCCTGAAAGAGGAGAGCTTGCCTGCAGAGACTGCTCTGACCAATGAAACCCAGAGGAGAGAGCTAGTCTCCCACGTCTGCTGATAGAGGGTAACAAAATCAACAGAGGAACAATCTCTAAACAAAGACAACTATAACAACTAACTCCAGAGATTGCCAGATGGCGAAAGGTAAACGTAAGAATCCTACTAACAGGAACCAAGACCACTCACCATCATCCGAACCCAGCACTCCCACTTCGCCCAGTCCAGGGCATCCTAACACACCTGAAAAGGTAGACCTGGATTTAAAAGCATTTCTCATGATGATGGTAGAGGACATAAAGAAGGAATTTAATAACTCACTCAAAGAAATACAGGAGAACACTGCTAAAGAGTTACAAGTCCTTAAAGAAAAACAGGAAAACACAACCAAACAGGTAGAAGTCCTTATAGAAAAACAGGAAAACACATCCAAACAGGTGATGGAAATGAACAAAACCATACTAGACCTAAAAAGGGAAGTAGACACAATAAAGAAAACCCAAAGTGAGGCAACGCTGGAGATAGAAACCCTAGGAAAGAAATCTGGAACCATAGATGCCAGCATCAGCAACAGAATACAAGAGATGGAAGAGAGAATCTCAGGTGCAGAAGATTCCACAGAGAACATTGGCACAACAATCAAAGAAAATGGAAAATGCAAAAAGATCCTAACTCAAAACATCCAGGAAATCCAGGACACAATGAGAAGACCAAACCTACCGATAATAGGAGTGGATGAGAATGAAGATTTTCAACTCAAAGGACCAGCAAACATCTTCAACAAAATTATTGAAGAAAACTTCCCAAATCTAAAGAAAGAGATGCCCATGAACATACAAGAAGCCTACAGAACTCCAAATAGACTGGACCAGAAAAGAAATTCCTCCTGACACATAATAATCAGAACATCAAATGCACTAAATAAAGATAGAATACTAAAAGCAGTAAGGGAAAAAGGTCAAGTAACATATAAAGGCAAGCCTAACAGAATTACACCAGATTTTTCACCAGAGACTATGAAAGCCAGAAGAGCCTGGACAGATGTTATACAGACACTAAGAGAACACAAATTCCAGCCCAGAACACTATACCCAGCCAAACTCTCAATTACCATAGATGGAGAAACCAAAGTATTCCACGACAAAACTAAATTCACCCATTATCTCTCCACGAATCCAGCTCTTCGAAGGATAATAACAGAAAAAAACCAATACAAGGACGGGAACCACGCCCTAGAAAAAACAAGAAGATAATCCCTCAACAAAACTAAAAGAAGACAGCCACAAGAACAGAATGCCAACTTTAACAACAAAAATAACAGGAAGCAACAATTACTTTTCCTTAATATCTCTTAATATAAATGGTCTCAACTCCCCAATAAAAAGACATAGACTAACAGACTGGCTACACAAACAGGACCCAACATTCTGCTGCTTACAGGAAACCCATCTCAGGGAAAAAGACAGACACTACCTCAGAATGAAAGGCTGGAAAACAATTTTCCAAGCAAATGGTCTGAAGAAACAAACTGGAGTAGCCATTTTAATATCGGATAAAATCGACTTCCAACCCAAAGTTATCAAAAAAGACAAGGAGGGACACTTCATACTCATCAAAGGTAAAATCCTCCAAGAGGAACTCACAATTCTGAATATCTATGCTCCAAATACAAGGGCAGCCACATTCATTAAAGACACTTTAGTAGAGCTCAAAGCACACATTGCACCTCACACAATAATAGTGGGAGACTTCAATACACCACTTTCATCAATGGACAGATCGTGGAAACAGAAACTAAACAGGGACACAGTGAAACTAACAGAAGTTATGAAACAAATGGACCTGACAGATATCTACAGAATAGTTTATCCTAAAACAAAAGGATATACCTTCTTCTCAGCACCTCACGGGACCTTCTCCAAAATAGACCATATAATTGGACACAAAACAAGCCTCAACAGATACAAAAATATTGAAATTGTCCCATGTATCCTATCAGACCACCATGACCTAAGACTGATCTTCAATAACAACATAAATAATGGAAAGCCAACATTCACGTGGAAACTGAACAACACTTCTCAATGATACCTTGGTCAAGGAAGGAATAAAGAAAGAAATTAAAGACTTTTTAGAGTTTAATGAAAATGAAGCCACAACGTACCCAAACCTATCAGACACAATGAAAGCATTTCAAAGAGGGAAACTCATAGCTCTGAGTGCCTCCAAGAAGAAACGGGAGAGAGCACATACTAGCAGCTTGACAACACATCTAAAAGCTCTAGAAAAAAGGAAGCAAATTCACCCAAGAGGAGTAGACGGCAGGAAATAATCAAACTCAGGGGTGAAATCAACCAAGTGGAAACAAGAAGAACTGTTCAAAGAATTAACCAAACGAGGAGTTGGTTCTTTGAGAAAATCAACAAGATAGATAAACCCTTAGCTAGACTCACTAAAGGGCACAGGGACAAAATCCTAATTAACAAAATCAGAACTGAAAAGGGAGACATAACAACAGATCCTGAAGAAATCCAAAACACCATCAGATCCTTCTACAAAAGGCTATACTCAACAAAACTGGAAAACCTGGACGAAATGGACAAATTTCTGGACAGATACCAGGTACCAAAGTTGAATCAGGATCAAGTTGACCATCTAAACAGTCCCATATCCCCTAAAGAAATAGAAGCAGTTATAAATAGTCTCCCAGCCAAAAAAATCCCAGGACCAGACAGGTTAATGCAGAGTTCTATCAGACCTTCAAAGAAGATCTAATTCCAGTTCTGCACAAACTATTTCACAAAATAGAAGTAGAAGGTACTCTACCCAACTCATTTTATGAAGCCACTATTACTCTGATACCTAAACCACAGAACGACCCAAAAAAAGATAGAGGACTTCAGACCAATTTCTCTTATGAATATCGATGCAAAAATCCTCAATAAAATTCTCGCTAACAGAATCCAAGAACACATTAAAGCAATCATCCATCCTGACCAAGTAGGTTTTATTCCAGGGATGCAGGGATGGTTTAATATACGAAAATCCATCAATGTAATCCATTATATAAACAAACTCAAAGATAAAAACCATATGATCATCTCGTTAGATGCAGAAAAAGCATTTGACAAGATCCAACACCCATTCATGATAAAAGTTTTGGAAAGATCAGGAATTCAAGGCCCATACCTAAACATGATCGAAGCAATCTACAGCAAACCAGTAGCCAACATCAAAGTAAATGGAGAGAAGCTGGAAGCAATCCCACTAAAATCAGGGACTAGACAAGGCTGCCCACTTTCTCCCTACCTACTCAACATAGTACTTGAAGTATTAGCCAGAGCAATTCGACAACAAAAGGAGATCAAGTGGATACAAATTGGTAAAGAGGAAGTCAAAATATCACTTTTTGCAGATGATATGATAGTATATATAAGTGACCCTAAAAATTCTACCAGAGAACTCCTAAACCTGATAAACAGCTTCGGTGAAGTAGCTGGATATAAAATAAACTCATACAAGTCAATGGCCTTTCTCTATACAAAGAATAAACAGGCTGAGAAAGAAATTAGGGAAACAACACCCTTCTCAATAATCACAAATAATATAAAATATCTTGGCGTGACTCTAACTAAGGAAGTGAAAGATCTGTATGATAAAAACTTCAAATCTCTGAAGAAAGAAATTAAAGAAGATCTCAGAAGATGGAAAGATCTTCCATGCTCATGGATTGGCAGGATTAACATTATAAAAATGTCTATCTTGCCAAAAGGAATCTACAGATTCAATGCAATCCCTATCAAAATTCCAACTCAATTCTTCAACAAATTAGAAGGAGCAATTTGCTAATTCATCTGGAATAACAAAAAACCTAGGATAGCAGAAACTCTTCTCAAGGATAAAAGAACCTCTGGTGGAATCACCATGCCTGACCTAAAGCTTTACTACAGAGCAATTGTGATAAAAACTGCATGGTACTGGTATAGAGACAGACAAGTAGACCAATGGAATAGAATTGAAGACACAGAAATGAACCCACACACCTATGGTCACTTGATCTTCGACAAGGGAGCTAAAACCATCCAGTGGAAGAAAGACAGCATTTTCAATAAGTGGTGCTGGCACAACTGGTTGTTATCGTGTAGAAAAATGTGAATCGATCCATACTTATCTCCTTGTACTAAGGTCAAATCTAAGTGGATCAAGGAACTTCACATAAAACCAGAGACACTGAAACTTATAGAGGAGAAAGTGGGGAAAAGCCTTGAAGATATGGGCACAGGGGAAAAATTCCTGAACAGAACAGCAATGGCTTGCTCTGTAAGATCGAGAATTGACAAATGGGACCTAATGAAACTCCAAAGTTTCTGCAAGGCAAAAGACACCGTCAATAAGACAAAAAGACCACCAACAGATTGGGAAAGGATCTTTACCTATCCTAAATCAGATAGGGGACTAATATCCAACATATATAAGGAACTCAAGAAGGTGGACTTCAGAAAATCAAATAACCCCATTAAAAAATGGGGCTCAGAACTGAACAAAGAATTCTCACCTGAGGAATACCGAAGGGCAGAGAAGCACCTGAAAAAATGTTCAACATCCTTAATCATCAGGGAAATGCAAATCAAAACAACCCTGAGATTCCACCTCACACCAGTCAGAATGGCTAAGATCAAAAATTCCGGAGACAGCAGATGCTGGCGTGGATGTGGAGAAAGAGGAACACTCCTCCATTTTTGGTGGGATTGCAGGCTTGTACAACCACTCTGGAAATCAGTCTGGCAGTTCCTCAGAAAATTGGACATAGTACTACCGGAGGATCCAGCAATACCTCTCCTGGGCATATATCCAGAAGATGCCCCAACTGGTAAGAAGGACACATGCTCCACTATGTTCATAGCATCCTTGTTTATAATAGCCAGAAGCTGGAAAGAACACAGATGCCCCTCAACAGAGGAATGGATACAGAAAATGTGGTACATCTACACAATGGAGTACTACTCAGCTATTAAAAAGAATGAATTTATGAAATTCCTAGCCAAATGGATGGACCTGGAGGGCATCATCCTGAGTGAGGTAACACATTCACAAAGGAACTCACACAATATATCCTCACTGATAAGTGGATATTAGCCCCAAACCTAGGATACCCAAGATATAAGATACAATTTGCTAAACACATGAAACTCAAGAAGAATGAAGACTGAAGTGTGGACACTATGCCCCTCCTTAGAATTGGGAACAAAACACCCATGGAAGGAGTTACAGAGACAAACTTTGGAGCTGAGATGAAAGGATGGACCATGTAGAGACTGCCATATCCAGGGATCCACCCCATAATCAGCATCCAAACGCTGACACCATTGCATACACTAGCAAGATTTTATCGAAATGACCCAGATGTAGCTGTCTCTTGTGAGACTATGCCGGGGCCTAGCAAACACAGAAGTGGATGCTCACAGTCAGCTAATGGATGGATCACAGGGCTCCCAATGGAGGATCTAGAGAAAGTAGCCAAGGAGCTAAAGGGATCTGCAACCCTATAGATGGAACAACATTATGAACTAACCAGTACCCCGGAGCTCTTGACTCTAGCTGCATATGTATCAAAAGATGGCCTAGTCGGCCATCACTAGAAAGAGAGGCCCATTGGACACACAAACTTTATATGCCCCAGTACAGAGGAACGCCAGGGCCAAAGAGAGGGAGTGGGTGGGTAGGGGAGTGGGGGTGGGTGGGTATGGGGCCTTTTGGTAAAGCATTGGAAATGTAAATGATCTAAATACCTAATAAAAAATGGAAAAAAAAATAAGTGACCCTAAAAATTCCACCAGAGAACTCCTAAACCTGATAAACAGCTTCGGTGAAGTAGCTGGATATAAAATTAACTCAACAAAGGTAAAATCCTCCAAGAGGAACTCTCAATTCTGAATATCTATGCTCCAAATACAAGAGCAGCCACATTCACTAAAGAAACTTTAGTAAAGCTCAAAGCACACATTGCGCCTCACACAATAATAGTGGGAGACTTCAACACACCACTTTCACCAATGGACAGATCATGGAAACAGAAACTAAACAGGGACACACTGAAACTAACAGAAGTGATGAAACAAATGGATCTGACAGATATCTACAGAACATTTTATCCTAAAACAAAAGGATATACCTTCTTCTCAGCACCTCATGGTACCTTCTCCAAAATTGACCACATAATAGGTCACAAATCAGGCCTCAACAGATTCAAAAATATTGAAATTGTCCCATGTATCCTATCAGATCACCATGCACTAAGGCTGATCTTCAATAACAAAATAAATAACAGAAAGCCAACATTCACATGGAAACTGAACAACACTCTTCTCAATGATACCTTGGTCAAGGAAGGAATAAAGAAAGAAATTAAAGACTTTTTAGAGTTTAATGAAAATGAAGCCACAACGTACCCAAACCTTTGGGACACAATGAAAGCATTTCTAAGAGGGAAACTCATAGCTATGAGTGCCTTCAAGAAAAAACGGGAGAGAGCACATACTAGCAGCTTGACAACACATCTAAAAGCTCTAGAAAAAAAGGAAGCAAATTCACCCAAAAGGAGTAGACGGCAGGAAATAATCAAACTCAGGGGTGAAATCAACCAAGTGGAAACAAGAAGAACTATTCAAAGAATTAACCAAACGAGGAGTTGGTTCTTTGAGAAAATCAACAAGATAGATAAACCCTTAGCTAGACTCACTAAAGGGCACAGGGACAAAATCCTAATTAACAAAATCAGAAATGAAAAGGGAGACATAACAACAGATCCTGAAGAAATCCAAAACACCATCAGATCCTTCTACAAAAGGCTATACTCAACAAAACTGGAAAACCTGGATGAAATGGACAAATTTCTGGACACATACCAGGTACCAAAGTTGAATCAGGATCAAGTTGACCTTCTAAACAGTCCCATATCCCCTAAAGAAATAGAAGCAGTTATTAATAGTCTCCCAGCCAAAAAAAGCCCAGGACCAGACGGGTTTAGTGCAGAGTTCTATCAGACCTTCAAAGAAGATCTAACTCCAGTTCTGCACAAACTTTTTCACAAGATAGAAGTAGAAGGTATTCTACCCAACTCATTTTATGAAGCCACTATTACTCTGATACCTAAACCACAGAAAGATCCAACAAAGATAGAGAACTTCAGACCAGTTTCTCTTATGAACATCGATGCAAAAATTCTTAATAAAATTCTCGCTAACCGAATCCAAGAACACATTAAAGCAATCATCCATCCTGACCAAGTAGGTTTTATTCCAGGGATGCAGGGATGGTTTAATATACGAAAATCCATCAATGTAATCCATTATATAAACAAACTCAAAGACAAAAACCACATGATCATCTCGTTAGATGCAGAAAAAGCATTTGACAAGATCCAACACCCATTCATGATAAAAGTTCTGGAAAGATCAGGAATTCAAGGCCAATACCTAAACATGATAAAAGCAATCTACAGCAAACCAGTAGCCAACATCAAAGTAAATGGAGAGAAGCTGGAAGCAATCCCACTAAAATCAGGGACTAGACAAGGCTGCCCACTTTCTCCCTACCTTTTCAACATAGTACTTGAAGTATTAGCCAGAGCAATTCGACAACAAAAGGAGATCAAGGGGATACAAATTGGAAAAGAGGAAGTCAAAATATCACTTTTTGCAGATGATATGATAGTATATATAAGTGACCCTAAAAATTCCAACAGAGAACTCCTAAACCTGATAAACAGCTTCGGTGAAGTAGCTGGATATAAAATTAACTCAAACAAGTCAATGGCCTTTCTCTACACAAAGAATAAACAGGCTGAGAAAGAAATTAGGGAAACAACACCCTTCTCAATAGCCACAAATAATATAAAATATCTCGGCGTGACTCTAACGAAGGAAGTGAAAGATCTGTATGATAAAAACTTCAAGTCCCTGAAGAAAGAAATTAAAGAAGATCTCAGAAGATGGAAAGATCTCCCATGCTCATGGATTGGCAGGACCAACATTGTAAAAATGGCTATCTTGTCAAAAGCAATTTACAGATTCAATGCAATCCCCATTAAAATTCCAACTCAATTCTTCAACGAATTAGAAGGAGCAATTTGCAAATTCATCTGGAATAACAAAAAACCGAGGATAGCAAAAACTCTTCTCAAGGATAAAAGAACCTCTGGTGGAATCACCATGCCTGACCTAAAGCTTTACTACAGAGCAATTGTGATAAAAACTGCATGGTACTGGTATAGAGACAGACAAGTGGACCAATGGAATAGAATTGAAGACCCAGAAATGAACCCACACACCTATGGTCACTTGATCTTCGACAAGGGAGCCAAAACCATCCAGTGGAAGAAAGACAGCATTTTCAACAATTGGTGCTGGCACAACTGGTTGTTATCATGTAGAAGAATGCGAATCGATCCATACTTATCTCCTTGTACTAAGGTCAAATCTAAGTGGATCAAGGAACTTCACATAAAACCAGAGACACTGAAACTTATAGAGGAGAAAGTGGGGAAAAGCCTTGAAGATATGGGCACAGGGGAAAAATTCCTGAACAGAACAGCAATGGCTTGTGCTGTAAGATCGAGAATTGACAAATGGGACCTAATGAAACTCCAAAGTTTCTGCAAGGCAAAAGACACTGTATATAAGACAAAAAGACCGCCAACAGACTGGGAAAGGATCTTTACCTATCCTAAATCAGATAGGGGACTAATATCCAACATATATAAAGAACTCAAGAAGGTGGACCTCAGAAAATCAAATAACCCCCTTAAAAAATGGGGCTCAGAACTGAACAAAGAATTCTCACCTGAGGAATACCAAATGGCAGAGAAGCACCTGAAAAAATGTTCAACATCCTTAATCATCAGGGAAATGCAAATCAAAACAACCCTGAGATTCCACCTCACACCAGTGAGAATGGCTAAGATCAAAAATTCAGGTGACAGCAGATGCTGGCGAGGATGTGGAGAAAGAGGAACACTCCTCCATTGTTGGTGGGATTGCAGGCTTGTACAACCACTCTGGAAATCAGTCTGGCGGTTCCTCAGAAAATTGGACATAGTACTACCGGAGGATCCAGCAATACCTCTCCTGGGCATATATCCAGAAGAAGCCCCAACTGGTAAGAAGGACACATGCTCCACTATGTTCATAGCAGCCTTATTTATAATAGCCAGAAACTGGAAAGAACCCAGATGCCCCTCAACAGAGGAATGGATACAGAAAATGTGGTACATCTACACAATGGAGTACTACTCAGCTATTAAAAAGAATGAATTTATGAAATTCCTAGCCAAATGGATGGACCTGGAGAGCATCATCCTGAGTGAGGTAACACAATCACAAAGGAACTCACACAATATGTACTCACTGATAAGTGGATACTAGCCCAAAACCCAGGATACCCACGATATAAGATACAATTTCCTAAACACATGAAACTCAAGAAAAATGAAGACTGAAGTGTGGACACTATGCCCCTCCTTAGAAGTGGGAACAAAACACCCATGGAAGGAGTTACAGAAACAAAGTATGGAGCTGAGATGAAAGGATGGACCATGTAGAGACTGCCATATCCAGGGATCCACCCCATAATCAGCTTCCAAATGCTGACACCATTGCATACACTAGGAAGATTTTACTGAAAGGACCCAGATGTAGCTGTCTCTTGTGAGACTATGCCGGGGCCTAGCAAACACAGAAGTGGATGCTCACAGTCAGCTAATGGATGGATCACAGGGCTCCCAATGGAGGAGCTAGAGAAAGTACCCAAGGAGCTAAAGGGATCTTCAACCCTATAGGCGGAACAACATTATGAACTAACCAGTACCCCTGAGCTCTTGACTCTAGCTGCATATGTATCAAAAGATGGCCTAGTCAGCCATCACTGGAAAGAGAGGCCCATTGGACACGCAGACTTTGTGTGCCCCGGTACAGGGGAACGCCAGGGCCAAAGGGGGGGAGTGGGTGGGTAGGGGAGTGGGGGTGGGTGGGTAAGGGGGACTTTTGGTATAGCATTGGAAATGTAAATGAGCTAAATACCTAATAAAAAATGGAAAAAAAAATAGAAACAGAAAAAAAAAAATAAAATAAAATAAAATTAACTCAAACATGTCAATGGCCTTTCTCTACACAAAGAATAAACAGGGTGATAAAGAAATTAGGGAAACAACACCCTTCTCAATAGTCATAAATAATATAAAATACCTTCGCATGACTCTAACTTAGGAAGTGAAAGATCTGTATGATAAGAACTTCAAGTCTCTGAAGAAAAAAATTAAAGGAGATCTCAGAAGATGGTAAGATCTCCCATGCTCATGGATTGGCAGGATCAACATTGTAAAAATGGATATCTTGCCAAAAGGAATCTACAGATTCAATGCAATCCCCATCAAAATTCCAACTCAATTCTTCAACGAATTAGAAAGAACAATCTGCAAATTCATCTGGAATAACAAAAAACCTAGGAAAGCAAAACTCTTCTCAAGGAAAAAAGAACCTCCAGTGGAATTACCATGCCTGACCTAAAGCTTTACTACAGAGCAATTGTGATAAAAACAACATGGTATAGGTATAACGGCAGAAAAGTAGACCAATGGAATAGAATTGAAGACCCAGAAATGAATCCACACACCTATGGTCACTTGATATTCAACAAGGGAGCTAAATCCATCCAGTGGAAAAAAGACAGCATTTTCAATAAGTGGTGCTGGCACAACTGGTTGTTATGTAGAAGAATGCGAATTGATCCATTTCTATCTCCTTGTACTAAGGTCAAATTTAAGTGGATCAAGGAGCTCCACATAAAACCAGAGACACTGAAACTTATAGAGGAGAAAGTGGGGAAAAGCCTCGAAGATATGGGCACAGGGGAAAAATTCCTGAACAGAACAGCAATGGTTTGTGCTGTAAGATCGAGAATTGACAAATGGGACCTCTTGAAACTGCAAAGCTTCTGTAATTAAAAAGACATCGTCAATAAGACAAAAAGGCCTCCAACAGATTGGGAAAGGATCTTTACCTATCCTAAATCAGATAGAGGACTAATATCCAATATATATAAAGAACTCAAGAAGGTGGGCTCCAGAAAATCAGATAACCCCATTAAAAAATGGGGCTCAGAGCTAAACAAAGAAATGTCATCTGAGGAATACCGAATGGCTGAGAAACATCTGAAAAAATATTCAGCATCCTTAATCATCAGGGAAATGCAAATCAAAACAACCCTGAGATTCCACCTCACACCAGTCAGAATGGCTAAGATCAAAAATTCCGGAGACAGCAGATGCTGGTGAGTATGGGATTGCAAGCTTGTACAACCACTCTGGAAATCATTCTGGCGGTTTCTCAGAAAATTGGACATGGTACTATTGGAGGATCTCGCAATACCTCTCCTGGGCATATATCTAGAAGATGTTCCAACTGATAAGAAGGACACATGCTCCACTATGTTCATAGCAGCCCTATTTATAATAGCCAGAAGCTGGAAAGAACACAGATGCCCCTCAACAGAGGAATGGATACAAAAAATGTGGTACATTTACACAATGGAGTACTACTCAGCTATTAAAAAGAATGAATTTATGAAATTCTTAGGCAAATGGTTGGACCTGAAGGGCATTATCCTGAGTGAGGTATCCCAATCACAAAAGAACTCAAATGATATTTACTCACTGATAAGTGGATATTAGCCCAGAAACTTAGAATACCCAAGATATAAGTTCCAATTTGTAAAACACATGAAACTCAAGAAGAACCAAGACCAAAGTGTGGACAGTTTGTCCCTTCTTAGAATTGGGAACAAAACACCCATGGAAGGAGTTACAGAGACAAATTTTGGAGCTGAGACAAAGGATGAATTATCTAGAGACTGCCATATCCAGGTATCCATCCCATAATCAGCCTGCAAACGTTGATACCATTGCATACACTAGCAAGATTGTGATAATAGGACCCTGATATAGCTGTGTCTAGTTACACTATGCCGGGGCCTAGCAAACACATAAGTGCATGTTCACAGTCAGCTATTGGATGGATCACAGGGCCCCCAGTGGAGGAGCTAGAGAAAATACCCAAGGAGCTAAAGGGATCTGCAACCCTATAGTCGGAACAATATTATGAACTAACCAGTACCCCGGAGCTCTTGACTCTACCTGCATATGTATCAAAAGATGGCCTAGTCAGCCATCACTGGAAAGAGAGGCCCATTGGACTTGTAAACTTTATATGCCCTAGTACAGTGGAACGACAGGGCCAAAAAGTGGGAGTGGGTGGGTAGGGGATTCCAGGGGAGGGTATGGGGGACTTTTGTGATAGCATTGGAAATGTAAATGAGGAAAATACCTAATTAAAAAAATAAATAAATAAACTAATACTTTAAAAAAAAAGGAGTTCCTAAAATTCTGTCTGTGGTTATTAAGCTCTTTTATAGTGGGACTGCTTGTAGGTCCTTTACTGATAGTCAAAACTGAAATGAGAACTCTGCCAGTCTCCCAAGTGTCACCAGCTTATTGCTCTTAGATGGTAACCAGACTTTCTCCTACTCAGAGCACATTCCAGGAGGTTGTAAAACAATTAACCAAAGGCCATAAAAAGGGAACTAATGATTTATTATAAGTTCTACACAGAAGATAAAATATCGACTGGGTTTATCTATATAAACACATTACTGATAACTTAGTTATGGTTTTAAACATTCAGTGAACCTCTGGAGCTGAGACAGGTATGGATGTATATGTAATGGATATGCATGTAAACATTCTCTGTTGTAAACTTCTATCTCAATTTATGATTTGATTTTTTGTGTGAACTTGCAATGAACTCTGTAACATGTGATCATGTATTCTGAAAGATGTATAAGGACTGAGGGCAAAGAGAAGAGAGAATAAGGATGTTGAACATTTTTTCAGGTGCTTCTCTGCCATTCGGTATTCCTCAGGTGAGAATTCTTTGTTCAGTTCTGAGCCCCATTTTTTAATGGGGTTATTTGATTTTCTGAAGTCCACCTTCTTGAGTTCTTTATATATGTTGGATATTAGTCCCCTATCTGATTTAGGATAGGTAAAGATCCTTTCCCAATCTGTTGGTGGTCTTTTTGTCTTATTGACGGTGTCTTTTGCCTTGCAGAAACTTTGGAGTTTCATTAGGTCCCATTTGTCAATTCTCGATCTTACAGCACAAGCCATTGCTGTTCTGTTCAGGAATTTTTCCCCTGTGCCCATATCTTCAAGGCTTTTCCCCACTTTCTCCTCTATAAGTTTCAGTGTCTCTGGTTTTATGTGAAGTTCCTTGATCCACTTAGATTTGACCTTAGTACAAGGAGATAAGTATGGATCAATTCGCATTTTTCTACACGATAACAACCAGTTGTGCCAGCACCAATTGTTGAAAATGCTGTCTTTCTTCCACTGGATGGTTTTAGCTCCCTTGTCGAAGATCAAGTGACCATAGGTGTGTGGGTTCATTTCTGTGTCTTCAATTCTATTCCATTGGTCTACTTGTCTGTCTCTATACCAGTACCATGCAGTTTTTATCACAATTGCTCTGTAGTAAAGCTTTAGGTCAGGCATGGTGATTCCACCAGAGGTTCTTTTATCCTTGAGAAGAGTTTTTGCTATCCTAGGTTTTTTGTTATTCTAGATGAATTTGCAAAATGCTCCTTCTAATTTGTTGAAGAATTGTGTTGGAATTTTGATGGGGATTGCATTGAATCTATAGATTGCTTTTGGCAAGATAGCCATTTTTACAATGTTGATCCTGCCAATCCATGAGCATGGGAGATCTTTCCATCTTCTGAGATCTTCTTTAATTTCTTTCTTCAGAGACTTGAAGTTTTTATCATACAGATCTTTCACTTCCTTAGTTAGAGTCACGCCGAGATATTTTATATTATTTGTGACTATTGAAAAGGGTGTTGTTTCCCTAATTTCTTTCTCAGCCTGTTTATTCTTTGTGTAGAGAAAGGCCATTGACTTGTTTGAGTTAATTTTATATCCAGCTACTTCACCGAAGCTGTTTATCAGGTTTAGGAGTTCTCTGGTGGAATTTTTAGGGTCACTTATATATACTATCATCAGGGAAATGCAAATCAAAACAACCCTGAGATTTCACC
Organism: Mus musculus; assembly: GCF_000001635.26. NCBI lineage: Eukaryota > Metazoa > Chordata > Mammalia > Rodentia > Muridae > Mus > Mus musculus. Next base: position 60,398,095 of record NC_000084.6, on the reverse strand, counting down.
TCACACCAGTCAGAATGGCTAAGATTAAAAATTCAGGTGACAGCAAATGCTGGCGTGGATGTGGAGAAAGAGGAACACCCCTCCATTGTTGGTGGGATTGCAGGCTTGTACAACCACTCTGGAAATCAGTCTGGCGGTTCCTCAGAAAACTGGATATAGTACTACTGGAGGATCCAGCAATACCTCTCCTGGGCATATATCCAGAAGATGCCCCAAGTGTAAGAAGGACACATGCTCCACTATGTTCATAGCAGCCTTATTTATAATAGCCAGAAGCTGGAAGGAACCCAGATGCCCCTCAACAGAGGAATGGATACAGAAAATGTGGTACATCTACACAATGGAGTACTACTCAGCTATTAAAAAGAATGAATTTATGAAATTCCTAGCCAAATGGATGGACCTGGAGGGCATCATCCTGAGTGAGGTAACACATTCACAAAGGAACTCACACAATATGTACTCACTGATAAGTGGATATTAGCCCAAAACCTAGGATATCCATGATATAAGATACAATTTCCTAAACACATGAAACTCAAGAAAAATGAAGACTGAAGTGAGGACACTATGCCCCTCCTTAGAAGTGGGAACAAAACACCCTTGGAAGGAGGTACAGAGACAAAGTTTGGAGCTGAGATAAAAAGATGGACCTTGTAGAGACTGCCATATCCGGGGATCCATCCCATAATCAGCTTCCAAATGCTGACACCATTGCATACACTAGCAAGATTATGCTGAAAGGACCCTGATATAGCTGTCTCTTGTCAGAGTATGCCTGGGCCTAGCAAACATAGAACTGGATGCTCACAGTCGGCTATTGGATGGATCACATGGTCCCCAATGAAGGAGCTAGAGAAAGTACCCAAGAAGCTAAAGGGATCTGCAACCCTATAGGTGGAACAACATTATGAACTAACCAGTACCCCGGAGCTCTTGACTCTAGCTGCATATGTATCAAAAGATGGCCTAGTCGGCCATCACTGGAAAGAGAGGCCCATTGGACATGCAAACTTTATATGCCCCAGTACAGGGGAACGCCAGGGCCAAAAAAGGGGAGTGGGTGGGTAGGGGAGTGGGAGTGGGTGGCTATGGGGGACTTTTGGTATAGCATTGGAAATGTAAATGAGCTAAATACCTAATAAAAAATGGAAAAAAAAAAGAGAAGAGAGAATAGAGAGATTTTTGCTTTTCCCCACTTAGAGTAGAAATTTTTTGCCTTTCCCCACTTAGGATCTTTCTGCTTTTCCCCTTAGATAGCTTTCATAGGAAACTTTTTACAATTTAGGAATAAACTCCATAACCTCCTCTCTATGTGTCCTGCTTCTTCCATCAACTTCTGACTTGCAGGCTCAAAATTAGAGCCCAGCAGTTCCTGCTGAGATAGAACAAAGCCACATTGCTTAATCCTCAGCTGTTAGGTTACAGGTGTGAATCAAGTAAGGCAGCAGCAATCTTTTACCCCCAGAAAGAGCAAGAAAGTTTTTAGGACTTTTTAGATGTTATCATCAGCATTTCAGTACAGTAGAGAGCTAGAAAGCCCTGGGACCCTCAGACTTTAAAGTCATCCTTATGTCCCAATCTGTGCCCCCACCACTACACAGGTTGGGAGGCTTGCAGCATTGGCTGGACCTAGGCCCTTTGCACACATGGAGCAGATGTACAGCTTAGTCTTCATGCATGTCCCCCAACAACTGGAGCAGGGGCTGCCCCTGTACCCATCACCTGTGTGCCTGTGGTTCCTGTACCAACAAGGCTTCCTTGTTTGGCCTCAATGGGAGAGGATTCTCCTAGTTCTGCAGTGACTTGGTGTGCCAGAGTAAGGCAATACCCAGGGGGGCTTCTCCTTCTCAGAGGAGAAGGGAAGGGGGTGGGAGAAGGGACTGAGTGAGGGGCAGACCTGGGAGGGGAGGGGGCAGATATTGGAATGTAAAGTGAATAAATAAATATATGAAAAAAAAAGTCTGACTCATGGGTCTCTAAAGTCAAGTGTTAGCCAGACTCTCTTTGGACATTCTCGTTCAGGAGAGTCCATTGGCTTGCTTCACCATCTTTCCAAGTTCATCTTGGTTTCAGAATGTTGGTTCTCCCATCATCTTCAAACTGTGAGTGCTGCAACTACCCAACCATCCTTTAACATTCCACCCCCACTCATATCCCTTCTTCTGTTTTTCTGTTATGAAAGTAGGGGAATAATCCAGTTGCAGATTAAGTGTTCCCAAAGCAAGGTCCGTTTGTCACTAGACTGGTGCTATTGGGAATTGGTAGAACCTTTAAGTAATGGGGCCTAGTAAGAATGTTTGAGGTAATTAGGGGTACACAGTTGAGGGGACACTGGGATTGATACTTATCATGATCTGATTTTATGTTTTCCACTGTGAGGTTTTACTGCAGGTCCATAGCAATGGGGCCATCTAATCACGGATCAGAGACATGGAAACTATAAGCCAAAGGTAAACACTTTTTCTCTGTATGATGATTATTCTAATATTTGTTATAGAAACACTGAGTTAACTAACACAAAGCCTCTTGGTTTATAGTATGATAATCTAGTGTGATTTGCTTATTTTTAAAGCAATTGGTTAAAAAATTTAATTCCATGATCACCTTAAAAGTTCTTTTTCATTTGACTGAGTATATTAACTAGTTTCACAGATCAAAATTGTAGACATAGTTCTTTTAGTGTCCCTATCATAATAGGATAATATAGGAAAATATCCAGTTCATACATGCCAACAAATTGGAAAACTTGATAAAATGAGCAATTCTTTGAATGGTGTCCATTTTCAAAATGGCTCCAGAGGAAATAGACCACCTGCACAGCCTTTTGTATAATAAACAAATTCACTAGCAAAACTTCAGGTCCGCATATATTTGTTCATTACCTGTTTTGGTGTTTTACATTCTCTTAGTAAGTCATATAGATTTAGCCAAGTCTCCATGTGTTTCTAGTTTTCCAGTTTTTTTAGAATGGATGTTTTCAAAGTATTTCTTGGTGACCTAACTCTGTTTCATTAGCAATAATGTTTTCATCTCTAATCTTATTAATTTGTATCTTCTCTACTTCCTTTGGTTATTTTGGCCTAAGGTCTGTCAATTTTGTTTATCCTGCTGAAAAACCAAATATTTTCTTCATTGGAGTCCCCAAAGTTTGGTGAATGTATATTTATATCTATTATGTATCTTTGATGAATTGTTACTTCATTAATGAATAGTAGTATTCATTATCTGACAAATTCTGGCTGGAAGTTAATTTTGTCAGATAGCAGAATAGCTCGCTATGCCAGGTTATCCTCAGTTTCTATGGGGGGTTCAGTGATGTAGGCTATGAGGTAGGGGTTGCTTTTAATTTTTTTTGCATCCTGCTGGTTGCAGGCATCAATTTCTGAATGTAAGTATATATTTCAGGATATATCGACTTTTGCAGCTGGATCCCCTCATTTGGAAGGGCTTGGGTTGCTTTTTTTCCACCATCTATGTCTTGCCTAAGTTTGTTTGCTTCTGTGAGTTTGTGACCAGGTGAACTCCAAGCTGGTGTTTGCTTGACCTTTGAGATCTTTGTTCACTTAATATGTGGGGGTGTGATTGGCATTATCACAGAACTTTCAACCCACCAGTGAAGGGTATTTTGCTGTTTCTCTTGGTATCTTCCACCTCCTTTGTGCTAGTCCAAGGTATAGAATGTCATGGAAGGCTCTCTTTCCAGGCAGGACTTTGTTCAATTTATACCATCATTATCACAATATCATTACACTAATGTGTGTCTGTGTCTTACTAACTGGGTTGGAGAATTAAGCAGGAAAAGGTTTTTTCCTGAAGATATTGGGTATTATTATAGAGGCTGCATTGGCTGTGGTTACATTTGGACACCATTGGTGTCTCAAAATTATAACTGATGACTCTGAGGACTTGATGAATGTGGTAACAAAGTTGGAGTTCCTGATCTGCAGTAGGTTACACAAGGTGATGACATTCTAATAGCCAAAGAGGTAAGTACAATTTGTGGTGCCAAGAGTGTGTCACTGAAGCAGCCTTGGAGGGTGTACCACACATGGAAGTCAGGGTGAGGTATGGCTGTATTTGTTCTTACAATGGTACCATGCAGCAATAGCTTCCATAGGGGAGGGAACTATGTAAGTAGAGGTACCCATGTAAACCAGTGTAATGGTCTGTATTCCATTACAATTCCTTGTGGAGTTCAAAACCATTGATGGCTGCAGTATTGCCTTATAGAAAAAAAATATCTTGACGCTAAAGTGCTGATAAGTACAATTTTTGTTCTACTATTTATAATCCCTGAGTTGTAAGATGACTTTCCATATTCAGACAAGTTCATGATGGGAATCAAGAGCATTCTATGCAAGGTGATTTACTATTTTCATGACCTGATCATTGGGACTCACCATTTTCCATAATTCTTTTTACTTTTTCTTTTTTCTTAGACAGGGTTTCTCTGTATAGGTCTGGAAGTCCTGGATCTCACTCTGTAGACCAGGCTGGCTTGGAACTCAGAGATCCACCTGCCTCTTCCATAATTCTTTTTCATGTGGATTGCATTCTAGTGTTCTCTAAATATTATCAGCAATCATTATCTGCTTATTCTTTGCTTTTATTTCTTTCTCTTTTTTTCTGTGAGACAGGGTTTTTCTGTGTAGCCATGGCTGTCCTGGAACTCACTCTGTAGAACAGGCTGCTCTCAAAGTCAGAAATCCACCTGCCTCTGCCTCCCAAGTGCTGGGATTAAAGGCATGCACCACCACTGCCTGGCACTTGGTTTTATTTATTAAATGGGGCAGGGATTGTCTGGTGATTCTCATTAGCTATCTTTATTGGCAACTCTCTGTCTCCTGATATAAAAAAAATAGTTTGGAGCAATTGGTGTTTGTGTGTGTAATAGCTATAGAAAGCAACTGAACCACCAGCGTAATTTCTATAGCCTTTTAAGAATTGTTTTTCCTTTTAAATGTTAATATTTAATCCTATGTAAATAGCCCAAACCTTCTGCGGGATCCTGTGAGGAGGAAAATCTTCGTGGGAGATATCTCTATTTGAACTAGGTCATCCATATTGAGCCCAGATGATGAGATCATAGGAAGAAGAGACAGGAAATCATCCTCTGCACACACACTGTGGAAGACCAAGTGAAGACATCACCAGGGAGGATGCTTTCACTGAGGATTTAGCCACATTGTTACCTGGATTTTGATCATTAGTCATTAAAAGTGTGAGAACAAATTCTATTCTTCAACCTATTCCTTAGGTTTATAACCACAAAACTATTTCAGAAATATATTTTTCCTTTCTTCCGTGTTTCCCTTTCTGTGCTGTTTATTTGTACTTCATTTCAAGGAAGATAAGATAAGATACAGACTAGGGAATGGGCAATGAGACAATCAGCACCTTACAGTAATACTGAGGAAGCTATGATGGGTTCTTGGGATGTCAAGGAGCAACACAAATCTTTTTTTCAGAAAGAATTTATTAAATGACTTTTATTATTCATATGGAATAGAGCAGCCCTTTATTGTCATAGCATTCAAAACACTAATCATTATAAAGCAGAGAAATTTCATCATGTCCCCTAGTTCTGGCATAGAATTAGAAACCTTCTTTAGTATTTTCTCAAGGATTCTGACTAAATAGGATTTTTGTAAAATTCTTAGTCCTTATTGAGGCTACTGTGATTTATCTTTCCCTTTTTAATTTAATTACATATTTAAAATGTTTCTTAATTTATTTTTATTGTATGAATGTTTGCCTTACATGTATGTCCATGTACCATATAAACATGTTCCTGGTCCCTGTGGAGGTGAGAGGATGAGATCAGATCCCCTGAGACAGAATTTGCAGGTAACTGTGAGCTACTCTGTGGGTTCTGGCAGTTAAATCCTGGTCCTTTGCAAGAGTAGCCAGTATTCTTAACCACTGGGCCAACTCTTTTAACCTCGAAGACATCCCCTTTTTGCCTTTTTCTGGAGTTCTAGGGGATGAACTTGAGGCCTCATGAGCGTGAGGCAGGTATTATACCAATGAGCTATTGCCCCAAACCTCCCTTCTTCTTTTTTTTTTTTAATGAAAAAACTTTTTTGTGTGTATATTTCCATATGTGATATCAGGCATGAACATGACGATGCATGTATGCAGAGATCAAAGGATGAGCTTGCTTGTTATCTTTTACCTTCCACTTGCTTGAGTCAGGGCCTCTTATTTACTACTGCATGTGGCAGGATAGCTGGCCCCACAATCTTCCAAAATTTTTCTCATTCTACCTCCCATCTCACCATAGAAGTGCATGGATTACAGATGATTAGCTGGCTTTATGTGGGTTCTGGGTATCTGAACTTAAGTCTTCAAACTTACAAGTTCTACTTTATCTACTGAGCCATCTCTCTAGCCCAGTTATGGTTTCTCTTTAATATCTCTTTCAAGAAAGACTACAGTATCAAGTTTAAGGTTATATAGGTCATTATCAAGAATCTTGAGGCAGCTAGTTTCATTCCATCTACAGTTTAAAAACAACTACAATAAAAACCAGTGGAGAGTTATGAAATAATGTAAATATGCTGCTACTTAGCACCTCTCTCCAAATACACAGTTGACGATTGCCAGCTAGGGAATGGTGCCACCCACAGAGGAAAGGGTTTCCTACCTCAATTAACATAAGCAAAATAATTTCCCAAATGCAATCCCCCAGACTCATCTTTCATGAGTCTCTAGAGTCTGTTGGGTTGACAAAACTAAACACCTCAATGCTAACCCTGAACACGGATGTTGATTTATATTGAACAAATGTAAATATAAGTAAAATTACTTGATCTAAGAGTTTACTCAAAGTGAGGGGATAGTTTTTAGCTATCAGTTTATTTATACATATCTGATCCCCTTGCTCTACCTAATGTGGATACATAATCAGTAAAGGTGGATAAAGCCCGAATAACCTGGATAAACCCAGTATATTGTTTTACAGTATCAGTGTCCTGTTTTTCTTTAATTGATTCTATTTTCTTGACAGTCACAGGACTTCAGCTTAATTAGAAGGCAACTAGTTTCTTAAACATATCTCTTTAAGAAGAGTTTTAGCATCCTCAGTCACCATGTCAAGGAAATAATATTTCAGGTAAAATATTTCTTTAAGAAAACTATTTTTAGGAAGTAAGTACCCATTAGCCAAACAGAACTCCTGAATATATCTTGAAAGCCTTTCTTGTATTGTTTCTTCATCTGTAGGTTTGAACACAGCAGGAGATTTTATCATGGCCTCCACCTGATCCACCTCTATTTCCCAGTCCCTAGCTAATCTCTGCAAAGATGTTTCATCCACTCCAAACACAGTGCGGTAGAATTTCATGCTTTTCTTCAGAGTCTCCAAATCACTGTCCAAGAGAAAGGTCAGAGAAGGGATGATATTCACTAGGTCAGCAGCAAATCCTTCCAGCCAAATCCTCTGCTTCAGAAATTGCCGCTTCTTTTCAATGACTGAATCTGTGATATTGGGTAAGGAGACCATAAAATTGTGTCTCTTGTAGATAGGGAGGTCACTTATCAGCTTGTCCATCAGGACGGGGAAGTCATAGTGACAAACATTTTTGTTAGAGAGCAGGAAGATTGGTGGCTCAGCAATGCCATTCTCCCTAAAGGTGTTCACACAGTTAAGGCGGATGTCCTGCAGGACCTTTTCTTTGTCAAAGGTTTGAGGTTTGCCATCTGCTTCATTTGTTATGTCAGAGTCCACCTTGGTTCTCACGAAGTAGAATTCCTTCTTCATCATGCTGATTGCTTTGGCAATGTCTATATCATTTTTCTTGAAGCGTGTGGCCGAAATAATAATGAAGAAATCGTACTCATAGAACTTCATTTTCTCCAGGTAAGTGTTTGGTGGGAAATTTGTGCTTCCAATCCCAGGCAGGTCCCAAAAAACCACATTGGGTATATTGGGGTGTTTGTATGGATGTCTTTCCATGGTTACCTCCACCACCCCAGTTTTAGCTGCACCTTCTTCTTCATTCCCAATGCCTCTCAGGGTATTGATGAAGCTGGACTTCCCTGATCCCGTCTCCCCGGTGACAGCAACATTGAGCACACTACTATCGATTTCTTTTAATGCATCACTGATTGCAGAGTTTGTCAACTGAATATTCCCTTTTCTCATCCTTAATTCAATCAAATTGAGGATCTCTTGAGAAATGATTTTTCTTCCCGTATTAAATTTCTTAAAATAACCAGTAAAGCTGGAGGGCAAATCATTATTCTCATCACTCTTAGGTGAAGAGAACAGCTGACCCATGACTTCAAGCAATAAAGGCACTGGAAGAAAGAAGGGAGAACAAAGAGGGTGTGCATGGAATTTCAGATTTTCATTGTAGCAAATTTCAAGCACAATGCTACATATACCATTCATAGTAGTTGTAATCATGCATTCAAACTCCCCTGTGTTCATTTTACACAATTGAGACTTTGACTAACATTATCCAATTTCACTCTTCCCACAGCCTGGTAGACTACCACCCTTCTTTTCACTTCTATGAGGTTGGCTACTCTAGGTTTCACCTATGAGTGACAGAGTAGGGTCATTCTTTCTGCGGGTAACTGAGACCATCACATGAGATTTTAATAGTTTATTCTCCACTGTCTCTTCACAAGTTTATTTTACCTTTCAGGCTCCTCCGTGCCTCTGTTAAATGTAGACCATATCAGCAGAGGTCCCACCCCTTCCAGCTTCCAGTGTAATTCATCTGTATCTGGTCCTGGGCTCCCCATTGCCCTTCTTGGCTACCTGTCTGATTCCATAATTCTTTATAATCTAAAGGCTATTTGGCCTTTGTAACTGTTCAGCTCTTATGGTATTTTAAAGGAAGATACTTCGTTACCCTTCTTATTCCTTCTGCTTAGACTTGGTAACAGCCTCTTATAATTTCTGGCTTCTGGTTGTCACACACAGTTCCTTATTTATCTGCTCAGGTTATCTAACATTCTGAATTTGCTGTTTTACTGAAGTCTCTTCATTTGAACATTTATTAATGGATCCAGCCTGATTTGTAATATACAAAACTTTCCCAGTAGAGTTGGGTTGAAGGCCAATGGCCAAGCCTCTTTCTAAGGAGGAATGGAACTAGACTTTGGAAAATGTAATGTATATTTATATGGGGTTTAGTGTCTGCCTGTCCAGTCACCAAAGTCACAAAGATCTGTTTGGTTTCCTTTAAAGATACTTAGCTTCCCTGAATAACAACAGCCAATACAGGTAAAGTACTGTAAAGGACATCACCCATGCTGACAGATTCTTTGTTCAGAGACGGCACAAGCAGTGTACCTGCAGAGTTACAAATGAACACAGGCAACATATGCAGGAGTCGGGAGAAAGAGTAGTCAAGGCTGAATGGATTCAGATAATACTAACTCCTGGAACTTGGATGAGACAATTGTATTGACACTTATTCTATATCCAGAGGTTTGACTTTATGAATATTCCAGTGGGGAAAGGAGGACTGGTTGTTATTGGTTCAGCTACTGTGGGGACAACATATCTAGAAGGACATGCAGAACTGAGTTCTACAGCAGTCAGAACCCCAGGTACTTATTTAGGTAGCATTCTATAGCCCACGGAGTCATGGAAACCAGGAGGTAGATGCTATGAGCAAAGTTTAAATTCTTTACTCTCAGAAGCCACTAGGCACTGTTATTGCGTTCACACAAAATCTGAACAGAAGCTGGCAGTGATAGCCTACCTTTAATCCCTACCTTTCACAGGCAGAAGTAGGCAGATCTCTGTGAGTTTGAGGCCAGCCTGGTCTACAGGATGAGTTCCAGGACAGCCAGAGCAGCAGAAGCAGAGAAATCCTGTTTTGAGAAACAAAAACGACACCCCAAAAAATTGGACACAGGAAGCTAACATGAGATGGAAAGTCAGTAAAGCACTTGGCATTCCTGTAAAATGCTTGTGCCTCCTAAATACTGTGCAGAGTTGTGATGTCAGCCTCCATGTATGGATGTTCAGAAAGGGCAAGAGCAAGTGTCAATCTGTTCCTGACTAAACAGGGCAGATGCCTTCACTCAGCTCCCTCAAGCCATCCTTTCCTTTATTGTCAGCTAAAATGTTATTGTGACAGCTGAGGATTCTGAGAGGCAGTTCTGTCCATCACTTTCAAGTGAGCATGCTCAGGGAATGTAATCCTAAAATGCTTATGCCTGAAAGTTCACACACCTCCATATGAAGATGTATGGACCCCCTAAATAAAATTCCCATGCTTCCTATGTTGGGGAGTGAGTTATAGCTTTACTTGGGAAATGACTCCTGTATCAGCTTTGCCTGATTCAGGTACTAAGTATTTGTCCACCGTGTCCCATTTGGCTTGTTTATTTCAGCTTTGCACTAAGAGGCACACTCAGTGGATCAGGCCACACATCGGTAGTACCCAGATGATAGCTTTTAAATGCCTATTTCAGGAGGGAGCCGTCTCCACTGTCAGGAATAAAACAGGGAAGGGAAGCATCTCAGGGACCTGGATTTCAGCTCGCCCACAGCCAGGTTGTCCTGAGAACCCTTTCCTGCCTCTCTGAATCTTCAGACGTTGTTCCAATCTTATCAATGTTGCCAGGGCTTGACGCTGCTAACAGTTCTGTGATAGAGGGAGAAAGACCAGATGGATCAGGGAAGCATGCAGAGTGTCACACATAGGTTTGAGATTGCATCTTGAGCCTGGTGTCTGGAGAACTGACATTTTTGTCCATAAGTCTCCATGGAGACTAACAGGAGTCTCCTTCATCTGGAATGGGAGGCTAGTCAGGGAAACTTGACTATGAATGTCTCAAAGGAGGTCTGAGGAGATTGGAAGCAATTCTGGGTCTAACTTCTAGCAATCTAAAGTGTTAGCCAGGGCCACATCATTTTGTAAAACAATCACATTTAGATAATTTCAGGAATGATAGGTCTCCATGACTAAAATCATGACTTTACCTCTAGATCCTTGCTCTCTACACTCTCATAGACTGCTCTAGTGGGAGCACACACTACAGGCTCCCCATCAGTCACATGACTGAGAACATCCCCTCTTTCTCTGGGTCCCTAAGAAGGGATTTCCGACTCTGCCCCTTGGCCTTGATATCAGAGCCTTTCCTGTGCCATTGTCTTCCTTTTCTATGTACAGCACTCACACCTCCTTATCTACCCCAGTATGCTGCTTGAACCCAGACCTGGCATCTTTCCTGATGATAAGGAGTTGCAATTTCTAATCCTATAGATTTTCATAAAGGATAACGTATTCAGTTTGTGTGTATGTGTATGTGTGTGTGTATGTGTGTGAGTGTGTGTGTGTGTGTGTACTTTGTTTTGTTTTATTGATTGGATGGTTTCATTTTCATGTTCCAGATCATCCAGAAATGTGATTTTGCAATCCAGTCCTGTAAACACTAAAGTCAAATTTCAACTAAAGAGTGTGCATGTTGACTAGTCTTGCCCTCCCCCCAGCCCAATACCCCAGTGTCATACCATTTCCTGTTTATTTATCTAATTTAATGTAAGGGCTATATACCAGCATATAAGTTTTCAAAAGTATTTCAAATTAAAGGTAACACTTTTAAAGATCAGATTTAAGATGGAAACTTACTTAGAAATACAGAAAAAATCATTGGAGTATAAGATTTAAAAAATCCTGACATGATAAATTTAACCAAATTATTCTTGTGGTTTTCTTAAAATGTGTTTGATATATATTTTCATGCATGTGTATGTTGTGTCATGTCTGCATGTATGCTTATACTCATATACTTCTTATGGGCCCCAAATTGTCTTGTAGTGGGCATTAAGCTAAATTATAACTGGTAGAGTATCCCAAAATGCCTTTTAGTTCACATAACAAATAAATCTTTGAGAAATAAATTAGATTTGTGGGTTAAAGGTGAGGCTGCCTTCAGAATTGCTAATGTGTATTCTTTCTGTGTTGCTAGACAATTGGGTTAATAATTGTCTCATGTTGTAATGCTCTTTGTTTCCCTGAGAGAGATTGAAGCAAGAACTATTAAGATTAATTCCCTATAGGATATTCCTACCCACATTCAATGGAGGCTCATCTCTGAGCCTGCCCTGCCACAGGACAATAACATAACCAATAAAACTGGGCACAGACACTGCCCAGAACAGCATCCACAGATTTTTTCTTTCTTAAGATTTATAAAGGTTTTGATAAAAACTTATCTGACCTCTAATTTAACTACACACATCTATTCTCTTTTGTCCTCTGAGTATATGAGTGGCATGGCTTCTGATTTAAGGTATCTGTGTGTTCTGTTTTCTGCTTCTTTCCAGATCCCTGACTGTTGCAATAGGGGACATTACTTCATTTTTGATAACAGCTCCATGGGGCCTGTTCTGAGAAATTGGTCTAAATATACTTATGACCCTATGATAAAGTAATCATTTCAACCTTGCCAGGTCTTTGAGGCAAAAAATAACTTAGTTGTTTATTTATATCATTAAGTTTTACAATATTAAAAAATAAAAACAGGATTCAATAAGTAAGAGAATGAGTGCTTAAAAGGTCATAAGAAGGTGGATGCATTTTTAAAGAAAATGTTGAAGAAAAGGAATTTTAGCTTGTAAATTGGTTCTGTTCTGGGAGGATGGCTCCAGGGTGAGGGGTGAAACAAACCAAAATCCCAAAGTATAATCTTCCATAAATATTTTGTAAAAGCTAAAAAAGCCCATGGGTCATAAAAGGGTTTTAAAAATTCCCGAGGTCACAGTTCACTACACCGAAACAAATCTAAAAATTGAGTCTTGTTTATATCAATGAGGTTCCCTTAAGATCTTGATATGCTTTGGTTTCACTTACAAAAGTAGAACTTAATTAAGATAGCATTCATCAAAGCCATAATGTAAAGGCTGTGATGAGTTACAAAATCATTGCTTTCAACAGTACTTCCTGGGGCTAGTACAGAATACATTTTTATTTAATGTTATGGGATTCAATATCTGAATACCTAAATTCATATATAATTTCTTGTAAAATGATCTGAATTTTATGTTTCCTTAAGATAACTATTTTCATTTTCTCCCGACATGTGACTTCTGACAAAGAGAGGCCCTCTGCCTTAGCACTGTTGTTAACAACACAACAAAGTGCCAAGTAACAGTGGTGACAAAGTCCAAGCTCTCTCCCCATACTCAGAAAAATGGTGGCCTCACAGATACATAACACATCATGCACGAGTGGGGGCACTGCTCAGTGCCTGGCCGCCTGGCTAGGTAATTCCTACTAAACTATAAAGATGACTCCATGAGACTCCATGATCTAGTCCCCTCTGACTTTCGTACCCGAAGCTGGACAAATATCCAGGTTATACTCAATCTACTTTAGATAAAACTAATGGAGGGCATGGGGAGAGGCAGATTTAAGCTTTTGTAATAGTTACTGAAATTAAATATTAGGTAATATATATGGCCCGTCACAAAAGCTGACTAGACTCTGATGTAAATGAAAACAGTGATATAGATCAGGGCAACCAAGAGCCTGAACACACTGTATTTAGCCTGAGGAGAGTGAGGAAGTCATGAAGGCAAAAGATGCTGGAGATCTTTTCACAAATGCTTCCCATTCTTTTAGTCTTCGTCCCCTGTTCTAATTACACACTGAAGTTTGTCTTGGAACAGCAAGATGGCTCAGCAGGTGAGAGTACTCGTCACTAAGCTAAGTGATCCGAGTTCTAGTCCCAAGAATTCACATAGTCGTGAGAGAGAAGTGACTTCCATAACTTGTCTTCTGACCTTCATATGCATGCTATGGCATGTGAGCGTCCAGCCCCACTATGTGAATATACATAAAATGAATAAATAAATGTAATAAAAATATTAAAATGCATTGTATACAATTGATAAAGAATTACTAACATGATAAAGAGGAAAATAACTGCAGAAAATGGTCTTCAATGCCTTTGTGCTGTGTATGAATACAGCAATGGAGAGAGATGGGAAATACCAATCCATGAAGAAGGATGAATGCCTTCATAGCACTCCAGTTCTATACTAAAACCCAGGACATTAAGGAGGATTGCTCAGTTAAAATGTCCACAGCATCTACTACTGCTGTTTTGGTAAATGGACTTGTTGTCAAGTTGCCTTCTGCATATTTCTGATTATGCCAGAGACAAGGGTTTTGTTGCTGTTCTTTGTGCCCCATTTGCTTTGTTTTGCAGTGGGTCGGGTTTTAAAGCATCGTCTTATAACTGGTCAAAGGGCTGAGAATAAGAGAGTTGATTGCTCATTCCTAAATAGACTAGGGGGGAGGGTACATCTATATCAATTCTCCTCTTTAGTCAGGCTCAGGAAACATCATGGAAAAGCCAGGGAATGAGGCACAGGGAGTGGTGTGACTTAATGTCTTATTAATGCAAAGTGGAATTTGCACTCATGCCTGCTGAACAAGACTTAAATGAGATATAGCCCTTCAACATTTTAGCATTAATGAGACTAGGGCACAGGAGGCCTTACCCTTAGCCAAGAAGATAGTAGAGTAATATAAGAATAATGCCTGGTGGGGGAGGGAGTGTCATTTTTTTTTTCTTTTTAGAGATATAGCTTCTTGAAGGTTGCCCATAATCCAGTTAAACTCTACATCCAGAACATGCAAGCAACCCTAAAATCAGTGGAGTACTAAAAAAAAAAAAAAAAAAAAAAAAAAAAAAAGACAAGAGAGTCCCAGAGAGAATAAGAGTGAGAAAAGAGGTTAAGGATGGGGGAAAATGATCAAAGTATTATATCCACATATGACATCTTCATACAGTAAATAGAAATATTTTTAAAACAAAACAAACATACAAATCCTAGAATTGCTCCCCAGCAGGTTATAGCAGAAACTTTAAACTGTGGGTCATGTTTTCCTCCAGTCTAGCTTCCACTGGAGTTTACAGTAAATCTGCTGCACTGTGTGGAGAGAGGCAAGAAAATTGAAACAAGAAACTAGTGCTAGGACTTAGCAGCATCAAGACACAACAATTTTCATATATTCTGTAGTGACATTTCATAACATATATTCTTCAAGGTTTATTTAAAGTTGTTACAGGGAGTGGAGAACAAAGAAGCAAAACCACCCCTCCTGCAAACTGCGTAAATTTTAAATAATACTTAGGTCATTCAGTTTAGGTCTGTCTAAAGAACATCTATAAACAAGTCCTCACTACCTCCAAACAAAGCACCGCAGATTCCCAACTAGGGATCCCAGCTCTGAGGCCATGTCTCTAAATGTCTTGTTATCCACAGGCTCCTTAGGAAAGAGAAGATGATAGTAATCAGATCTGAATGCTGAGTTACCAGAAAATCCTGTGTCCAGTGGATGCACTCACTGCTCCTGAGAGGAATAGCCCTCGGTGTGCTCTTGGCTTGAGTCTACTTCTGTTTCTCAGCAGAAGCAAGAAAATTGGGCAGGATTTTTGTACTCTGCTGATTTTTATCTCCCCTTCTGAGTGTGCTATCCAATCACAGGCAAGTGTGCATCTAGAGTGCCAGGATATCCAAGAACAGGAAAGTGAAACTAAACTAGCTTTCATTCCTCTAAAGGGATTGTTTCTAAGAAGTAGAAATTGTGTTAAAAACAAAGCTGTATTAACACCACTTTAGTGAGTGACAGTAGCTCCACAAACAACTTAACTGCCTAGGTCAGAAGATCCTCCATGGCCCCTTAGAACTCATTTTCTTCTTACTCCCGTGCTAGATTGTTTTATGTCAACTTGACATAATCTAAAGTCATTTGAGGAGGGAAACTCAGCTAAAATGTTTTTCTAAGACTAGGCTGCAGGCAAGCCTGTGGGACATTTTCTTAATTAGTGATTGAGGAGAGAGGGTGCAGATCATTGTGGGTGGTGTCATCCTTGAGCTAGTGCTCCTGGAGTCCATAATATAGCAGGCTGAGCCAACCAGTAAGCAGCAGAGCCTCATGACCTCTACTTTAGCTCCTTCTCCAGGTTTTTGTCCTATCTTCTTTGAATGATTAACAGTGATATAGAAGTATAAATCCAAATAAACTCCTATCCTCCCCAATGTGTTTTTGGTGGTTCATCACACAGACATCACAATTCACTCCTGATTCCACAAACACATTCTGAGTTTAAGTAACTTAGCACAATTCCTGGGTCCTGTGCCACTGCCAATTTTAGTTTCACAACTTCCTCCATTTTTGCCCTCTGACTACAATTCTGTTTGGCCCTATAACCATTATGGCATCATATTCTTTAGTCATTCACACTACTGTAGCGGTCTGGAGGGAGAACTGGACCATTGGGAATGAGAAGACAGTCACAGTTGGAAAGTCAGTGTGGCTGAAGGTACACAACTCATCAGGACTTCATACATGGAGATCTACACTCCCATTCCTTCCATACAACTCTCCACAAAGTCAGGAGTGGGTGGTGTTTATTAACATTGCAACAAAAGTAACTAGGACTCTAACAATTAAGTTATTTGCTCCAAATCACATAGGATGGTGTCTTAGGCTTATCACTGATGTGATGAAACACTATGAGCAAGGAGTCCAGAGGAGGAAAGAGGTAACAGGATTACACTTTCACATCACTGTTCATCACTAAAGGCAGGATTAGGAGAATTCCCACCCACAATGGGCTGGGCCCTCCCCCATCAATCACTAATTAAGAAAATGCCCCCACAGGCTTGTCTGCTTATAGCTAGATCTTCTGGAGACACTTCCTCAACTGAGGTTCCTCCTCTCAGATAACTATAGCTTATGTCAAGTTGACAAAAAACTAGCCAGCACAGAGGAAGTATTTTCCATCATTTAAAAATTGCTGTCATTCAGGCACTGATTAATTGAAGTGTTTTATATGATAAGACCAACCTTTGGGGATGGAGATCCAGAGGGAAGCTAAGCTTTTACCCAAACTTGTTTTCCTAGCCCTGAATCAAGTGAGGGACAAAGACTGTGATTAATCATAATCCAGTCTGTTGTCTAATGTGCTCCTCAAGAAAGATCTCCTGGATAGATAGCAAGTAAGGTCAGGTTATGAGCCTAACACTAAAAAAAATACATGTTATGGGCACTGGAGAGATGGCTCCTTCATTAAGAGCATTTACTGTTCTTGCAGAGGACCCTTGGCTGTGTTTTCCAGCACCACTGTCAGGTGACTCAGAAGCATGTGTAACTTCAATTCCATAGAATCTGATTCTCTATGACCTCTACTGTCCCCTGTGCCCACATGGTGTTAATAGACTCACAATGGTGCATGTGCATACACACACACACACACACACACACACACACACACACACACACACACACACTAACAAATAAATCTCTCTCTATAACACAGACATATTACATTTTTATTTGAGGGGCACTGAAGATCAGTGTTTGTAATGGTTCTTTTAACTCAGGATGTGCTGGTGAGGACTATTCTGTTAGTATGAGAATCTCAACAGTCTCTTTTCTTTCCCTCCTCCTCTTCCTCTTTCCTCTTCATCTGCTGGTGCCCAGGAATAAAATGAAGGACATGGCCCCTGCTGGTAAAAATATCCTACTGCTCAGTCACACCTCCAAACCTTCAGTCACCTCTCAATGGCCCCATAGCCAATATAAGGAATTGCCTTAGTTAGGGTTTCTATTGCTGTGAATAGATGCCATGCCCATGGGAACTCTATAAGAAAACATTTAATTGGTGCTGGCCTACAATTCAGGGATTTAGTTTATCACTGTCATGGTGGGACACATGGTGGGGAAACAGTAACATGCAGTGACCCATTTTTCCCAACAAGGCCACACCTTCAATAATGACACTACCTGAGTCTTTGGGGGCTATTTTCATTCAGAAAACTAAATTGGTAATGGTCACCAAATGAGAGAGAGAGAGAACACGTAGCATTTTTCTTTCTGGGTCTGTATTACAGTATTCAATATGAACTTTTCTTGTTCTATCCATTTTCTTGCAGTGTTGACGATTTCCTTTTTTTTTTTTTTTGAACAAATCACTAGTATTCCACAGTGTATACACACTACACTTTTATCATCCATTAACTGGTTGAAAGATATTTATGCTGTTTCTGTTTTCTAGCTATTGTGTATACAGCAGCAATGAAACTGGCCAAGTGCCACAGGTACTCCAGTGGTGTTTGCTTGACAAGTCCAAAAGCTTGGCCGAAGTCCTGAGGGAAAATGTTTCATGGAAACTGATTTCCTGGAATCTTTGGTGTCCCATAACAGGATGTGGACCGGATATGTCCTTATGAAAGTCTGGTGAAGGGTTTGTGTGCTTAGTTTCAGTATTGTTTTATTATAAGTGCCTCCTAGGAATGATTTGACAAATAGCTATGTTAGATTGAACATTGCTTCTTGGCCTCTATGCTTGTTCCAATATCCTAAGCAATGTTGAGCTGAACTTGGGCTTTGAATTTCAGAATAATGTTGCTTATTCAGATGAAATGGCTCCAGTGTTGAAAGAGAGATAGTGAAAAAAATCAGGCATTGCAGTTTACTGGATTAGAGTAGAAATCTCAGGGCAAGTTTACAAAGTAAACTTGGAATTCTCATTACAGTCATGTATGGCAGACTTCATTACATATTAGAATAAAGTTGGTGGGCTCCTCTGACAAATGGAAGTTCCTTACAGATACTTATAATAACAAGTAAGTCACTCCCATATGCAGGAGTTTACAATGGCCTAGGCTGAAGGTGGGTTGTGGTCTAAGAAGGAACTAGAGTAAATACTTAGAATAACAGCTGAGTCACTCCTATATCCAGGAATTTATAATTAAGTTATAAACTTAGAGTCATGCCAAGGTATTTTATATCATTTGTGACTATTGAGAATGGTGTTGTGTAGACACAATAACAAAAACCCAAAGTGAGGCAAAGCTGGAGATAGAAAACCTAGGAAAGAAATCTGGAACCATAGATGCTGACCCATGATTGTGAGCAAAAAAGGCACTGAAAGAAGAAGAGAGAGAGTAAGATGCAAAAGATTGAAAGTGCCTTTGTGCTTCTCACTGTGTTCTCGGTGTCTCAGACTCAGTTATGTTCTGATGCTGACTAGTTCCCATATATATTGTGCTGGTTATTCCTTGTCAGTAAGATACAATCTAGATTCCTCTTGATAATGGAAACCTGGGATGAGGAATTGCCTCTATCAGATTGGACTGGGGGCATGCCAGTGGGACATTTTCTTTCTTTCTTTTTTCATTCTTTAATCAATTTTTAAAAATAGTCTAGTCTTTGTATGCTCCTGGTCTGCCCTCTGACTATTCCATATCCCATACCTCCTCCCCCAGACCCAGTCTCCAAGAGGATGTCCTCACACCCACCCCAGCAGACCGCCACACATATACAGCAGAGAACTGCCAGAACTAGACTAGCGAGAGAAGATGCATCTAACCCCCAAGGGATGCAACTTGAGGCCCCAGGCAGTGGGACATGTTTTTTTTTTTTTCAATTGAGGATTGATGTGGGAGGTCCTAGCCCAGTGTGGGTGTTGCCATCTCTGGGGTGGGTGTTACCATCCCTGGGCAGGTGGTCCTGGGTTGTGAATTAAAGCAAATGATCCAACTCTAGGAAACAAGCCAATAATCAGCATTCACTTATTATTACTGCTTGAGCTTCTGCCCTGACTTTGCTCTATGATAGATTGGGATCATAATGTATAAGCCCAACAAAACACTTTTCTCTCTCAAATGTGTTTGGCCACAGTGTTTTTCATAACAATATAAAGCAAACTAAAACAGGTATCAGGTATCTACTACCTCTCAACTAATCCCTTAAGTATGGAAAAATTAAAAATTAAGTAAAGTAACAGGAAATAATATAAAAATCTTTATGTGCCCCAGAGCCAGCATCAGCAACTATAAAAACAAAAGCAACCGTGCTGCATCTAATCTGACTGGAGGATTCTCTATGAAATCAAATGTCGTCTCCACCTGTGCACACTACCTTCAGTGTGTGCCTTTCAAACTGTGGGAACCTAATCAACATACTTCTAATTTTTCAAACTCAAAACCAAGTAAAAATGAACAATAATCAATATCAGTGTTTAATCAATGCCAAATCTGTAATAATCAAATAAATATTTGTCTGTTTTATTTCATTTTCAAAAGATGTCAGTAAGTGCAGGTAATACATTTGGTTGAAATAATTTTTACTTTGCCTAGAATTTCCTTTCCTTCTGTCCTTTTCATGGATTGGAACTCCTCTTGAAGATTGTAAATTTGCAATAATCTAAAAGTTGTTTTCCCTTAAAGTCCATGTTAAAATCCATTTATCAGTATAATATTTCAGTGTCCTCATTCATCATTTAGATACACTGTTTTCTTTTAAGCTGTTTATTTCATGAGAAGAATCCAACTGTGCACTGCAGATACATAGGTCCCTTGTTAGAGTGCTTGCTCAGTATCAGTAAGGCCCTAGGCTCAATCCCCAAGTCTTGGGCTGTCCTCTCATCTCAGGACTTTGTACTTAGTGAGTGCTTCCTTTCCTTGATGCTCTCCCCAGCTGTAACTATCTGGTTATTAATTTTATTACCTTTCTGTATGCTCCATTTCTGTTAGGCAGGATTCAGGAAAGAACATAAGCTGTTCTCAACTCTTCAGTTTTTCCCTCTCATCCTTTTTTTTTCTAGCTCCTGGTTTTGTGATGCAGACTCCAGTATAATAGCCATCTGCAAGGTCTTCCCAAGGAAGATGAACACAGCAGACAAGAAGGCTATGGCAATAATTAACTAGAAAGCAAGATCAACCTGAGACATAATAAACCTCATACACATTGAAGAGATACTCTGCTACCTTACCCATCCATTACAACCATCCTAGGAAGAGGAGTAAGAGGCAAGCAAATCAACTGGAGATATATATATATATCTATATATATATCTTATACTTATACATATACATATCTATCTATCTATCTATCTATCTATCTATCTATCTATCTATCTATCTATCTATATCTATATGTGGGGAATTGCAGGCTGGTCTCCAGTTGAGGTGAGTTCTGAACCCCGATGGTCATAATTCACCTACATGACATAGTAGGCATTCCCTCATGCTCCTGGAACTCCGGCCTATGTCTAAGATATCACCTCCCACAGCCTCCACAAGAGAAGCATGGTCAGTACTCATGTAAGCAATGGCCCAAGCTTCTGGCCTTCAGGATAAACTCCTCCCCAGTTACCTAGCAACATTGAAGACTATAAAAAGGTGTGCTCAGCCTGCACCTCTCTCTCTTATTCCTTTGTCCTCTCACCTCTCACCTCTCTCACTTCTCTCTCCTCTTCCCTCTCTTTGTCTTCTTTCCTCTCTTCTCTCTCTCTCTCTGTCTCTCTCTCTCTGTCTCTCTCTCTCTGTCTCTCTCTGTCTCTCTCTCTGTCTCTCTGTCTCTCTCTCTTACTTCTACCTTCTCTCTTTCCCCTACATTTCTATAATAAAGCTCTTAAACCTTAGAGTCTCTGCTCTGCTCCTTCAAGTTCCGCTGCGTGCTCTGAACATTGTTGGAAACTTCTTCCCTCTTCCCTCTTCCCTCTCTCCCACAACCCTGGTGGCTTTAGCCAAGTAGCTCCGGGGGGGGGGGGGGTGTCCCCAGGCAGGGCTGCCCCTTTTCCACCCCCTGAAGAGTGGTATAGTAGAATGCCTACCCTGGGGATGAGTGGATAGGGTAGGTAGCAGCCCTCCCAGCCTGACTGACCAGAGAATAGGGAAACTTTGGTCTGGAAGTGGGCATATTTTTCCTTCAGTTCTTCCCCAGGGCCTGCCCGGGCCCCCCTTCCCCTTTTATTTTGTTCCTAACATATAGCTCATCTCCCTTAGTTCTACCTCAACTTGAATGATAGGCTGTATCCATGCAAAGCCAGTTCTGCCCAGCTCCCACCAAAGCCCCTCTAGCTTCCAAGCTGAGGATTTCCATTGTCTGGGCATACTCCTGAAAGCCTTCATTCCTATGAAATCTTAAGAGAAAACGAATGAGGGTTAGAAGTTCTTGCCCACTTACCAGAAACTCCTGTGTCCACTGGATTTGTTTACTGTAGTTCAGCTTCAGGAAGCAACCTTCACTGCTACAGGCTCTTCACATGAGACCCACCCCTGCTTTATCTGTGGAAGGCAGCAGATTCAACTCAGTTATATAGGTTGTACACATCCTCCTGGTTTATGCCCCTTCCCTCTTCTTGTGTGTGGTGGCCAATCATGGAGGAGCATAGATCTAATTACTTTTCAGAAACTCCTGCATTTCAAAGAAGATGAAAGTGAAACAAAAGAAACAGCTGTTTTTCATGCCAGAAACACTTAATTTCTTGGCAGAAAGAGAAAGGCAGTCTTAAAATAACAGTGGGGGACATGGAAACTGATAGGGCATGAAGAAGCAGTTTACTTTGTAGGCTTAATGGAACCCTTGAGTTTTTCTGATCCCTGACTCCACAAACACAGCCTAAGCTAAAATCACACAACACATTGTCGGGGAGTCTGTGCAGATGCTAATTTTAGTCTCACTCTAGACACAATCCATCTCCTCCTGTTTGATTACAACCTTATTTTCCTACCATTGTAGATTCATGTTCCTTAATTCTTGTTGTCAACTCCTCTGTCTTGTTGGGATTTGGTCTGGCTAGGGCTTGACAGGTCTTACACATGCTGTCACAATCACTGTGAGTTTACACATGTAGCTTTCCTGCAGTGTTCAAAAGACACTATTTTCTTGTATTTCCACCAACTCTGGAAATCCAGAGCAGACTGTGCTTACCACACAAAGACAACAGGTTTTATTTAATTTACTACACAGAGACAACACATTTTATTTAACGCCCAATGATGTTCAAGACAGAAATGCTCCATTCCCCTTCCCCAATAATCCCCTCTCACATTCCTGAGTCTTAGCAGACAGACGTTCCAAGAGTAAAAATTTCTGGTGTTTGGAGTGAACAATCCCTTGATCATGCCCTTGGCTGGCATAGTCCTGGGGTCAGTTCTGCAGGACACAGAGACAATTAAGGAGGAAATTGTTTTTAGAGCTCTGTAAGACCTGCTTGAGTAACCCTTTAACAATTATGCCAACTGTTCTACTGAAAGGAAAAGAAAACAGAGACATGTGAAGGATTCCATCTTGTGGGTCTAGCTGTAAGTTGAGGGCCAATCCTGGGGCATATGTAGAAACTTCCTCTAAATGGGAACTTTCTTTTCCTACCAGTCACTAAGGACTGGTAGATGCCGGGATGACAGAGCATAGGAAGAGATGAAGCACACAGCAGACCATCTTCCCTGAGTGCTGCCTGAGCAGCTCATTGCTGAAGACCCATGAGATGGGCACCCACAGCAAGCTGGACTCAGTGATGTGTGAGCTTCAGAGCTGATGAGAAGAGTGAGACACAAGGAATGGAGTAAAATTCTCTGCTGAAGCTGTAGTGTAAGTTCCCCTGCCTGTGGCAGGGAAGACATGAGGAAAGACATTGTTCTAAAAGAGAAGATAACCAGATTAAATAAATTAAAATAACAGCCAGTTTAGATAATTGAACACCACAGCCACATGTACTGTTGAAAGGGACAGTCACCTACAGGACACAGACAAAATGTCTCTGAAGGCACACAGCTATTCTCCTCTCTTCAGTTTTTTCCCTCTCATTCAGTTCTAGATCCTGATTTTGTGATGCAGACTCCAATGTAATAGCTGTCTGCAAGTTCTTCCCACTGAAAATGAACACATGACCAGAAGGTGGCACCAAAATAACCATTACAAAAGGAAGCCTACCTAAAGGCTAGCTAGCTGCCATCACCCCCTGACAGGGCACATGTTCCTCACAGATGCAGAGAAGTTCCTTAGCACTCTTTGCAATAAAAACAAACAAACAAACAAACAAACAAACAAAAACAAACAAACAAACAAAAAAACCCCCAACCAACCAAACAAACAAACAAAAAAAACCCAGTGAACCAGATTCCCAGAGGCACAGATTTCCACAGCCAGCTCCAGCAGATGCACCATGCTGAGAGAACTCTTCTCCACAGGCCAGGGTCCTCAGGAATGTTAGGAATGAAATAGTTGATTCTGTTCTAGGAATCAAGTTGAGCCTGAGATCCAACAAACTCATAAACATTGCAGAGATTTTCTGCTCCATGAAACGTTCATTACAGCCATTTTAGGAAGAGGAATAAGAGGCCAGCAAATCAATTGGATAAATTTGACCAAAACCACCATACACATCCCCTTAGGTCTACCTCAGCTTGAATGATATGAGCAAAGACCATCATGGATAAGTCAGTCCTGTCCAACTACCACCAAATCTCTCTATCTTGCAAGTGGAGGATCCTCACTCTCTGGGCATGTTCCTAAAAGTCTTGTTATTTATCCGTTCTTTAGAGAAAAGAGATGGTGAGGGTTAGAAGTTAGATCTGAATGCTCCTGCCCACTTACCAGAAACTCCTGCGTCCAGTGGATTCACACACTGTAGTTCCACTGCAGGAAGCACCCTCCTGTGTGTGCTCTAGTCTCTTCCAATGAAATCCACTCCTGCCCCGTTGCTCAGGTGAGTTCCACAGGACTTATACACCCTTCTGGCTTCTGCCCCTCCCCTCTCAGTGTGTGTTGGCCAATAATGGAGGAGCATAGATTTAGTTGCTTTCAGAATTTCCTGCAGTTTCAAGAGGAAGGTGAAAATGAAACTTACAGCAAGTTTTCATTCTATTGTCACTTCATTTGTTGGCAGAAAATGCTACACAGTCCTAACATAACACTTGGGGGCGGGTGTTGTTGGAAACTGAAGGGGTACACAGAGAAACAGTTCACTAACTAGGCTGGAACCCAATCCGTGAAAGATGACTTTCCTGATCCCTGACTCCACAAATGCAGCCTGAACTAATATCACACAGCACATACCTTGCAGATGCCAATTTTAGTATCAGCCAAGACACAACCAATTTCCTCAATATTGGAGATTCATGTTCCTTAATTCTTGTCATTGTCAGCTCCCTGGTCAATGCAGGGATTTTTGTCTGGCTCAGAGGTTGACAGGATTACATATGCTGTCATAATCACTGAAGGTCACATGTCCAGCTGCATTGCTGTATCCAGAAGACACAGTTTCATCCACTGATTTTAGCATTCATTTTTAAAATCAACTTTTCCACCATCATTCTTCTACTTTTGGAAGTAGAATTATATGTATATGCATGTGATGTATATGTATATATTACATTAATATGGATATGAATATACTATATTTAGGGCTGGATATTCTTCAGTGTCCTACTCTCTGTAATTTGGCCAGTTGTGGGTCTAGGTATTGGTTATCGTTTACTGCAAATATGAACATACATAAGAATGGTTGAGAGATGCCATAATCTATGGGTATAACGATAAATCATTAGGAACTGGCTTAATATTATATCCATTTAACAGGATAATAATAGCAATTCACACCTAGAGTCTACGACTTTTCTAGCCTTGAGTTTTTCCTCAGATGTGGAGAAACTGTGAAATCTAATCAGGAAGCAATTGGTGACATAGATGACATTCTTGCTACTGTTACCCTTGTGGGTATGATTGATGGCTATTTTTACTTTTTCATAGTGTCGGTAGAACTTTCCAGTAGGGCAGAAGCTTCTGTCTCAGGGTAAGCTTGATTTTTTCAAGTTCTATAACTTAAGTATGTGTTGTTGCTTCCTGTGAGATGAAGAGAGTGAATCCACTAGAAAGGGTTAATAGATAATGATGAAGTAGGAAGATTTAAATTTGGTAGAAGAAGGAGCATACGGTAGAAGATGAAGATGGTTTTTTGAAGGGGTGAACGGCACTCAAGTGTTTTCTTTTTTTATTAGATATTTTCTTTATTTTCATTTCAAATGCTATCACCTTTTCTATTTTCCTATCTGAAAGTCCCCTATGCCTTCCCCCTGTCCTGCTCCCCAACCCACCCAATCCTGCTTCCTGGCCCTGGCATTCCCCTGTCCTGGGGCATATAATCTTTGCAAAACCAAGGGCCTGCCCTCCCACTGATGGCTGACTAGGCCAACCTCTGCTACATATGCATCTAGAGACACAAGCTTTGGGGGGTACTGGTTAGTTCATATTGTTGTTCCTCATATAGGGTTGCAGACCTCTTTAATTCTTTGGGTACTTTCTCTACCTCCTCCATTGGGGGCCATGTGTTCCATCCAATACATGACTGTGAGCACCCACTTCTGTTATTTGTCAGGAACTGGCATAACCTCACAAGAGATAGCTATATCAAGGTCCTGTCAGCAAAATCTTGCTGGCATATGCAATAGTGTCTGGGTTTGGTGGTTTTTTTATGGGATGGATCCCTGGGTGGGGTAGTCTCTGGATGGTTCTTCCTTCTTTCTCACCTCTGAAATTTGTCTCTGTAACTCCTTCCATGGGTATTTTGTTCCCCATTCTAAGAAGAAGCTAAGTATCTACACTTTGGTCTTCCTTCTTCTTCAGTTTCATGTGTTTTGCAAATTCTATGTTTGGTATTCTAAGTCCCTGGGCTAATATCCACTTTTCAGTGAGTGCAAATCATGTGTGTTCTTTTGTGATTGGGTTACCTCACTCAGGATGATATCCTCAAGATCCATCCATTTGCCTAAGAATTTCATAAATTTGTTGTTTTTAATAGCTGTGTAGTACTTCATTGGGTAAATGTACCACATTTTCTGTTTCTATTTCTTTGTTGAGGGACATCGGGATTCTTTCCAGCTTCTGGCTATTATAAATAAGGCTGCTATGAAGATAGTGGAGCATGTGTCCTTATTACCAGTTGGAACATCATCTGGGTATATGTCCAGGAGAGGTATTGCTGGATCTGGTAGTACTATGTCCAATTTTTCTGAGGAACCGCCATACTGATTTCCAGAGTGCTTGTACCAGCTAGCAATCCCACCAGCAATGGAGTAGTGTTCCTCTTTCTCCACATCCTGGCCAGCATCTGCTGTCACCTGAATTTTTGATCTTAGCTATTCTGACTGGTGTGAGATGGAATCTCAGGGTTGTTTTGATTTGCATTTCGCTGATGATTAAGGATGTTGTGCAGTTTTTCAGGTGCTTCTCAGCCAATCTGTTTTCCTCAGTTAAGAATTCTTTGTTTACCTCTGCACACACTTTTTCTTTTTTCTTTTATTAGATATTTTCCTTATTTACACTTCAAATGTTATCTCCTCTCCTAGTTTTCTCTCTAAAAATCCCCTATGCCCTCCCCTGCTGCCCAACCCACCCACTCCCATTCCTAGTCCTGGCCTCCCCTATACTGGGGCATAGGAGCTACACAGGACTGAGGGCCTCTCCTCCGACTGATAATCGACTAGGCCATCCTCAGCTACATATACAGCTAGAGCCACATGTCCCACCATGTGTTTTCTTTGATTGGTGGTTTAGTTCCAACGGGCTCTGGGGCTACTGGTTAGTTCATATTGATGTTCCTCCCTTGGGGATTCAGACCCCTTCATCTCCTTGGTGTACCCTATTTTAATAGGGTTATTTGATTTTCTGGAGTCCAGCTTCTTGAGTTCTTTGTATATATTGTATATTAGTACCCTATTGGATTTAGAATTGTTAAAGATCCTTTCCCCATCTGTTGGTGTCCTTTTTGTCTTATTTACAGTGTCTTTTGCCTTACAGAAGCTTTGTAATTTTATGAAGTCCCATTTGTCGATTCTTGATCTTACAGCACAAGCCATTGCTGTCCTGTTTTTCCCCTGTGCCCATATATTCGAGGCTTTCCCCCACTCTATCCTCTATAAGTTTCATTGTCTCTGGTTTTATGTGAAGTTTCTTGATACATTTAGACTTGAGCTTTGTACAAGGAGATAAGAATGGATCAATTCACATTCTTCTACATGATAACTGCCAGTTGAGCCAGCACCATTTGTTGAAAATACTGTCTTTTTTCCACTGGATGGTTTTAGCTCCCTTGACAAAGTTCAAGTGACCATAGGTGTGTGGGTTCATTTTTGGGTCTTCAATTCTATTCTATTGATCTACCTGTTTGTCGCTGTACCAGTACCAAGCATTTTCTCTAAAGTAAGAAACAAGACAGGATTTTTCACTTTCTCTATACCTATTGAACATTGTACATGAAATCTTATCTATAGAAAAAGACAACTGAAAGTAATCAAGAAGATACAGTTTGTAAAGGAAGAAATCAAAGTGCCTGTATTTGCAGACAATATATTTGTATATATAAGTGGCTTAAAAATTCCACTAGAGAATAAATAAAGTAGCTGTATGTGAAATTAAGTCACAAAAGTCAGTAGTCCTTCTATATAAAAATGACAAATTGACTGAGAAAGAATTCAGAAAAATCATACCTTTCACAATAGGCTCAACTGATGTAAAATATCTTAGGGTAACTCTAAACAAGACATAAAGATATGTATGATAAAAAACTTTAAGACATTGATGAGTAAAAATGAAGAAGACTTCAGAAGATGGAAACTCTCCCATGTGTATGGATTAATATAATGAAGCAGACCACCGTACAAAAGCAATCCAATGTATGAATTCAATGTAATCCTTATCAAGTTCCAAACTTTTTTTACACAGAACTTTAAAGAACTATTTTTTACCCATATGGAAACACAACAAACAAAGTAACAAAAAATCAGACAAACAAACAAACAAAAAAACATGGTAGCTAAAACAAATTCTGAATTGAAAACAAAAAACCTTCTGGAGGTAACAACATACCTGATTTCAGTTGTAGTACAAAGCTATTATACACAAACAAAAACCCAAAGAAACAAACAAAAGACCCCAGCAAGATACTGGCATAAAAACCAGACATGTTGATCTTGCAATAGAGTTGAAATTCAACAATTAATATATGGGACCTCATAAAACTGAAACCTTTCATAAGGCAATGGAAACTGTCAGTTGAACAAAGCCTCAGCTTACAGAATTGGAATAGATGTTCACTAACTACATATCTGATAGAGGGCTAATGTTTGAAATACATAAGGAACTAAAATAACTAAAGTAAACCAAAACCAAAAAGCCTGGACAACAAGAGAGCAAATAACTCAATTAGAAACTGGGGTACATGTCTAATCATGGAATTATTAATAGAGTACACGTAAATGTCTGAGGAACACTTAAAAATGGTCAACATCTTTAATCATAATTGAAATGCAGATCAAATGACATAAAAAATACTGTTGGTGTTGGTGGGTTACACAGGACAATGGATCAAAAAAAAAGATCCACTCCAGGATGAATTTAGCCTTCTCAGCAGTAGGGGAATCAGTCAATGAAGAAACTGAACACCAATAGCTTTCCTGAAGCTCTTTTTATTGTTACACAAAAGACACCTTAAGTCAGTTTTCCCATACCAAACTTCTTATCTGACCTAAGGGCTGACTGTCTTGAAAGATCCACCACTCAAGGAATTCTCAGGCAAGGAAATTTTTTTTGTCAAATGCTGTGAGAATCCTTCAAAGGAATAGCTCCATAAAATCTCAAATAACAATCACTGTCAAAAGGCCATTTCAAAGCTCAGGTGCCAAGACCCTAGATTCATACCAGATACAAAGGTTCTGCTAAAATTCTGCTACAAAATACTTTGTCTTACTTTTATCTTACACTGGTCAGAATGGCTAAGATCAATCAGACGAGTGACATCTCAGGTAGTGAGGATGTGGAGTAAGGGAAACCCTCGTCCATTGCTGTGAGAGTGTGAACTTATATGGTTATTATGGAAATCGATGTGGCCATTCCTCAGGAAGATAGGAATTGTTCTACCTCAAGATCCATACACGCAAAGGGCACTTAATCCTTCCACAGAGATACTTGATCAACCATGTTTATTGCTGCTTCATTCATAATATCGCAAAGGTCCCTCCACAGATGAATGGATAATGTAAGTGTGATATATTAACACAAAGGCATATTACTCAATTAAAAAGGATGAAGTAGTGATATTCATAAGTAAATAAATGGAACTAGAAAATATTATCCTAAGTGAGGTAACCCAGCATCAGAAACACACATATGTTATGTATTCACTTATATGTGGATATTACCTGTTAAGTCAATGGTAACCAAGCTACAGCCCTAAGACCCACAGAGGCTAGGTATAGGGGCTAGCAAGGACAGACAGACAGATAGACAGACTGACTGACTTCCTTAGGGAAAGAAAATAGAACACATAGTTGTGGATAGATGGAGAGAAATGTGTGTGTGTGTTTGTGTGTGTGTGTTGGGGGGGCTAGAACAGGAAGATCGTGGCTAAGTCCTGTTTTTGTTTGTTTTGTTGAATTCCAGTGTGTTAGTTTTCATTCTATTACATTATATATTACATATTGTATATTACATATTACACACTGTTACATGTTGTATGATGTATTATATCATGTATGATGTTTGATGTATTATATCTTATATCCTATATATTGTTATCTGTTAGAAGTCTGTTTTCTAGTGAGAGATAGAAAGGGATTGGATCTGTATGGGACATGAAGTGAGAAGGAATTGTGAGGAGTAGAGGAAGAGAATCTGTCATCAGAATATAAAATATGAGAAAAAGTAATGTATTATCAAAACAGGGGGAGAAGATAAAAAGGAGACAAACATTAATAATCTCTGGTCAGGATGTGGGATAATGGAAATTCTTATTCATGGTTGGTGTAAGTGTAAACTGATACAGGTCTTCTGGATATCACTGTGGATGTTTCTCAAACAAAAATGAAACAAGAAATATAAATCAATCCACTAAATATGCAGCTATATCAATCCTAGGCATATACCCAAAGGACTCTATATCTTACCTAGAGATATTTGCTTGTTCATGTTCATTCCCACTCTACTCCCCATATCCAGGGAACAGAAGCAGTCTAAATGTCCATCAACTGATGAATGGGCAATGAAAACAGGAAACATACACACAGTAAGAAGTCTATTCATCTGTGAAGGAGAATAAATCATGAAAATTTCAGATCTGGTAAACACAATGGCTGGTGTATCCCAAACCCAGAAAGACAAACACCACATTTTCTTTCTCATTGGATGAGATTGAATCTTTAGATTTGAGTCATTCACTTGGAATAACCAGAGAAACTGGAAAGCTAGAAAAGGGTCACTTTAGAAAGGGAAGGAAGATCTTAGGGAAGATTTTGTGGTTCATTTTAATATCTACTGGTCACAAATTAGAATCACTTGGTAGGGAGCCTCTCCCGAAGAAGTGCCTTGATTGCCTTGAGGATGCTGGAAGACCCACCCAGGTGCAAAGGAGCAGGCAGGGATGATCACTTGCCTTGTCTGGCTTGGCCTTCCCTCTTAACTGCAGGTTCATTTACCCTGTCACTGCTACTTGATTCCATCATTGGCATAAGAACACGCATTTCCAGGAATCCATCACTGTCTCTGGATCAGTGACTCTCCAGGAAGCTTCTACGTTTTCTGTGCCAGATTGTAACTTCTTAGGTACCCACCCTTATAGGCTGAGCAACTGTGTGGTTGTTTGGCTGCCTAGTGAGAGACAGCCAAGGTGGTGTTATTCTGACTGCTGTGGCACCTCACCTCTAGAGTGCAGCAAACAGCAGTTTCTCAGCCTCTATGCTGGGATTCAGCTGTTGATAAAACTTCAAAGCTCACCCACACAGTGATGCATTTCCTCCAACGAGGTCACACCTATTTCAACATGGCCACACTGTCTAATAATGCCACTCCCTATGGCCCAAGCATTTAATCACATGATTCCAAGGAGGTTGTACCTATTCAAACCACCATATTCCACTTCCTGGCCCCCATATACTTGTAGCCATAACACAATGCAAAATGCATTCCCTCCAGTTTCTGAAGTTTCCATAGTCTATCACAGTATCAACAATGTTTCCTTAGTCATGGAGGGAGATTCCTTAACCCCTTCTATTCTTGTTTCTAAAGCCAGAGCTACATGGCCAAATCTATCAAGTTCTGCCACTAGCTGTGGCTGGACATAGCACCATTTTTCTGTTACATTTAACCAGTTTTCTGTGTTTGAAGATTTCCTTAATTGCCTAAGCTTGGCTGTGAAAGACAAGCTTTGACACCATAGGGTAAATAGATGAGGGCAAAGTGTGGAATTGGTTATTGGCCACTCAGAAGAGTTCTTCTGAAAGAATAAGGCTTGATTCATGGAAGCAGGCACTTTCTGTGACCATAAAGAAACTCTTGGGACTCTTTAAATTCTTGGCGCTGGTGGTAAGGAGAAGAGTACAACGGGAAATAGCATATATATGTGTGTGCGCGCCCACACACACACACACACACACACACACACACACACACAGACTTGGTGGATGAAACAACTCCAATAAGCTCCAATAACTTTTCACAAACACATACATACATATACACATACATCTATTCATATGTACATACACAGACATACATACATACACATGTGCATATTGGGTAGATGGAGCAACCAACTTTACATATATACATATACATGTGTTTTATGGATGGAGCAAAGTTCCAATGAGTAGGTTCCAACAAACTTCATACACACACACACACATACACACACACACACACACACGTACATATTGGTGGGTGGAGCAAACACCAATCAGTTGACTTCAATAACTTTTATTTTTTTCTTAGCCTTTTTATACCATCTAACACAAATTTCTTTCTTTATTTTTTTTTCTTTTTAGATTTATTTATATGACTGTATTGTATCTGTCTACAGACACACCAGAAGAGGGCATCAGATCTCATTACATGTGGTTTCTGGGATTTGAACTCAGGACCTCCAGAAGAGCAGTCAGTGCTCTTAACTGCTGAGCCATCTCTCCAGCCCTAACACATTTCTTTATGTAGGAAAGATTGCCACATAGCCCCAAATTACATATTCTTTAAAATCAATCACCACCACAACATATTCTTCAAAAACCGATAAAATGTTCACACAAAAGGAAATCACAACAGGATTATTAGTTATATATTCTTCTTTTGAAACTCATAGCTAACTAAACATTTCCCATCTATCTTTCTTTCCATAAGTTCAATATAACCCCAAAGCAATACTTCTTTTGACATTAATAAACAAAGTTAAGCAATTCAGTCCATAACATCAAGTTTTTTCTATGCTTAGTTGAGAACAATTTGTATTTACCAAGAAACAAATCATCATCTTTCTTTCATCTTATTTTTGAAGTCTCATTTGGCTAAACGGGCTAACCATTTGTTCTTTGTTCTTATAGTCATGATAGAATTATTTACTCTTTATTCATAAAGTTGCCTTTTCATGATGCACACTAAATCTGTGCCTGTGGCCACATCGCTAGATCACAAGATCCAGGAACCCAGACCCAACCTAAAATGAAGTGTTTTCTTCAATCATTAATTTGTCCCAAGCCTGTTTTTCTCTCTCGTATAATCACTTGTAAGCCATGAAAGCTCACTGTGCCCCTTTCCACACCTATGCAGCCTTTGTTTTCTGTTCCATTAGCAAAGGGTATGTTCTATTCTTGTTTCTTATTTTTTCATATATTTCTGGCAAAACAACTTAAATCCTCCACTTATACTCTAACTTCCTTAAACTATTTAAATCAAACTAGGAATTCTGTAAAATCATTAATCTAAATAATATCACCTCATAAATGTTCATCTTCATGCTGATCTGCAGGAATATTGTTCAGTCGAGTGGACTCTCACCCAGGTAGGAATCACACCAGGTTATAGGCACTGAGGTCCTTCCCATCCCCAGTTACACAATGTTACAGACATACTAAGAATATAGCAATGACAAACATGAGAAGCCACGTCAGTAGCAAGCAGCAATCCTGAAATCAAGCCCCTGGGGCTGTGCCTCTCCAGTTTACACTCATAAGAGCTGGACAAAACATTGGGCTGTCTCCAGGATGTTCCCTTGTCCACAGCAGTTCTACCTTCATGGCATCTGCCACTTTGTTGACCTGGAATTTGCTCTGTAGACTGACTGACCTTAAACTCAGAGGTTGGCATGCCCCTGTCACCTGAGTGCTGGGATTAAAAGCTGGACCTAAGCTTTTCTTTAATTCCCTTTTATAAAATGGAAGCTTAACTGGGTGGGATCTTGCCCTGAAGTTACTACTCCCTTAATTCCATTTAATATCTTTAATCTGTTTATCTCTTTGAACACAGGATTTAGTTTCTTTTTTTTTTTTTCTTTCTTTCTAAGTTTGCATGGTTTCATCAAAATTGTCTTCAAAAAGAATGAACCACAGGACAGTGTCTGGATTAGGATGTTTTGAGATTTCCTTTGCCAACACAATTAATCTAATTCTTTTCACTTTAGCCTTAGACTGAGTCATTGACCAGGGCAAAAAGCAGTCACATTCTTCACCAAAACAACACGAGGATGATGTCTAGGAAACATACTAAAGTGATTCTCCTCTGAAAGCTCTTAATCTAGGACTCAAATATTAAATTACCCCCAGCAACACTGTCTTCCATGATCTCACTAGTATGGACGATTACATAGCTCTTAGAGCCTTCTACTGCTTTCTTAACACAAGGTCCAAAAGTACACATTCCTCCAAATGAAAACATTGTCAGGCCTATCACAGCCATACTCATATCCTTGGTAACAGTTTCTGTCTTTGGGTTTCTATTGCTGTGAAGAGACTCCATGGCCAAGGCAACTCTTTTTTTTTTTCTTTTTAATTTGGTATTTTCTTATTTTACAATTCAAATCTATCCCAAAAGTACCCCATTCTCCCTCCCCCACTCCCCTAACCCACCCACTGCCACTTCTTGGTCCTGATGTTCCCCTGCACTGAGGCATATAAAGTTTGCAAGACCAAGGGGGACCAAGGCAACTCTTATATAAAGTAAAATATTTAAATGGGACTGGCTCACAGTTCAGATGTTTATTCCCCTTTCATCATGGTGGGAAGCATGAGCTGAGAGGTCTACATCCTGATTTGCAGTCAGCAGAAGGAGACTCTGTACAAAACTGGGTATAGGTTAAACATCTGAGACCTTATATATACCTACTTCCCCCAATAGTACAACACCCATTCTAACAAGGCAATACCTAAATGAATCTATGGGGCCACGCATATTCAAACCATCAAACATGCCAAGTGTTTTATGTACTGAGCATAGAGACCCCAGCTTCCTGAATCTTTGTTAGGATGTTTTGAATAGGAGAAAATGGCTACAAAACAGCTCTTGTATTTTTTGTGTGTATGCATTTGCATGTTTGCTGGCATGTTTTTGTGTGCGCATGTCTGTATGTATTTAAGTATGTGTGTATATTTGAAACAGAAAAGGATATGGGGGGAATTAAAGAACTGAAGAAGGATTGGGGATTGTCAAGTTCTGACATATTAAGACACATGATATTTATCCCTAGGTTTTCCCGTGATGGTAGTGGATTGGCTGTAAATAAAAGATATCATAGGGGGAATTTTCCTAGTGACTTCGTGGTATCGACCACTTTATGTTGTCAGGGTCAGAAGCTATGGATAAGTTGAGTTCAAACTAGTTTTTTGAATTTGTCCATCGAAGGAGAACTTTGGCATCTTCAGTCACTGTGTCAAGGAAATGAAGTTGTAAATAATAGGTTTTCCTGAAATAAAGACCTACAGCAAGGAGCCCACCAGTAGCTGTTTCAAATTTCTCTAAATATTTCAAAAGCTTTTCTCCTAACGTTTCCTTTCCATTAGTCTTCAGCAAATGAGGGGACTTCATTATTTCTTTTACTTGTTCAACAGGCACTTGGAAATCCTTAGCCACTAACTCCAGGGATTCATCATCCACTCCAAAGATTTTTCGATAGTAGTTTAAACTCTTCTCCAACTTCTTCACATCATTATCACCGAGGATGCCTGTTACAGGAAAATTTGCCAAAAGTCCAACATTGAAGGCTTCTAGCCAGACAATCTGCTGTGTTGCCTTGTGTTTTCTGTCAATGGCTGCCTCTGTAATGCCAGGCAGAGAAAGCATAAAATTGTGGCGCTTTTCTGCATGGAGATCCTTAATCAGGGTGTCCATCATGACTGGAAAATCATACTTAGATAAATCATAATTAGAGACCATGAAAATCGGTGGTATAGCCATGTTATTGTCGCTAAAGGTATTCATAGCATAGCTTTGGATCTGCTTCAGGGTCTTTTCTCTGTCAAAAGTACGTGGTTTGGATTTCCTTTCATTTTCTAAATCAATGTCCACCTTGGTTCTCACAAAGTAGTAATTCTTTTTCATGATTCCAATTGCTTTGGCAAGGTCTAGTTCATGTTTTGTAAAACGTGTGGAAGAAACAATAATGAAGAAATCATATTCTTTGAATTTCACTTCTTCCAGATAAGTTTTTGGTGGGAATTTCTGAGTTCCAATACCAGGCAAATCCCATAAGGTCAGCGTTTCAATTTTGGGATGTTTGTAAAAATTTCTCTTCATAGTTGTCTCTATTACCCCAACTTCAGCTGCCCCTTCCTCTTCAGGTCCAGTCCCTATCAGGGCATTGATGAAGCTGGATTTCCCTACTCCAGACTCTCCTGTCACAGCAATATTTATTGGGGCATTATCAATATTTTTTAATGCTTCTCTGATTAAAGAGTTTGCCCCATGAATGTTTCCTTTGTTCAGGTGTAACTCTATTAAATCGATAGTTTCCTGAGAAATGATTTTGTTTTCTGTCTTAATGTTTTTAAAATATGCATTGAAGCTGGACACCAAATCATCATTGTCTTCATTCTTAGATGTGTCAGAGAGGAGCTGATCCATGTCGATGATTTAAAAAGTTACTGAAAGAAGGAAGGGAGAGTAAGTAGCAAGAGATTGAAGATGGCTTTGTGCTTAGCAATGTGTTGTTTTACCTATGCTGTAGGCTTTGTTACCTTCTTATTGAGTAATCCCCATGTCTGTCTGTCTTGTCTTTTCTGCCTATTCTGTCTTTCTTTCTTTTTGTTTTCTTCTTCATTCCTTTCCTCTTTCTGCTCTCCCTTCTTCCTTCTCTCCCTCTTTCCCTCCCTCCCTCTCTTCCTTTCATCCCTTCCCTCCCTTCCTTCCCTTCCTCTCTTCCTTCCTCCCTCCCTCCCTCCCTCCCTCCCTCCCTCCCTCCCTCCCTCCATCTCTTCCTTCCTTCCTTCCTTCCTTCCTTCCTTCCTTCCTTCCTTCCTTCCTTCCAACCCTTCTTTTTTATCAACAAGATACACACTTGAGAGTTCTTTTGCATGAGAAAAGCTCATTTGAGGAATTACCTCCCTCAGACTGGACCAGAGGCATGACTATGGGACATATAAAAATATGAGCAACTGTGTTACATCTAACCTAATTGGAGTATTCTACATGAAATCAAATGTCTTCTCCATGCATGCACACTTCCTTCAGTATTGCCTTAAAATGTGTGGGAACTTAATCAACATACTTCTAGTTTTTCAAACTTAAAACCAAGTAAAAATGAATAATAATCATCATCAGTGTATAATTAATGCCAAATCTGTAATGATCACATAAATATTTATCTGTTTTATTTTTGTTTTCAAAAGATGTCTGTCAGTCCAGGTAATACATCTGGTGGAAGTAATTTTTTTTGCCTAGAATTGCCTTTCCTTCTGTCCTTTTCAGGGATTGGAAGTCCTCGTGAGGAATATAAACTTGTAACAATCTATAACTTTTTTTACCCTTAAAGTCCATGTTAAAATCTATTTATCCATACAGTATTTCAGAGTCCTAATTCATCATTTAGATCCACTGTTTTTTTTAAACTGTTTATTTCATGAAAAGAATTCAACTGTGCACTGTAGATACATAGGTCTATTGTTAGACTGCTTTCTCAGTATCAGTAAGGCCCCAGGCTCAACCCCCAAGAACTCATCAAATACATGTGTTTGTGGATTTCTATAAATCTGGTACTCAGAAAGTTGAGCTAAGTGGGTCAGTACTTCAAGGCCATCCTTAGTACATAATGAATTAGAGGATAGTCTGGGCTACTTAAGACCATGTCACAAAACAATAAATATCAAGTCCATTATGCTGGCTCAACAGGTGAATATACTTGCTCCTTATCTTAAAGACCTGAGTTTGACTGTTGGGTAATTAGTTCAGAGATCAGAGTTCTGCTCTTTATTCCTCACAAACCTGCCTACAAGACCTCCTATGGCAGCACAATGGAACTCATCATCCCTTAAGGAGACAGCAATCTGCCACCCCATGCCCTGGCCGGTTGTAACCTTGGAACCTCCTCCTTCTGTCTCACCCATATCAAGTCAGTATGCAGATTTAAGTTCTATTTCCAAATCCACTCACAACTGATCATTCCTACTACATTGTCTTCTTCAATACCTTCTCACTCCCAAATTTGCTTATGGGCATCAAGATTACTGTATTTTCTGTGACTGTTCTTGCAATAACATGAATTATCAAATAACCAGTTACCCTATTGACACTGAAGTCCTACCTTGTGAAAGCAATTCCTAGGGGAACCACTAGGATCCCCATTCCACTCAGAGAAACTTCATTAGGTGTACAGTGTGCACGCTACATACAACATAACCTTTGAGTTTAATTACTACACCTCTGTAGCTGCTGGTGTCAGAATTCCAACCACCCTGTTATCTTGGGCTGTCTTCTCATCTCAGGACTTTGTATTCAGTGAGTGCTTCCTTTCCTTGATGCTCTCCCCCAGTAGCCATCTGGTTATTGATTTTACTACCTTTTCATAGGTTCAGTTAGGCAGGGTGCAGAAAAGAACACAAGCTGTTCTCAACTTTTAAGTTTTCCCCTCCCATTCTTTCTATTCTGGCTCCTGCTTTTGTGATGCAGACTCCAAAGTAATAGGCATCTGCAAGGTCTTCCCAGTGAAGATGAACACAGCAGACAAGAAGGCAGTGTTACAGCCA
Organism: Mus musculus; assembly: GCF_000001635.26. Lineage (NCBI taxonomy): Eukaryota > Metazoa > Chordata > Mammalia > Rodentia > Muridae > Mus > Mus musculus. Next base: position 60,359,325 of record NC_000084.6, on the reverse strand, counting down.
GCATTATAAAAGGAAGTCTGCCTAAATGACAGCTGTCATCACACCCTGACACAGCGCATGTTCCTTACAGACACAGAGAAGTTCCTTAGCACTCATGCTTTGTACTAAAGAAAACAACAGTGACCATGATTCTCCGTGCACAGATTTCCACAGCCTGAATCAGCAGATGCAGCATGAAGAGAGACCTTTTTTCCTCAGGTCAGTGTTCTCTGGGATGCTAGGAATTAAATATTTGACACTGAACTAGGAAGTGATTTAAGCCTGAGATATAACAAACCTGATACCCACTTCAGAGATATTCTGTTACCTGACATCCACTTCAACAATTTTAAAGAGAGGAATAAGAGACAAGCAAACCAATTGGATAAGTTTTACCAAATCCAACATCCAGATCATTTCTTCAAGGTCCCTCATCTTGAATGATGTGAGCAAAGACCATTCAGAAGCCAGTTCTGCCCACCTCCCACCAGTGCCCACTTAGCTTCCAAGCTGAGGATCCCCAGTGTCTGGGCATCTTCCTAAATGTCTGGTTTCATATAAGCTCTTTCAAGAAAAGAGATGGTAAGGGTTAGAAATTAGATCTGAATGCTCCTGCCCACTTACCAGAAACTCCTGTGTCCCCAGGAGTCACAAACTATAGTTCAGCTGCAGGTAGCATTCAATTCTGCTCCAGGCTCTTTATGGGAACCCCAGTCCTGCTTCCTTTGAGGAAAGCCGCAGGTGCAAGGTGGTTGGTCAGGACTTATATATGCTTCTGATTTCTCCTCCTCCTCTCTAGGTGTGTGCTGACCCATCACATAGATAAGATTGTCAGAAGCTCCTGCATTTCCAAGAAGCTAAAAGTGAAATATGAAACTACCATCGTGCTTTCAAACTATTGTCCTTTTATCTCTTGTCAGTAAAACCTAGGCAGTCCTAAAATGATAAAGTGTTTTCTGAAGTGGAAAACAGAGAAGCAGCTTCTTACCTAGGCCAAGACACAACCTGAAAGAATTTTCCTGATGCCCGATTCCACAAATGCAGCCTGAACTGAAGTTCCACAACACATTGTGTGTATTCTTTTACAGATGCTAATCACAGTTAGACTTACCCAAGATACAACACACCTTCCCCTCTGACTACAAACTTATTTCCTCAAAACATTCATGGACTTTGTGATTCTTGACTTTCCCTGTTCCGCTGGGATTTGGTCTGGCGTGTGTTAGACAGGTCTCACATGTGTTGTCACAATCAGTGTCCCTATGTGGAGCTGTCCTCTGTCTCGAGAAGACACTGTTTCTTTCCTCGTAATGATGGACCTACTCTGGCTCTGACAGGCTTTTACCCCCTGTTCCACAACCACTCCTGTGTCTTGGAGGTAGAAGTACTTATGTTACATCAAGGGCTAGATTTTCCTCAGTGTCTTATTCTCTGCATCAAGGCCATTGTGGGTATCTGTGTTGATTATCATTTTCTGAAAATACTAGGGTCCATGGTAAAAACTGAGTGCTGCCTTAATCTATGGCTATAATGGTAAATCATTAGGGGGTTGGCTTAATATCGTGTCCCTTTAACTGTAAAATATTAGTTGTTCTCACCTAAGTTAAATGATTTGTCTATGTTTATTTCTTGGACAGATATGGGTTTCATCTTAAGGAGAAGCTATTAAACCCAACCAGGAATCAGTTGGTTACTTAGATCACATTCTTGCCACTATTACACTTTATGTGTCTTTAGCTTTATTTAGTGCTTGCTAAAGACATAAGTAAAACATAAGACTCCTTGTTGGAGGAAGTGCATGCATTGTTGTTATGGTGTGCTTGGCACTTGTACAAGAATCCACACAATGTGTTGTGGGACTTATTATGATACCCAGTATAAAATATATTATAGGGCAATGAAGGGTGAGAACCATCTTAGTCATATTGACCAGCCATCACTTGTTTGAGGGGTTTTCATCTGTTTCTTCATGTAGGTCATCAGTTTGTTTGTCAATGGTATGAGAAAAATCAGAGATATTAAACAGTACACTCCAGTAAATTGCTGACAACCAAGATTATGTTTAAGTAACAGATAGTTTATAATAGCTCTATTTTGCAGAACAATTGTTTCTATTTCTCTCATCTCTTGATTAATTCTGGCTAATATTTTTTGCCTAGGTTGAAAACAAACAATAAAACTTCTAGCCAACAATCAATCATGGTGCAGATTCCAACAGGCAAGAGCCCCTGCAACCTTAACAGCAGTAAGGATCAGGAGAATCACAATGTAAGTCCTTTCCACCTAGGTTCATGTGTGTTGGTTTCAGAATAGTAGTACAATACAGCATCTCTGGGCCAGAATGAGTGTTCAGGCAGGTGGTACACAACTGATTGAGCATCCTGGACCCGAAGGACAATCTTATCCAAGGTTAACTGTATTCCTTTTAAGGACTTAGAGATTGGAGGCAATCTGGTAATATTCCAGCATGTATCTAAGAGATCATAGGACATGGTCACACATCGATCTGTGCAATTATGTCATAGAAACTCTGAAATCATAAGCCAATATTAACTTGTGTCTTTATAGTTCTTTTTTTATATACCAGCTGCTTGTGTATGGTGAAGAAAAACTAATATTTGTTGGCTCAGACATTTTGCATAAGGGATATTCAACCTTTACCTCAATTAAACTTTTAAATAATTTGAGTTTTTTTCTTTTTAAACAGGCATCTTATATTAAATAATTTGTATTACACTACTATTACGTGAAATGAATTTATTAACAACTAAGCTCCCTTCGCATAATATTGGGAGTTTTTGAAAGATTAAGATTTTGTTTTAGCTCTCTCTGGCTATATTTCAGCTGCAGGCATCACTCTATTCTGCTCCAGGCTCATTACATGAAACCCAGTCCTGTTTCCTCTGAGCAAAGCAGCAGGTGCTAAGTGGCTGGGAAGGACTTTTATGAGCCTCTGACTATTCCTCCTCTCTAGGTGTGTGCTGGGCTATCATAGAAGAATGCTGATAAGATTGTTTTTCAGAAGTACCCACATTTCCAAGAAGCTGAAAGTGAAATATGAAACTACTAGCTGTCTTTCAACTTATTAGGCTTTCATTTCTTGGCAGAAAAACCTAGACAGTCCTAAACTACTAAAGTATATTGAACATGGGATGTAGAATCTGAGGCAGAACACAGAGAAGCAGCTTAACACCTAGGTTAAGACACAACGTTGAAAAATAATTTTCCTGATGCCTGATTCCACAAATGCAGCCTGAACTGAAGTCCCACAACACATTGTCTGGGCTCCTGTACAGATGATAATCAAGGTTAGTCTTACCAGGGCACAATCCATCTCACCCCTCTGACTACAAAGTTATTTCCTTGCAAGCTTCATGTACCTTGATTCTTGCCATTCCTGACTTTCCCTTCCCTGCTGGGATTTTGCCTGGCTTGGGTTAGACATGTCTTATGTGTGCTGTCTCATAGCTGTTCTTATGTGGAGCTGTGTCCAGAAGACACTGTTTCTTTCCTTGTAGTGATCTACCAACTCTGGCTCTTACAGGCTTTTACCCCTGTTCCATAACCACTCCCGTGCCTTTGAGGTAGAAGTATTTATGTTATATCAAGGGCTAGACATTCTTCAGTGTCTTATTCTCTGCATCACGGCCATTGTGAGTATCTGTGTTATTATCTTCTGAAAATACTAGGGTCCATGGTAAAAATTGAAGCCTGCCTTAATCTATAGGTATAATGGTAAATCATTAGGGGTTGGCTTAATATCGTGTCCCTTTAACCATAAAATATTAGTCATTCTCACCTAAGGTAAATGATCTGTCTAGTGTTTATTTCTTGACCAGATATGGGTTTCATCTTAGGGAGAAGCTATTAAACCCAAACAGGAATCATTTGGTTTCTTAGATGACATTCTTGCCACTTTATGTGTCTTTAGCTTTATTCACTGTTTGCTAAAGACATAAGTGGGTATGTCTTTCCCAGCCAGTCATTATTGTAGCTCACATCTGGGTCTGGCTAATGATTCCTTTCCTCCTCTGGTACTATAGACAGTACCTTCCAGTACTTTGAATGCCAGCCTGAAGAGATGTAGCCTCTGCATCCGTTTCAGCTTGATTTTTGCCATGCTTCATAACTCAAGTATGTGTCTGTCTTATCTTTAATTATTGGAAGTTGGAAGTTTTGGAAGCTAATAAGAGCATGGACAATGGCTTATAATGGTCAAGGACCACTCTGTCTAGCAACTCTACACATTGTACTAGTTCCTGGGAGTGGGCTTCTTGTTGCCCTGTGTGTCTAATGTGGGTGTTGCTGCCTACATTGAGAAAAACTCTATCTTAATTCCTTATATAGATGTGTATAAATGTATTTTTTGGAAGCCTCTACAGTAGTAGGTTTTCATATGACTTTTAGAAGTACTCTAGTGTTATTTACCCCTCCCTCTGTCTCTCTTCACCCTACTGCCCACATTCTTCCCAGTTTTAACCCTTCCTGTTCCATAATTCTCTTTAACTCCTTTCTACCAGTTGATCATCTCTTCTCTCTCTTGAAAATTCCACTCCATGGCACCATAGTAATTTCAAAACCTCGGTGGGCATTCCAAGTGGAGCACACATATTTGAAGAGTGAAAGGTCACATTCACCAATGAGAGGGATTAAATGATGTTTGTCTTTCTTGGACTGTGCTGCCTCAGTCAGAAGGAACTTTCTAGTTCTATCCATTTTTCCCATAAATTTAATAGTTTTCTTTTTCTTCCTTGAGTGCTCCACTCTGTAAAGTTGACCGTTTTCAGTATCCATTCATCAGTTGATGGACATTTAGTCTGTTTCCATCTCCTGGCTGTTGTGAAGAGAGCATGGAGGATGGATGAACCAGATGCTCTGCAGTAGGACATAGAGTAGTTTGAGGATATTTTCAGGAGTGGTAAAGCTGTATTAGGCAGTAAATCTGTTTTTCCTTCTTGTGGAATTTCCACAGGAATCACTTTAGAGGCTGCACTGGTTGTCACTCTCCCCATAGCAGGGACTGAGTATTCTGCTTTCCCTACATCCACAACAGGTTTTTTTTTCTCCCCTATTTGTACTTTTGTTACTAGCCTCTCTGACTTACGTGAGATAAAATTTCAAAGTAGTTTTGATTTGCATTTTCCTGGTGGATAAGCATGTTGAACACTTAAAAAATGTTTCTTAGCCATTTGTATATCATCTTTGGAGAGCCCTGTGTTTAGGTCTATGTCCCAATGTAATATTGGGTTACTTGTTTTTTTGATGTGTCATTGTTCTTCACAGATTCCAGATACTAACTCTCTATGTGGTGCATTGTTGGCAAAGACTTTTTTCTTTTCTGAATGCTACCCCTTTACTTGCGTGATCATGTCTTTTTCGAAAGATATTTTTGAGACAACATCAAAAGATAGTGTCTTACCCTGTATCCTGGAATGGTCTGGAACTTACTATGTAGTCTAGGCTGGACTTGAGCTCATGGTGATCCTCCTACCTCAGCTTCCTCAGGGATGATAACTATCAGCCACTGTGTCTGCCTGCCTCCATATCCCACTTTATAATTTTGGTAATCTGTCTGCAGTGCATTGGTGGAATGTGCATATTAAACAATGATCTGTGGGTGGATACTGACAGGAGTGTACAGTGACCAACTCTTATCTACAGCTCTAGAGTTATGCTTGTCTGCTTGCTGCCATGCTGATAGCCATAATGACCATGACCTCACTGTCTGGAACTGGGAAACTGAGGTCCTTACCTATATGCATTATTCACCCAAATCCCCATCTTGGCACTGCACCTACCATCCAGAACATAATCCCCTTTCAGTTGAACTGCATGCATGCACAGGATTCTCTGTAACAACAGCCCATCATATTCTACCCTCTCTGTCTAGTTTCTATTCAGATATGTCTGCATATGACACTGGGGTAGTGTTGATCACATGATCAGCTTCATTTTTTTATACCAGCACCCATTGTAAGGTCAAGACAACCAGTCCTCTTCAACTCCTCCTGGTTCTCCTGGTCTCTGTTCAAGGGAGCAATTGTATTGTAAGATTGTGTCTTGGGAGACACAAACTAATGTCTACTCATCGCAGCTGGTACCCATGATAGAACAAGGAAAGGATGTCTTCCTAGTCTAGCTTTCTTTAGGATGAGGGTTATTTACAAGAACATTGATCACTCAGAGGTAGCTGCATCACTGAAAAGTCCACCCCAATGGGGCAAGAAACCATCACAGCTGCAGCCCTGGAGTGCCCTGCAGGATGTGCAGGCACCACAGCTAGTGTGAAATCTCCTGTCCCAGAACAGAATGCTTACTGTTTATATAACTTTGAGAATATTATCATGAATCTAAGTTTCTGTAATTTCTAAATGTTGTTATTTTATTTGCTTTCTGAGTTTTATATTATTTCATATTTAAAATGTGTCTCTGTGCATGGTGTGCATGTTTGCAGGTGTGTGGGTAAGCCAGGTTTATGCTGGGCCTCTTCCACAGTTACTTTTCACATTTTTCATCCAGGAAATTGTCTCATTTGGGTCAAGCTCTTGAAGATATACACACCTCAGCTAGTCAGTTTGCTCTATGGTTGCACTGTCTCTGCCTTCTGAGTATGGAAGTACAAGGTGGCTTCAAGGCCCACTCAACATTTATGTGGGTTTTGGGAATTTATATCTGCATGGCAAGTGCTTTATGCACCTTGTGTCTATATGAAGGGAAGTGAGGGGAAGCAAGTGCATGTACCTGGGGAAGGCAGACAGTTCGGAAAACTCTAGAGTGAGAACTCTCGGGGTTGTAAGCTACCCAGTGTGGGTTCTGGGAAACAAACTCAGGGCTCCTGGAAGAGAAGTGTGTGCTCTTAATTGTTGAGACTTCTCTCCATGCCTTTAAAAGAAATTCGATTTTATTACTTTAGAATTATATGTCTTTGTATATATGTGGATATAAATACCTGAGTGCAGGCCTTTCTTTTGGGGGGAAATTATAATTTAATTACTAATTTCTCTCTTTTCTTTCTTCCCTTTATATCCTCCCATATACTCCTCCACACTTTTTTTTCAAATCATGGCCTCTTGGTTTATTAATTATTATTCCAAACTTAACCTGTTCTGTTTGTTTAATGCTACTTGTATATATATACATATATATATTTACTTTTTACTGTTTTTAATGGTACTTAATCACTATTAGGTGTGCTCTTTCCTGGGGAAGACTACCTTTCTTGTCCTCAACTTTCTCTACGACCTATAATTCGTTGTGTAGTATTAGGTCCTGAAGGGCTTTTCCATGTCCAGTTTTTCCATCCTTTACCAGTTTATGCCTGGGCTGTCATGTTGGGAAATAAACAGCCTACTAAGTCATACAAGTTCTCTCCATATGACCATGAGTGAAGATACCATTCATAGGGTCATGGGCAACCACCACTGACTCTCCCACTGAAGGAAACTGACTCTCTCTCCCTCATCATCCAACAACTGCCTGTGGCGCTTACCTATGGGTGTAGCTATAGGAGCCCTTTCCCTCTCTGTGCTGGAGTGCTGATTGGCTTCATTCTGTGGGGCTTTTTTCAGAAACCACTGCTGATGTGAAATCATGAGTGCAGCAGCCCCTGCTATGTCCAGAAGATCTTATGTCACAGCTTCTCTGAGCTCTGGCTCTCACAGTTTCTGTCTCTGCTTTGGTGTGCTAGCTGAGTTTTGTGGGTGGAGAGGGTATGGTATAGGTGTCTGTTTAGGGTGGACAGTCCAAGGTCACTGTCTTTGAGAGTTGTCAGTCATATGTTCTATGAATTCTACCCAGGGCTTTTGCTTATACTCAGTGGGTAAGACAGTGTAAGAATTCATAACCATTATTACTTAATAGAAAAACACTGACCATTAATTGTTGGAAGTTTTATGGAACATTGAAAACATGTAAATTTTTAAAATCTAGTATGTTTTGGATATAATATTGCATCAGTAAATACGAGCAAAAAACTCCTCAGATTGTGGGAGTCTTTGTTACTGAGGTGTGTTTTTTGGATACTGGCAGATAGTTGTATCTTGCTTTTTTTGTAAATTTATTTATTTATTTATTTATTTATTTATTTATTTATTTATTATATGTAAGTACATTGTAGCTATCTCCAGACACTCCAGAAAAGGGCATTAAATCTGATTAAGGATGGTTGTGAGCCACCATGTGGTTGCTGGGAATTGAATTCTGGACCTCTGTAAGAGTAGTCAGTCAGTGCTCTTCACACACTGAGTCATCTCTCCAGCCCTGTTATTGCTTTTCTTAATCCAGTCAGCTACTCTATATCTTTTCCTGGTAAGTTGAGCTAATTTCTTCTTAAGATAACTATTGAGAGAGTTTTGCTGAATTCAGTACTTTTCATCATTTCTCTGATTGGTCAAATATCCCTTGGCCCATCCCCTGTTGTTTGCTGGTTCACTGTGCTGCAAAAGATGCATTCCTTCTGAATTCTCCCTGTTTACTATCCTTTCCTGGCATGGGTTCTTTCCCATACTGTCAGGACTGATGAAAAACTGTTACTTCAACAGGAAAATCTGTTACTTCTCAGGATATAGTGGGAGCTACATTCCAAGTTAACTCAGCTGGCTGATAGATATTTTGAACCGGCTTCATAATTGGAATCATACTTACTAGAAGACTCAGGATCTGTGTCCACTTGACTAACCAACCTTTCAGGCAGCCATTGGGATTTGTTTTCTTTTTGTGAAAAAAGACAGACAGGACTTCTCCCCCATATTAAAATGAACCATTCCATGTATTAGTTAGGGGGTCTCACCATTTAACCATGGCATATGAGCTGGAACTGACTGGATACCACTGGCAATCTCCTGCAGACTGACTTTTAGCTTCAGTTTGCAAAACATGTAGAACAAATAATACAACAGCAAGATGTGCTTTTGGTGACCTTGGAGGGTAGCATTCCCCTTTTTTGTTCTTAAAGGAAAAAATGTTCTAAAGTTCCCTAATACCTTGTTCTTGAGAATTATAAGGAATCCCAGTAACATGGGTAACATTAAATTGTTAACAAAGCATCTCAAATGCTTGACTGTAATAGCCAGTCCCATAATCTGTTTTAATCTGATTTGGAGCACCAAGCACAGAAAAATAATGCAAACAATGACCAATTACATTTTTCTTTGCTTCTCCTATTAAAGCAGTTGCAACTAGAAAGCCTGAAAAGATATCAATAGTCACATGTGCATATTTTATTTTTCTAAAATCAGAAATAGGAGAATCAATTTGTAATAATTGATAAATAATTGATTATATGTCCTCAAGTATTAACACCATTATGAGGTACAGGTAGAAATTGGAAACACTGAGAAAAAGTCTTTACAATTTGATGTGTACATTCTCTAGAAATACCAAATTACTGTTTCAAGTTATTACTATTTTGATAATGTAAAGAATGAGATTATATTGTCAATTGTTCCTGTGTAAGGCCTATAATCTGCCTGGGATCCAAATCTGCTGTGCCATTGCCTTAAGGGGTCTTGTCCAGGCAGTCCAGGATGAGTTCTTAAATGTCCAAGGACAGTCCTTTAAAGGAATTGTACTTTCTCTTACCTTGAGTTGTATATGCATAAACATTTGCAAAATTTGAGAATTAGCAGTATCTAAAGAAGGAACAATTTCAAGCAATTGTAAGCCCTGATATATATATGTATATGTGTATGTGTATGTGTATGTGTATGTGTATGTGTATGTGTATGTGTATGTGTATGTATATGTATATGTGTCAGAGACCATCCCGTGAGAAAGTGAGCCCTTCACAATCTCCTTAACCAATCAAAGGGCCTTGTACTAAGAGCTGGTTATCACCCCCCTTTTCCTCCTTGTTCTCTTCCTAACACCTAAGGCTGCTAAATTTGAATAACAGTCCCCTCTCCCCTATCTCTTCCTGAGTTCCCATGACATCCAAGGACATGAGCTGTGCCTGAGCCCAGCTTGACTCCCAAGGCTGTTGAGGAGGAACAAGGCTCCAGAGATAAGATGCAAAGTGCCCACTGCTTGGCACCTGACTTCGGCCCTCATGTCAGCAGATGCCCACTTCTTTGTTCTTTGTATAATTCTCCCTCGACCCCTCCCATATTCCCTGAGATGTACTCTTTAAAAAGAAGGCACCTCAGCCTAATAAACGAGACCTTGATAGGTTAATATCTACTTGGTCCTCCGACTCTCTTTCTTTTACTCCTATTTCCTTCCAGGTTCGCAGTCCCCCTTGCACCCACGAATAACTGAATCCCACGGGTCGGGCTATATATGTATATGTATATGATGTATATGTATATGATGTATATGTATATGTACATATATATATTCAGTATAGAAATTGAAAGATTGATTTTTTTGTTTTGTTTTGTTTTTCGAGACAGGGTTTCTCTTTATAGCCTTGGCTGTCCTGGAACTCACTCTGTAAACCAGGCTGGCCTCGAACTCAGAAATCTGCCTGCCGCTGCCTCCCGAGTGCTGGGATTAAAGGCATGTGCCACCAACGCCCATCTAAAAGCTTGATTTTAACACTTTTAAAGACAGTAATTACAGTATGTAGTTCAAATATTTGTGCTGAAGTAAAGGGGAAACTCATGAAAATAAACATGTGATCCAATCCTGTATACTTCTCTCCAATAGAAGGGCTGTTTATAATTACTGTAGATGCATTCTTTATGGGATAAATGCATAAATTTACAGGAAATACAAAAGCCTGCATAGAAGCAAATTTTAACAACTTATCTTTTGGATAATGACTATTAATTTTGTCTATAAATTTTGCCATAAAATAGGCCAAATATCAGTATTCTTTAATAACCAATTTAATTGCTGTTTGAAAAAAGGACTAGATGTCTCATTGAGTTTTTAAGACATTCTTTCCAAAATACTTTCAAGATTTTATCCTACCATTTTTACTAACACCACAATAGCTTCATAACAGGATGTTAAACAGTACTCCGAGGTGAGGAAAGATGAATCCACATTAATGCTCTCATTTGCCAAAGAATTGCTGTGAGCACACTGAGTAACAATAACTAAAATAAACAGCTAACAATTCATTACAGAAACTTCCTCTACTTTCTGCAAAGCTATTTGTCTCTCACCAGTTAATTTGCATTCCCCTTGATAATATGCAACAAAGGCTTAATTCCTCCTGTGGTGAGCTTAAGGTAAGTTCTTAGCCAATAAACATCTCCTGCAAGGTTTTGAAAATAATTTGAAGTAAGCAAATCATCTTTTCTTTCTTAAATTTTATGTACAGCAATTTTTCTAGGATATAACTGAGGCCCCAAATATTGAAAAGATATTGCCTTTGAATCTTTTCTTGAGCAACAACTACTCCAAAATTTTAAAGCTCATTGTATAAGAGCAAAGTCTTGTAAAACTCTTTCATAGGGATCAGCTAATAAAATACCCTCCATATATGAATAATATATACTGAAAAGTTCAAAGACCTAACTTTTTGTATTGAAGCAAAGACCTAATTTTGTACATAATGTAAGGCTAATAGGTATTCCTTGAGGCAAAACTTTCCAATGATATCACTTTATAGCCTTTTTAAGATTACAAACAAGCTCACTAAAAGCAAACCCTTTACAATCATCAGCATGTAAAGGAATAAAGAACAATCCTCCAAATCCATAATAATTCTTTGTAGTAGGCAGGCAAGATTGTAATGCCTCTACATTTTGACAGCCTCATTGACCTTTCATAAATCTAAAGTTTAAACTTTATTTTGAACAACACCTTGATAGATCTGTAATAATGCTGTTTTGGCTTAAAAATAATTCCTGGAGGCAAGGTGAGTTGAGGGCTCAAAAACTTCCATAGTCAGGGTCCACACAAAGTTCACTGATGCTGCTCTGAGCTTGGCATTAAGTCAAATGTTAATATTTTTTATCTGAGCCTCCTGGCCTAAAGATAACCCCTCCTGCAGTGAATACAGATTCCAGGGGAACAATTCTATTGTCTGTCTATGACTCTAGTTTTTCAATAGTCTTTCCTAAGATGATTTATACTGAAACCATTCCTTATAACCTTGTCATTATGAAAGCATTACTTGTATATAGTCCCCTGCAAGGGGACTACAAGAAACCATAGCTAAACCCTGATTGTATTAGGGTTCAATTTCTGCACAAAGATGAATATATACAGATAAGTGTGTCTTTGTTTTGTATGGCTGGATAGCCGCAGCTAGCTGCATTAGTGTTTTCATTAGACAATTGTGTAACAAAAGGAACTCCTGCTTGAGGGTCTCTGAAATTTCTACTAGCTGTTTTTAGTAACCTATCCACAAACGACTTGAAGAAGTTCATCAGGAGCCTGTTTGATAACGAATAAATTTCCACTGAGATCTCCTTTCCAATCTTGGGGGGTTAAATTTTGCTTCTACAGCTGTATCCAATAAAACTTGATTAAAAGGGGCAGAGGACACATACTGGCCACAGCTGATTTTACCTCTTATTACTCTTGCAATCATCCTAATTACAATATATGTGTGAGGTTAGGATCCTAAGGTTGAGATCAAACTGCAAAGTGCAGTCAATGAAACACTGGCAATTTAACCATAATTTTAAGTTTCTTTTGAAATATTAATGCATAATCATAACTTTTAGAAATCACAACCAAGTTTTAAACAATCCATTCTCTTTAAAATCAGTACCAAAAGCATTACTTTCATGTTAAGAATTTTGGCTACCAATTCTTATACACAAATGCATGACAGTGCAACTTTTAATGCTTCATTAAGGAGACGTTGTTTTAAATCTTATCCCTTATAAGTCTATTTTATTTTTTCCCCATTTTTATTAGGTATTTAGCTCTTTTACATTTCCAATGCTATCCCAAAAGTCCCCCATACCCACCCTCCACCCACTCCCTACCCACCCACTCCCCCTTTTTGGCCCTGCGTTCCCCTGTACTGGGGCATATAAAGTTTGCAAGTCCAATGGGCCTCTCTTTCCAGTGATGGCCGACTAGGCCATCTTTTGATACATATGCAGCTAGAGACAAGAACTCTGGGGTACTGGGTAGTTCATATTGTTGTTCCACCTATAGGGTTGCAGTTCCCTTTAGTTCCTTGGGTGCTTTCTCTAGCTCCTCCATTGGGGGCCCTGTGATCCATCCAATAGTTGACTGTGAGCATCCACTTCTGTGTTTGCTAGGCCCTGGCATAGTCTCACAAGAGACAGCTATATCTGGGTCTTTTCAGCAAACTCTTGCTAGTGTATGCAATGGTGTCAGCATTTGGAAGCTGATCATGGGATGGATCTCTGGATATGGCAATCCCTAGATGGTCCATCCTTTCGTCACACTTCCAAATTTTGTCTCTGTTACTCCTTCCATGGGTGTTTTGTTTTCTATTCAAAGAAGGAGCAAAGTGTCTATATTTTGGTCTTCATTCTCTTGAGTTTTATGTGTTTAGCAAAGTGTATCTTATATCTTGGGTATCCTAAGTTTCTGGGCTATTATCCACTTATCAGTGAGTACATATTGTATGAGTTCCTTTATGATTGGGTTACCTCACTCAGGATGATGCCCTCCAGGTCCATCCATTTGCCTGGGAATTTCATAAATTCATTCTTTTTAATAGCTGAGTAATACTCCATTGTGTAAATGTACCACATTTTCTGTATCCATTCCTCTGTTGAGGGGCATCTGGGTTTTTCCAGCTTCTGGCTATTATAAATAAGGCTGCTATGAACATAGTGTAGCATGTGTCCTTCTTACCTGTTGGGACATCTTCTGGATATATGCCCAGGAGAGGTATTGCTGGATCTTCCGGTAGTACTATGTCCAATTTTCTGAGGAACCGCCAGACTGATTTCCAGAGTGGTTGTACAAGCTTGCAATCCCCCCAACAATGGAGGAGCGTTCCTCTCTCTCCACATCCTCGCCAGCATCTGCTGTCGCCTGAATTTTTCATCTTAGCCATTCTGACTGGTGTGAGGTGGAATCTCAGGGTTGTTTTGATTTGCATTTCTCTGATGATTAAGGATATTGAACATGTTTTCAGGTGCTTCTCTGCCATTCGGTATTCCTCGGGTGAGAATTCTTTGTTCAGTTCTGAGCCCCATTTTTTAATGGGGTTATTGGATTTTATGGAGTCCATCTTCTTGAGTTCTTTATATATATTGGATATTAGTCCCCTATCCGATTTGGGATAGGTAAAGATCCTTTCCCAATCTGTTGGTGGTCTTTTTGTCTTATTGACGGTGTCTTTTGCCTTGCAGAAGCTTTGCAATTTTATGAGGTCCCACTTATCGATTCTAGATCTTACAGCACAAGCCATTGCTGTTCTATTCAGGAATTTTTCCCCTGTACCCATATCTTCGAGGCTTTTCCCCACTTTCTCCTCTATAAGTTTCAGTGTCTCTGGTTTTATGTGGAGTTCCTTAATCCACTTAGATTTGACCTTAGTATAAGGAGACAGAAATGGATCAATTCGCCATCTTCTACATGATAACAGCGAGTTGTGCCAGCACCATTTGTTGAAAATGCTGTTTTTTTTTTTCCACTGGACAGTTTTAGATCCCTTGTCAAAGATCAAGTGACCATAGGTGTGTGAGTTCATCTCTGGGTCTTCAATTCTGTTCCATTGGTCTACTTGTCTGTCACTATACCAGTACCATGCAGTTTTTATAACAATTGCTCTGTAGTACAGCTTTAGGTCGGGCATGGTGATTCCACCAGAGGTTCTTTTATCCTTGAGAAGAGTTTTTGTTATCCTAGGTTTTTTGTTATTCCATATGAATCTGCCGATTGCCCTTTCTAATTCGTTGAAGAATTGAGTTGGAATTTTGATGGGGAGTGCATTTAATCTGTAGATTGCTTTTGGCAAGATAGCCATTTTCACTATATTGATCCTGCCAATCCATGAGCATGGGAGATCTTTCCATCTTCTGAGATCTTCTTTAATTTGTTTCTTCAGAGACATGAAGTTCTTGTCATACAGATCTTGCACTTCCTTAGTTAGAGTCATGCCTAGGTATTTTATATTATTTTTGGCTATTGAGAAGGGTGTTGTTTCCCTAATTTCTTTCTCAGCCTGTTTATCCTTTGTGTAGAGAAAGGCCATTGGCTTTTTTGAGTTTATTTTATATCCAGCTACTTCACTAAAGCTGTTTATCAGGCTTAGGAGTTCTCTGGTGGACTTTTTAGGGTCACTTATATATACTATCATATCATCTGCAAAAAGTGATATTTTGACTTCCTCCTTTCCAATTTTATCCCCTTGATCTCCTTTTGTTGTCTAATTGCTCTGGCTAGGACTTGTACAATGTTGAATAGGTAGGGAGAGACTGGACAGCCTTGTCTAGTCCCTGATTTTAGTGGGATTGCTTCCAGCTTCTCACCATTTACTTTGATGTTGGCTACTGGTTTGCTGTAGATAGCTTTTATCATGTTTAAATATGGGACTTGAATTCCTGATCTTTCCAAGACTTTTATCATGAATGGGTGTTGGATTTTGTCAAATGTTTTTTCAGCATCCAACTAGATGATCATGTGGTTTTTGTCTTTTAGTTTGTTTATATAATGGATTACGTTGATGGATTTCTGTATATTGAACCATCCCTGCATCCCTGGGATGAAACCTACTTGGTCAGGATGGATGATTGTTTTGATGTGTTCTTGGATTTGGTTAGCAAGAACTTTATTGAGGATTTTTGCGTCAATATTCATAAGGGATATTGGTCTGAAGTAGTCTATCTTTGTGGGGTCTTTTTGTGGTTTAGGTATCAGAGTATTTGTGGCTTCATAGAATGAGTTGGGTAGAGTACCTTCTGTTTCTATTTTGTGGAATAGTTTGTGAAGAACTGGGATTAGATCTTCTTTGAAGGTCTGATAGAACTCTGCACTAAACCCATCTGGTCCTGGGCTTTTTTTGGTTGGGAGCCTATTAATGACTGCTTCTATTTCTTTGGGGGATATAGGGCTGTTTAGATCATTAACCTGATCTTGATTCAACTTTGGTACCTGGTATCTGTCTAGAAATTTGTCCATTTCATCCAGGTTCTCCAGTTTTGTTGAGTATAGCCTTTTGTAGAAGGATCTGATGGTGTTTTGGATTTCTTCAGGATCTGTTGTTATGACTCCCTTTTCATTTCTGATCTTGTTAATTAGAATGCTTTCCCTGTGCCCTCTAGTGAGTCTGGCTAAGGGTTTGTCTATCTTGTTGATTTTCTCAAAGAACCAGCTTCTCGATTGGTTGATTCTTTGAATAGTTCTTCTTGTTTCCACTTGGTTGATTTCGCCCCTGAGTCTGAATATTTCCTGCCTTCTACTCTTCTTGGGTGAATTTGCTTCCCTTTGTTCTAGAGCTTTTAGATATGTTGTCAAGCTGCTAATGTGTGCCCTCCCTAGTTTCTTTTTGGAGGCACTCAGAGCTCTCTGTTTTCCTCTTAGAAATGCTTTCATTGTGTCTGATAAGTTTGGGTATGTTGTGGCTTCATTTTCATTGAACTCTAGGAAGTCCTTAATTTCTTTCTTTATTCCTTCCTTGACCAAGGTATCATTCAGAAGAGTGTTGTTCAGTTTCCACGTGAATGTTGGCTTTCTATTATTTATTTTGTTATTGAAAATCAGCCTTAGTCCATGGTGATCTGATAGGATGCATGGGACAATTTCAATATTTTTGTAACTGTTGAGGCCTGTTTTGTGACCTGTTATGTGGTCAGTTTTGGAGAAGGTACCATGAGGTTCTGAAAAGAAGGTATATCCTTTTGTTTTAGGATAATATGTTCTGTAGATATCTGTCAGATCCATTTGTTTCATAACTTCTGTTAGTTTCACTGTGTTCATGTTTAGTTTCTGTTTCCATGATCTGTCTGTTGGTGAAAGTGGTGTGTTGAAGTCTCCCACTATTATTGTGTGAGGTGAAATGTGTGCTTTGAGCTTTACTAAAGTTTCTTTTTTCTTTTCTTTTTTTTTTCAATTTCCCTTGATGGTTTTTCTTCTTTTTTTTATTACGTATTTTCCTCAATTACATTTCAAATGCTATCCCAAAAGTCTCCCCCCCCCCACTCCCCTGCCCACCCATTCCCTTTTTTTGGCCCTGGCGTTCCCCTGTACTGGGGCATATAAAGTTTGCCTGACCAATGGGCCTCTCATTCCAGTGATGGCGGACTAGGCCATCTTTTGATACATATGCAGCTAGAGTCAAGAGCTCTGTGGTACTAGTTAGTTCATAATGTTGTTCCACCGATAGGGTTGCAGATCTCTTTAGCTCCTTGGATACTTTCTCTAGCTCCTCCATTGGGGGCCCTTTGATCCATCCAATAGTTGACTGTGAGCATCCACTTCTGTGTTTGCTAGGCCCCAGCATAGTCTCACAAGAGACAGCTATATCACGGTCCTTACAACAAGGGCTTGCCAGTATATGCAATGGTGTCATCCTTTGGTGGCTAATTATGGGATGGATCCCTGGATATGGCAGTCTCTAGAAGGTCCATCCTTTTGTCTCAGCTCCAAACTTTGTCTCTGTAAGTCCTTCCATGGGTGATTGTTTCCAGTTCTAAGAAGGAGCAAAGTGTTCACACTTTGGTCTTCATTCTTCTTCAGTTTCATGTGTTTTGCATATTTAACCTTATATCTCGCTATACTAAGTTTCTGGGCTAATATCCAC
The DNA here is from genome assembly GCF_000001635.26 of Mus musculus. Classification (NCBI taxonomy): domain Eukaryota; kingdom Metazoa; phylum Chordata; class Mammalia; order Rodentia; family Muridae; genus Mus; species Mus musculus. Next base: position 60,341,717 of record NC_000084.6, on the reverse strand, counting down.
TTATCAGTGAGACATTTCATTTGAGTTCTTTTGTGATTGGGTTACCTCACTCAGGATGATGCCCTCCAGGTCCAACCATTTGCCTAGGAATTTCATAAATTCATTCTTTTTAATAGCTGTGTAGTACTCCATTGTGTAAATGTACCACATTTTCTGTATCCATTCCTCTGTTGAGGGGCATCTGGGTTCTTTCCAGCTTCTGGCTATTATAAATAAGGCTGCTATGAACATAGTGTAGCATGTGTCCTTCTTACAGGTTGGGACATCTTCTGAATATATGCACAGCAGAGGTACTGCGGGATCCTCCGGTAGTACTATGTCCAATTTTCTGAGGAACCGCCAGACTGATTTCCAGAGTGGTTGTACAAGCCTGCAATCCCACCAACAATTGAGAAGTGTTCTTCTTTCTCAACATCCTCGCCAGCATTTGCTGTCACCTGAATTTTTGATCTTAGCCATTCTGACTTGTGTGAGATGGAATCTCAGGGTTGTTTTGATTTGCATTTCTCTGATGATTAAGGATGTTGAACATTTTTTTCAGGTGTTTCTCAGCCGTTTGGTATTCCTCGGGTGTGAATTCTTTGTTCAGCTCTGAGCCTCATCTTTTAAGGGGGTTATTTGATTTTCTGGAATCTACCCTCTTGAGTTCTTTATATATATTGGATATTAGTCCCCTATCTGACTTAAGATAGGTAAAGATCCTTTCCCAATCTGTTGGTGGTCTTTTTGTCTTGTTGACGGTGTCTTTTGCCTTGCAGAATCTTTGCAGTTTCATGAGGTCCCAGTTGTCAATCCTCGATCTTACAGCACAAGCCATTGAAATTCTATTCAGGAATTTTTTCCCTGTTCCCATATCTTCGAGGCTTTTCCCCACTTTCTCCTCTATAAGTTTCAGTGTCTCTGGTTTTATGTGAAGTTCCTTGATACACTTAGATTTGACCTTAGTACAAGGAGAGAGGAATAGCTCAATTCACATTCTTCTACATGATAACAACCAGTTGTGCCAGCACCATTTGTTGAAAATGCTGTCTTTCTTCCACTGGATGGTTTTAGCTCCCTTGTCGAAGATCAAGTGACCATAGGTGTGTGGGTTCATTTCTGGGTCTTCAATTCTATTCCATTGGTCTACTTGGCTGTCACTATACCAGTACCATGCAGTTTTTATAAGAATTGCTCTGTAGTAAAGCTTTAGGTCAGGCATGGTGATTCCACCAGAGGTACTTTTATCCTTGAGAAGAACTTTTGCTATCCTAGGTTTTTTGTTATTCCAGATGAATTTGCAGATTGCTCTTTCTTTATTTTTTTTAATTAGGTATTTTCCTCATTTACATTTTCAATGCTATCCCAAAGGTCCCCCATACCCACCCCCCAATCCCCTACACACCCACTCCCCCTTTTTGGCCCTGGCGTTCCCCTGTACTGGGGCATATAAAATTTGCAAGTCCAATGGGCCTCTCTTTGCAGTGATGGCCAACTAGGCCATCTTTCGATACATATGCAGCTAAAGACAAGAGCTCCCGGGTACTGGTTAGTTCATATTGTTGTTCCACCTATAGGGTTGCAGTTCCCTATAGCTCCTTGGGTAATTTCTCTAACTCCTCCATTAGGGGCCATGTGACCCATCCAATAGCTGACTGTGATCATTCACTTCTGTGTTTGCTAGGCCCCGGCATAGTCTCACAAGAGAGAGCTATATCTGGGTCCTTTCAGCAAAATCTTGCTAGTGTATGCAATGGTGTCAGCATTTGGAAGCTGATTATGGGATGGATCCCTGCATATGGCAGTCACTAGATTGTCCATCCTTTCGTCACAGCTCCAAATTTTGTCTCTGTAACTCCTTCTATGGGTGTTTTGTTCCCATTTCTAAGAAAGGGTAAAGTGTCCACACTTTGGTCTCCGTTCTTCTTGAATTTCATGTGTTTGGCAAGTTGTATCTTATATCTTGGGTATCCTAAGTTTCTGGGCTATTATCCACTTATCAGTGGGTACATATTGTGTGAGTTCCTTTGTGATTGGGTTACTTCACTCAGGATGATACCCTCCAGGTCCATCCATTTGCCTAGGAATTTCATAAATTCATTCTTTTTAATAGCTAAGTAGTATTACATTGTGTAAATGTACCACATTTTCTGTATCCATTCCTCTGTTGAGGGGCATCTGTGTTCTTTCCAGCTTCTGGCTATTATAAACAAGGCTGCTATGAACATAGTGGAGCATGTGTTCTTCTTACCGGTTGGGACATCTTCTGGATATATGCCCAGGAGAGGTATTGATGGATCTTCCGGTAGTACTATGTCCAATTTTCTGAGGAACCGCCAGACTGATTTCCAGAGTGGTTGTACAAGCTTGCAATCCCCCCAACAATGGAGGAGCGTTCCTCTCTCTCCACATCCTCGCCAGCATCTGCTGTCGCCTGAATTTTTCATCTTAGCCATTCTGACTGGTGTGAGGTGGAATCTCAGTGTTGTTTTGATTTGCATTTCCCTGATGATTAAGGATGCTGAACATTTTTTCAGGTGCTTCTCTGCCATTCGTTATTCCTTGGGTGAGAAATCTTTGTTCAGCTCTGAGCCCCATTTTTTAATGGGGTTATTTGATTTTCTGGAGTCCACCTTCTTGAGTTCTTTATATATATTGGATATTAGTCCCCTATCTGATTTGGGATAGGTAAAGATCCTTTCCCAATCTGTTGGTGGCCTTTTTGTCTTATTGATGGTGTCTTTTGCTTTGCAGAAGCTTTGCAATTTTATGAGGTCCCATTTATCGATTCTTGATCTTACAGCACAAGCCATTGCCATTCTATTCAGGAATTTTTCCCCTGTACCCATATCTTCAAGGCTTTTCCCTTCTTTCTCCTCTATAAGTTTCAGTGTCTCTCGTTTTATGTGGAGTTCCTTAATCCACTTAGATTTGACCTTAGTACAAGGAGATAGAAATGGATCAATTCGCATTCTTCTACATGATAACCGCAAGTTGTGCCAGCACCATTTGTTGAAAATGCTGTCTTTTTTCCACTGGATGGTTTTAGCTCCCTTGTTAAACATCAAGTGACCATAGGTGTGTGGATTCATCTCTGGGTCTTCAATTCTGTTCCATTGGTCTACTTGTCTGTCACTATACCAGTACCATGCAGTTTTGATCACAATTGCTCTGTAGTACAGTTTTAGGTCCGGCATGCTGATTCCACCAGAGGTTCTTTTATCCTTGAGAAGAGTTTTTGCTATCTTAGGTTTTTTTGTTATTCCATATGAATCTGCCGATTGCCCTTTCTAATTCGTTGAAGAATTGAGTTGGAATTTTGATGGGGATTGCATTGAATCTGTAGATTGCTTTTGGCAAGATGGCCATTTTTACAATCTTTATCCTGCCAATCCATGAGCATGGGATATCTTTCCATCTTCTGAGATCTTCTTTAATTTCTTACTTTAGAGACTTGAAGTTCTTATCATACAGATCTTTCACTTCCTTAGTTAGAGTCACGCCAAGATATTTTATATTTTTTGTGACTATTGAGAAGGGTGTTGTTTCCCTAATTTCTTTCTCAGCCTGTTTATTCTTTGTGTAGAGAAAGGCCATTGACTTGTTTGAGTTTATTTTATATCCAGCTACTTCACCGAAGCTGTTTATCAGGCTTAGGAGTTCTCTGGTGGAATTTTTAGGGTCATTTATATATACTATCATATCATCTGCAAAAAGTGATATTTTGACTTCCTCCTTTCCAATTTGTATCCCCTTGATCTCCTTTTGTTATCTAATTGCTCTGGCTAGGACTTCAAGTACAATGTTGAATAGGTAGGGCAAGAGTGGACAGCCTTGTCTAGTCCCTGATTTTAGTGGGATTGCTTCCAGCTTCTCACCATTTACTTTGATGTTGGCTATTGGTTTTCTGTAGATTGCTTTTATCATTGTTAGGTATGGGCCTTGAATTCCTGATCTTTCCAAAACTTTTATCATGAATGGGTGTTGGATCTTGTCAAATGCTTTTTCTGCATCTAACGAGATGATCATGTGGTTTTTGTCTTTGCGTTTGTTTATATACTGGATTACATTGATCAATTTCCGTATATTGAACCATCCCTGCATCCCTGGGATGAAACCTACTTGGTCAGGATGGATGATTGTTTTGATGTGTTCTTGGATTCGGTTAGCAAGAAATTTATTGAGGATTTTTGCATCGATATTCATAAGGGAAATTCGTTTGAAGTTCTTTATCTTTGTTGGGTCTTTTTGTGGTTTAGGTATTAGAGTAATAGTGGCTTCATAAAATGAGTTGGGTAGAGTACCTTCTACTTCTATCTTGTGGAATAATTTGTGAAGAACTGGAATTAGATCTTCTTTGAAGGTCTGATAGAACTCTGCACTAAACCGGTCTGGTCCTGGGCTTTTTTTTGGCTGGGAGACTATTAATAACTGCTTCTAGTTCTTTCGGGGATATGGGACTGTTTAGATGGTCAACTTGATCCTGATTCAACTTTTGTACCTGGTATCTGTCCAGAAATTTGTCCATTTCGTCCAGGTTTTCCAGTTTTGTTGAGTATAGCCTTTTGTAGAAGGATCTGATGATGTTTTGGATTTCTTCAGGATCTGTTGTTATGACTCCCTTTTCATTTCTGTTTTTGTTAATTAGGATGCTTTCCCTGTGCCCTCTAGTGAGTCTGGCTAAGGGTTTATCTATCTTGTTGATTTTCTCAAAGAACCAGCTCCTTGATTGGTTGATTCTTTGAACAGTTCTTCTTGTTTCCACTTGGTTGATTTCACCCCTGAGTTTGATTATTTCCTGCCTTCTACTCCTCTTGGGTGAATTTGCTTCCTTTTCTTCTAGACGTTTTAGGTGTGTTGTTAATCTGCTAATGTGTGCTCTCTCTAGTTTCTTTTTGGAGGCACTCAGAGCTATGAGTTTTCCTCTTAGGAATGCTTTCATTGTGTCCCATAAGTTTGGGTATGTTGTGGATTCATTTTCATTAAACTCCAAAAAATCCTTAATTTCTTTCTTTATTCCTTCCTTGACCAAGTTATCATTGAGAATAGTGTTGTTCAGTTTCCACGTGAATGTTGGATTTCTATTATTTATTTTGTTATTGAAGATCAGCCTTAGTCCATAGTGATCTGATAGGATGCATGGGACAATTTCAATATTTTTGTATATGTTGAGGCTTTTTTTGTGATCAATTATGTGGTCAATTTTAGAGAAGGTACCATGAGGTGCTGAGAAGAAGGTATATCCTTTTGTTTTAGGATAAAATGTTCTGTAGATATTTGTCAGGTCCATTTGTTTCACAACGTCTGTTAGTTTCACTGTGTCCCTGGTTAGTTTCTGTTTCCATGATCTGTCCATTAGTGAAAGTGGTGTGTTGAAGTCTCCCACTATTATTGTGTGAGGTGCAATGTGTGCTTTGAGCTTTACTAAAGTTTCTTTAATGAATGTGGCTGCCCTTGTATTTGGAGCATAGATATTCAGAATTGAGAGTTCCTCTTGGAGGATTTTACCTTTGATGAGTATGAAGTGTCCCTCCTTGTCTTTTTTGATGACTTTGGGTTGGAAGTCAATCTTATCAGATATTAGAATGGCTACTCCAGCTTGTTTCTTCATACCATTTGCTTGGAAAATTGTTTTCCAGCCTTTCATTCTGAGGTAGTGTCTATCTTTTTTGATGAGTTTCCTGTAAGCAGCAAAATGTTGGGTCTTATTTGTGTAGCCAGTCTGTTAGTCTATGTCTTTTTATTGGGGAGTTGAGACCATTGATATTAAGAGATATTAAGGAAAAGTAATTGTTGGTTCCTGTTATTTTTGTTGTTAAAGTTGGCATTCTGTTCTTGTGGCTGTCTTCTTTTAGTTTTGTTGAGGGATTATCTTCTTGTTTTTTCTAGGGCGTGGTTCCCGTCCTTGTATTGGCTTTTTTCTGTTATTATCCTTTGAAGGGCTGGATTTGTGGAGAGATAATGGGTGAATTTAGTTTTGTCGTGGAATACTTTGGTTTCTCCATCTATGGTAATTGAGAGTTTGGCTGGGTATAGTAGCCTGGGCTGGAATTTGTGTTCTCTTAGTGTCTGTATAACATCTGTCCAGGCTCTTCTGGCTTTCATAGTCTCTGGTGAAAAATCTGGTGTAATTCTGATAGGCTTGCCTTTATATGTTACTTGACCTTTTTCCCTTACTGCTTTTAGTATTCTATCTTTATTTAGTGCATTTGATGTTCTGATTATTATGTGTCGGGAGGAATTTCTTTTCTGGTCCAGTCTATTTGGAGTTCTGTAGGCTTCTTGGATGTTCATGGGCATCTCCTTCTTTAGATTTGGGAAGTTTTCTTCAATAATTTTGTTGAAGATATTTGCTGGTCCTTTGAGTTGAAAATCTTCATTCTCATCCACTCCTATTATCCGTAGGTTTGGTCTTCTCATTGTGTCCTGGATTTCCTGGATGTTTTGAGTTAGGATCTTTTTGCATTTTCCATTTTCTTTGACTGTTGTGCCGATGTTCTCTATGGAATCGTCTGCATCTGAGATTTTCTCTTCCATCTCTTGTTTTCTGTTGCTGATGCTGGCATCTATGGTTCCAGATTTCTTTCCTAGGGTTTCTGTCTCCAGCGTTGCCTCACTTTGGGTTTTCCTTATTGTGTCTACTTCACTTTTTAGGTCTAGTATGCTTTTGTTCATTTCTATCACCTGTTTGGATGTGTTTTCCTGTTTTTCTGTAAGGACTTCTAGCTGTTTGGTTGTGTTTTCCTGTTTTTCTTTAAGGACTTGTAACTCTTTAGCAGTGTTCTCCTGTATTTCTTTAAGTGAGTTATTAAATTCCTTCTTTATGTCCTCTACCATCATCATGAGATATGCTTTTAAATCCAGGTCTACTTTTTCAGGTGTGTTAGGGTGCCCTGGACTGGGCGAAGTGGGTGTTCTGGGTTCTGATGATGGTGAAATGTCCTGGTTTCTGTTAGTAGGATTCTTATGTTTACCTTTCGCCATCTGGCAATCTCTGGAGTTAGTTGTTATAGTTGTCTTTGTTTATAGATTGTTCCTCTGTTGATTTTGTTACCCTCTATCAGCAGACGTGGGAGACTAGCTCTCTCCTCTGAGTTTCAGTGGTCAGAGCAGTCTCTGCAGGCAAACTCTCCTCTTTCAGGGAAGGTACACAGTTATCTGGTGTTTGGACCTCCTCCTGGCTGAAGATGAAGGCCCAAAACAGGATCTTTCCCAGAAGCTGTGTTGCTTTGACCAGGAAGGTGGCCGGTTGTCTGGACCCGAAGATGGTGCCGCCTCAGAAGCTCTTTGGCTCTCGCCTGTCCCAGAAACGGCTGGCCTCTGTATTTCACACCGTCACCTGTGCAGCCTGCCCTCCTCGGTGTCCTGGAGCCAAGGAGGCTCCCGCCGGGGCCTGAGGCACAAACCTCTCAGGCCGGGCAGACCCCTGTGCTCTCACCAGGAAGGTGGCTGGTTGTCTGGAGCTGAAGATCCAGATTGCTCTTTCTAATTCGTTGAAGAATTGAGTTGGAATTTTGATGGGGATTGCATTGAATCTGTAGATTGCTTTTAGCAAGATAGCCATTTTTACAATGTTGATCCTGCCAATCCATGAGCACGGGAGATCATTCCATCTTCTGAGATCTTCTTTAATTTCTTTCTTCAGGGACTTGAAGTTTTTATCATACAGATCTTTCACTTCCTTAGTTAGAGTCACGCCAAGATATTTTATATTATTTGTGACTATTGAGAAGGGTGTTGTTTCCCTAATTTCTTTCTCAGCCTGTTTATTCTTTGTGTAGAGAAAGGCCATTGACTTGTTTGAGTTAATTTTATATCCAGCTACTTCACCGAAGTTGTTTATCAGGTTTAGGAGTTCTCTGGTAGAATTTTTAGGGTCATTTATATATACTATCATATCATCTGCAAAAAGTGATATTTTGAGTTCCTCCTTTCCAATTTGTATCCCCTTGATCTCCTTTTGTTGTCGAATTGCTCTGGCTAGGACTTCAAGTACTATGTTGAAGAGGTAGGGAGAAAGTGGGCAGCCTTGTCTAGTCCCTGATTTTAGTGGGATTGCTTCAAGCTTCTCACCATTTACTTTGATGTTGGCTACTGGTTTGCTGTAGATTGCTTTTATTATGTTTAGGTATGGGCCTTGAATTCCTAATCTTTCCAAGACTTTTATCATGAATGGGTGTTGGATCTTGTTGAATGCTTTTTCTGCATCTAACAAGATGATCATGTGGTTTTTGTCTTTGAGTTTGTTTATATAATGGATTACATTGATGGATTTTCATATATTAAACCATCCCTCCATCCCTGGAATAAAGCCTTCTTGGTCAGGATGGATGATTGTTTTAATGTTTTCTTGGATTCGTTTAGTGAGAAATTTATTGAGAATTTTTGCATCGATATTCATAAGGGAAATTGGTCTGAAGTTCTCTATCTTTGTTGGATCTTTCTGTGGTTTAGGTATCAGAGTAATTGTGGCTTCATAGAATGAGTTGGGTAGAGTTTCCTCTACTTCTATTTTGTGGAATAGTTTGTGCAGAACTGGGATTAGATCTTCTTTGAAGGTCTGGTAGAACTCTGCACTGAACCCTTCTGGTCCTGGGCTTTTTTTGGCTAGGAGACTATTAATGACTGCTTCTATTTCTTTAGGGGATATAGGAATGTTTAGATCGTTAACTTGATCCTGATTTAACTTTGGTACCTGGAATCTGTCTAGAAATTTGTCCATTTCGTCCAGGTTTTCCAGTTTTGTTGAGTATAGCCTTTTGTAGAAGGATCTGATGGTGTTTTGGATTTCTTCAGGATCTGTTGTTATGTCTCCCTTTTCATTTATGTTTTTGTTAATTAGGATGTTGTCCCTGTGCCCTCTAGTGAGTCTAGCTAAGGGTTTATCTATCTTGTTGATTTTCTCAAAGAACCCTTGTTTGGTTAATTCTTTGAATAGTTTTTCTTGTTTCCACTTGGTTGATTTCACCCCTGAGTTTGATTATTTCCTGCCGTCTGCTCCTCTTGGGTGAATTTGCTTCCTTTTTTCTAGAAGTTTTAGATGTATTGTCAAGCTGCTAGTATGTGTTCTCTCCCGTTTCTTCTTGGAGGCACTCAGAGCTATTAGTTTCCCTCTTAGAAATGCTTTCATCATGTCCTATAGATTTGGGTATGTTGTGGCTTCTTTTTCATTAAACTCTAAAAAGTCTTTAATTTCTTTCTTTATTCCTTCCTTGACCAAGGTATCATTGAGAAGAGTGTTGTTCAGTTTCCATGTGAATGTTGGCTTTCCATTATTTATGTTGTTATTGAAGATCAGTCTTAGGCCATGGTGGTCTGATAGGATACATGGGACAATTTCAATATTTTTGTATCTGTTGAGGCCTGGTTTGTGACCAATTATATGGTCAATTTTGGAGAAGGTCCCGTGAAGTGCTGAGAAGAAGGTATATCCTTTTGTTTTAAGATAAAATGTTCTGTAGATATCTGTCAGGTCCATTTGTTTCATAACGTCTGTTAGTTTCACTGTGTCCCTGTTTAGTTTCTGTTTCCACGATCTGTCCATTGATGAAAGTGGTGTGTTGAAGTTTCCCACTATTATTGTGTGAGGTGCAATGTGTGCTTTGAGCTTTACTACTGTGTCTTTAATGAATGTGGCTGCCCTTGTATTTGGAGCATAGATATTCAGAATTGAGAGTTCTTCTTGGAGGATTTTACCTTTGATGAGTATGAAGTGTCCCTCCTTGTCTTTTTTGATGACTTTGGGTTGGAAGTCAATCTTATCAGATATTAGAATGGCTACTCCAGCTTGTTTCTTCATACCATTTGCTTGGAAAATTGTTTTCCAGCCTTTCATTCTGAGGTAGTGTCTATCTTTTTTGATGAGATGAGTTTCCTGTAAGCAGCAAAATGTTGGGTCTTATTTGTGTAGCCAGTCTGTTAGTCTATGTCTTTTTATTGGGGAGTTGAGACCATTGATATTAAGAGATATTAAGGAAAAGTAATTGTTGGTTCCTGTTATTTTTGTTGTTAAAGTTGGCATTCTGTTTTTGTGGCTGTCTTCTTTTAGGTTTGTTGAGGGATTATCTTCTTGTTTTTTCTAGGGCGTGGTTCCCGTCCTTGTATTGGCTTTTTTCTGTTATTATCCTTTGAAGGGCTGGATTCGTGGAATGGTAATGTGTGAGTTTGGTTTTGTCGTGGAATACTTTGGTTTCTCCATCTATGGTAATTGAGAGTTTGGCTGGGTATAGTAGCCTTGGTTAGAATTTGTGTTCTCTTAGTGTCTGTATAACATCTGTCCAGGCTCTTCTGGCTTTCATAGTCTCTGGTGAAAAATCTGGTGTAATTCTGATAGGCTTGCCTTTATATGTTACTTGACCTTTTTCCCTTACTGCTTTTAGTATTCTATCTTTATTTAGTGCATTTGTTGTTCTGATTATTATGTGTCGGGAAGAATTTCTTTTCTGGTCCAGTCTATTTGGAGTTCTGTAGGCTTCTTGGATGTTCATGGGCATCTCCTTCTTTAGATTTGGGAAGTTTTCTTCAATAATTTTGTTGAAGATATTTGCTGGTCCTTTGAGTTGAAAATCTTCATTCTCATCAACTCCTATTATCCGTAGGTTTGGTCTTCTCATTGTGTCCTGGATTTCCTGGATGTTTTGAGTTAGGATCTTTTTGCATTTTCCATTTTCTTTGATTGTTGTGCCGATGTTCTCTATGGAATCTTCTGCACCTGAGATTCTCTCTTCCATCTCTTGTATTCTGTTGCTGATGCTGGCATCTATGGTTCCAGATTTTTTTCCTAGGGTTTCTGTCTCCAGCGTTGCCTCACTTTGAGTTTTCTTTATTGTGTCTACTTCACTTTTTAGGTCTAGTATGGTTTTGTTCATTTCCATCACCTGTTTGGATGTGTTTTCCTGTTTTTCTGTAAGGACTTCTAGCTGTTTGGTTGTGTTTTCCTGTTTTTCTTTAAGGACTTGTAACTCTTTAGCAGTGTTCTCCTGTATTTCTTTAAGTGAGTTATTAAATTCCTTCTTTATGTCCTCTACCATCATCATGAGATATGCTTTTAAATCCGGGTCTAGCTTTTCGGGTGTGTTGGGGTGCCCTGGACTGGGCGAAGTTGGAGTGCTGGGTTCTGGTGATGGTGAGTGGTCTTGGTTCCTGTTAGTCAGATTCCTAGTTTTACCTTTCGCCATCTGGTAATCTCTCGAGTTAGTTGTTATAGTTGACTCTGTTTAGAGATTGTTCTTCTAGTCATTCTGTTACTGTCTATCAGCAGATCTGGGAGACAGGCTCTCTCCTCTGAGTTTCAGTGCTCAGAGCACTCTCTGCTGGCAAGCTCTCCTCTTACAGGGAAGGTGCATAGATATCTTGCGTTTGGACCTCCTCCTGGCCGAAGAAGAAGGCCCAAGACAAGACCTTTCCCAGAAGCTGTGTTGCTTTGTCGGGTCCCAGAAGCTGTCAGCGTCTGTGGTGCGCACTCTCACCTGTGCAGACTAAGTTCCTAAGTTCGGCGGAGTCTCGGAACCAAGATGGTGCCTGCTGCTCCTGAGGCAGAGGGCTTCCGTGCCAGGCAGACACCTGTCCTCGGGTTGGTCGGGAGGGTTGCCGGCTGTCTGGGGCCCGAAAATGGTGCTGCCTCAGCGTCTCTATGGCTCTGCCTGTCCCAGAAGCTGTCTGCTTCTGTGGTGCACCCTCTCACCTGTGCAGACTAAGTTCCTAAGTTCGGTGGAGTCCTGGAACCAAGCCTATTTTCTAAGATAAAAATTACATAAAATATAATCTCAGTTTAGAAGTATCTTTAGAGGACTGGTTTTCTGTGCTGGTTCATGCCATGTGTTGTTGTTTAAAATGACTCCAACCCTGAGCTATCAGTTTTGAGCTATCTTTCTGTTACCAATGTTACACTTTTTAATTATATCCAATAATTATTAAGCCAATACTCTATGTTCAAGTCATGCAGAGCATATTTATACCTTTAAGACCAGTCAGAAAGCAAATGAAGTGGCTACACAAATCTTATGAATTTTGACCAAAGAATATTTTACTTTTTCTAGTTATAATTTCAAGAGAAAAAAACACCTTGTCATTTGCTGAACCCAATAATTACAATTGCAGAGATTTTTCTAGGACAAAACAACTATCAGCTTATTTGCCTTAGAACTTAAGAAGCCACTAGCCCCTTTTAAAAGCAACTTTTCAGCAGGGCCTCTCCTGTTGTTCTTGACTCCTGGCTAAGGGTGTGTGGCAATTTAAATCAGCCTCTGTTTTGCAAACTAAGCCTAAATCAAGAGATGGATAGCCAGCAGACAAAGGCTGAGCAATTTTTTTCTTTTCAATGTGAATCATAGAACAATAGTCATTCAGAGAGCAAAACAAAAACAGACACAAATTAACACATAGACAGATTGGTGCACCAAGGACAAACAATACAGAGTGTAGAGAACTTGGTTTAACCAGAACTAAGGATGTCTCCTGTGGTGGCCAAAGAGGAAACAGGACATCTACCGATTTCCTTCTGTCCCTGGGAGAGCTCTAAAATCCATTTTCCTTCTCTCTCTCTCTTGCTCTCTTGCTCTCGCTCTCTTCCTTTGTATACCTAGCATCTCTCTTTTTTGTTTTTACTTCTTTTATTTTATCATGTTTACTTCCATTTTTATATACTGGATGGTTTTGTTCAATTCCTTCACCTATTTGATTGTGTTTTCCTATATTCTTTACGAGATTTTTGTGTTTTGTGTTTCCTCTTTAAGGGCTACTCTACCTGTTTACTTGTTTTCTCCTGTATTTCTTTTAGGAAGTTATTTATGTCCTTCTTAAAATCTTCTATCAGCATCATGAGATGTGATTATAAGTCCACATCTTGCTTTTCCAGTGTATTGGGGTATCCATGACTTGCCATGGTGGGAGAACTGTGTTCTGATGATGCCAAGTAGTTTTGATTTCTCTTGGTAAAATTCTTGCTTTTGCCTTTTGCCATCTGGCTATCTCTGGTGTTAGATATTATTGCTGTCTGTGGCTGAAGCTTATTCTTCTTGTGGATCTGTAAGCCTGTGTCAGTACTATTTCGAGACCAGCTCTCTCCTGGCAGAACTTGTGTACAGTGGGTTGTGGAACAGCCTCAGCTTGTAGGTGCAGATGGCAGACCAGAAAGTTCCTGCCCCACGTTCTCCACTGTTTCTTTGTTCCCTGTATTCCTGCATTGCTCCACTCCAGACAGTTATTGGAGAGAATGTGGCTATCTTACCTCTGAGCTCAGGAGTGAAAGCACTCCTGGGAGAACAGCTCTCTGTTGGGTAGTCCCATGCACAGCCTGCTGTGGATCATTTTCTTAGATTGTTGTGTCAGTTTTCTATGGTATCTCCTGTACCTGAGAGTCTCTCTACTATGTCTTGTATTCTGTTAGTGATGCTTGCATCTAAGTTTCCCGATCTCTTTCCTAGAATTTCTATCACCACAGGTGTCTCCTTTTGTGATTTCTTTATTGTTTCTATTTCCATTTTTAGATCTCACATGGTTTTGTTAATTTCCTTTGCCTGTTTGCATGTGTTTTCCTCTAATTCTTTAAGGGATTTTTGTGTTTCTTCTTTAAGGGCTTTTAGCTGTTTACCTGTATTCTCTTATATTTCTGTAAGGGAGTTATTTATGTCCTTTTTGAAGTCCTCCATCATCATAATGACAAATGATTTTAGATCCACATCTTTCGTTTCTGGTGTTATATCTTGAAGGGGTTTGTGTGACCCTGACCCTTCTATTGGTTTTGCTTTTTGGTTTTGGAGTAAATGGTTAACATGGCTACACGTTGACCATCAGTGTAATCCAACATAAATCAATAATAGGTCTGTCCAATTATGTCATGGAAACTCTTAAACCATAAGCCAACATAATCTTGTCTCTTTATATGTTGATTATGAGGTATGGTTGAAGGAAAATTAAGGCTTTGCTGGTCCTGCATTTTGGATAAGTGATACTCAATCTTTATCTCAGTTAAATATAAAAACTTAAGTGTGTTTTCCTTTTCCCTTTGAAATGAACGCCTTAGGTTCAATAACTTTCATCACTCTCCTATTACATGAAATGCATCTATTAATAACTGTCTACAGAGGATAATATCAGGTAGGAGTTTTTGAAAGGTTAAGATTTCCAGCAGAGGTTATGAGACTGACACAATGGTAGAGGCAATGCTTTTATAGAGAGAGCAAGAACCAGGGTCAAATGCAGTGAGGAAAGTCATGTGTGGACATGAGAATGTTTGATCTCCAAGGACCTGACTATGGTGCCAGTGTGAGGAAGTGTGAGCTCTTAGATGGTCAGTGTGCAGAAGTATGAGAAATAAGTCTACAGGATATCATAGCATTCTAAATGTTGCATCGTTTCTTTTTCTGTGTCTCTTCCAGGTTTTCCAATTCAGGTACTCATCATCCAACTTCCTTCAGTGTAGAATGTTGGCCTGCTTCTTCCCCCCCAGCTCCATGCTCCAGAAAGAAGATTCAGACTCAAAATATATTTACAATACCTTGGCCATATAGCTAGGATCTTCTCTGACTAGAATTAAGTGAAAATATCCTATGTATTCTTTCCTACATTTTACCAACTGGCTGGTTGCCTGTGCTCAGGCCCCATGTGTCCACCTTGAGATATCGTCTTGGTGAATCTCCTGCCTTGCTCTATCCCAGAATTCTTTCTCCTCCCACTTATCCCACCTTTTATTTCCTGCCTATGCCATGGGCCATAGGCTTTTTAAATGACAGGTGATGCATCCACACAATACACAAGACTTTCTCACTATGATTCAGAGAAAAACAAAGTGTTAGGCCAGGGAACAGGATTTGAGATTATCAGCAAACAAAAGCAGCACTGTCAGTAATCAGCAGTAGCATATCAAGGGTGTACTGGGAAAGTCAAATACCAACAGCAGACACCCTTTTTAATCAACAATTTATTATATATTTCGTGGTGCCAGGTGTGGCTTAAAACAGTTTTTTATGACTGTAACCAAGATAGGTAATGACAGTAATTCGGAGTTCTCCAGTGGTCCTGGTACAGAATTATAAATGTTCTTTACTTATTATCCCTAGCAAGAATGTGACAGGAGTTTTAGGAATTTGTTGTTCATTTACAAACTTATGATCTCTGGTTATGGTTTCTTTCTACTTTGGTCTTAAGTTGTTCCTGTTGAGAGAATCTGTAAACCATGCTAGTCACTCTCTAATACAGGCTTGATGATAGCAGGAATAGGGAAAGTTCAGGTGAATGTATGTGAATGTAAGTGTATATGTGTGTGTTTGTGTGTGTGTGTGTGTGTGTGTGCATGTTTCTGTGTGTGTATGTGTGTGTGCCAGTGTGTGTGTGTATTTGAGAGACAGAAAGGGAGGTAGTAAGAGAGAATATGAGTTAGTGAGAGGATTCTGTTATAATTCAGGCACATGAGACTTATCCTCAGGTGTCTCATGCAGTTAGCAGATTGGTTAATGACTCTAGTGTTAACCATTAGATATGGTTATGGTCAGTGGCTGTGGGTGACTTGAGTTTGAACTTATAAGTTTTTTTTTAACTGTGTTTTTTTGGGGGGGTGCAGGGTCTCACCATGTAGCTCTAGCTAGAATTAGCTATGTAGACTAACTAGGCTGGCTTCAAACACACAGACATGTGCCCACCTCTGCCTCCTGTGTGGAGTCCTGGGGTTAAAGTGTTCACCTCTATGCTTGGCCTAAACTAGTCTGAACTAGTTTCTTGAGCATGTCTCTCTAAGGAGAACTTTGGCATCTTCAGCCACTGTGTCAAGGAAAAGAAGTTGTAAGTAAAAGGCTTTCTCCATATATTTTGATATATATTATATATTATAATATATTTAATATATATATATATATGTATATATATATATATATATATATATATACATATATATATATATATTAATAGGGACTTGGGAATCCTTTGCCATGAACTCCACGGTTGCATCATCTTCTCTAAATAGAACTCGATAGTAGTTTAAACTCATCTTTAACTTATCCACATCACTGTCCTTGAGGATGCCCACCTCAGGAATAGTCATCAAAACTCCATCCTTGAAGGCTTCTAGCCAGATAAACTGCTGTATAGAGTTGTGTTTTCTTTCAGTGGCTGCCTCCGTAATAGTAGGGAAGGAAAACATAATGGTTCGATGTGTGTGAATAGACATTTTGTTTTTCAGCCTGGTCTTCAGGATTGGGAAATCATAGTCAGATACATTTCTGTTTGAGATCAGTAAGATCAGTGGCACATAAAGGTTACTCTTCTTAAACACATTCACATGATGGCTTCAGATATGCTGCAGGAAGGTTTCTCTGCCAAAGGAGTCTTTGCATTGCTTTTAATTTTCTATATCTATGTCCTCTTTGGTTCTCATGAAGCAGAAAATCCTTCTTTATCATGACGACTGCTTTGGAGAGGTCTATATCATTTTTCCTAAAGCATGTGGCTGAAACAATAATGAAGAAGTCATACATAGAATTGCATTTTCTTTAAATAATGTTTTGGTGGGAAATTTGTGGTTCCAATTCCAGGTAGGTCCCAAATAATCACATTTGGAATGTTGGGGTTTCTGTATGGAGTTCTGTTCATGGTCGTCTCCACCACCCCAACTGTAGCCACATTTTCCTCTTCATGTCCAACCCCCTGAAGACATTGATGAAACTGTACTTCCCCCTTCCAGACTCTCCTATCAAGGCGACATTTTGTGGGGTCCTGGCAAGTTACCTCAATGCATATGTAATTGCATTATTTGCTTGCTGAACATCTCCTAGTGTCAGGTATAACTCAATTAATGTGCTGATTTCCTGAGAAATGATTTTGTTTTCTACCTTAAACTTCTGAAAATATTCAGTAAAGCTGGAGCACAGGGCTTCACTCTTAGATGTGCCAGAGAACAGCTGACCCATGACACTGAGCAAGCAAAGGCCCTGGAAGAAAGAAGGGAGAGTAAGTTGCAGGAGACTGATGCCAAACACTGTGTCCTCTGGAATGAAGCCTGCTACATTCTGATGTGGACTGGTCCTTATGTATTTCTATGTGCTCTCCGTTAAGTCCCTTATGATAGAAAATTTAAAAGTCAACCAAAGTAAGAATATTCACGTAACCATCTGCATGTGTCCCATAGCCAACTACTTTTGGAACTAGAGCAACCCTGTTGTCTCTAATTGGAGGAGTCTTACATGCAAATCCAAGATTTTTTTCTATCAATGCATACTTTCTTCAGTATGTGCCTTCAAATTAGAGAGCATTTTAACTAACATAAGTGTAATTTCTCAAACTGAGAAG
The DNA here is from genome assembly GCF_000001635.26 of Mus musculus. NCBI lineage: Eukaryota > Metazoa > Chordata > Mammalia > Rodentia > Muridae > Mus > Mus musculus. The sequence goes on along the minus strand of NC_000084.6, from coordinate 60,324,458 downwards.
CAAATAATAATGGTCATCAATGTTTAATCATTGTTAAGTCTTCCCACCTGTCATGCAAACCTTCATTTTACACTTCTAGTATAAGCAATTTTATTTAATTGACATAATTATTGTTAATTCATTTACTTCTCTAGTGTTTTTTCCATAACTTGGTACCTATCTCCATGGAAATGAAAATTTTCAAAAATAATATGAAGCTTCTTTATCCTTAAAGATCATGTTAAAATCCACTTACTCAATGTAACAGTTCAGTATGCTTGAGCTATTATTTGACTCTGTTTTATTTTAATATTTTACTTTTATGAAAATCATCTACCTGTGCAATGGAGAGTAGCTCAGTTGGAAGAATGCTTGGAGCATGAAGAAGGCCCTGTGTTCAATGTCCAATAGTGTATAAACTTGGTTGTACCTGCACATATACACATAGCTAAACTTATAGAATTAGCTACAAGTTTGTCCACATCCTTTTGACATTATGCTCTGAGGTCTTTTATACTTTTTGAATAGATTTTTATGGTGAATGAGAAAAATGGGGTTGGTGCAGTGCGGTGGATATGGGAGACATTAAATGGGTCACCTCTAGGGCCTCAAATTCAGTTCCTGCCTCCAGGTTCCCACTTTGGCTTCCCTTGATGGACTGTGACACAGGATATTTAATTCAAATAATTACCTTCCTCCCCAAGTGATTTTGGCTAGTGTTTTATTACATCAGTAGAAAGAAAACTAGAATAGAATATAGCTATGAATACCTTCAGCATAGTAGCAGGATACGATATCAACACAAAAATCAGTATGTAGTTCATGTGTCTGTAAGAAACTTCTTAAGAAATAAATAAGGGGTCCTTCTGGTCTGAGCCAGTACCCCGAGCAGACCTCAGTAGCTGGCTAGACATCAAGTCCCACAACACTCAGACTAAGCTCAACTTCCATGTGCTTTAACACACCCAGGATCATAGGATCTCAGGAGCCTGGTCATACCAGGATTTCAGAATCCCTGACGTAGCTTGACTCCCAGGAGCTCTGACACATGCACTTCTCAGGATCACAGCATCCCAGAATGACAGGGTCACAGAGACAGCTGGACTCTGAGGAGTTCTGACACAACTAGGATCACAGGAAGGACAGGATCCAGTCAGAGACAGCAAGGACAGGTAATACTAGAGATAAACAGATGGCAAGTAGCAAGTATAAAAACATAAGCAACAAAAACCAAGGTTACTTGACATAATCAGAACCCAGTTCTTCGCTGTAACAAGTCCTGGATACACCATCACACCAGAAACTGGGAAAACAAGAAAAAAGGGAAATGCAAATCAAAACAATCCTGAGAGTCCAGCTCATATCAGTCAGAATGGCTAAGATAAAAAACTCAGGTGACAGCAGGTTCTGGTGATGATGTGGAGATAGAGGACCACTCCTCCATTGTTGATAGGATTGCAAGCTGGTAGATCAACTCTGGAAATCAGTCTGGTGGTTCCTCAGAACATCAAACATAGTCCTACCTGAGGGCCCATCTAAACCACTCCTGTACATATATCCAAAAGATTCTCCAACATATCACCAGGGCACATGCTCCACTGTGTTCATAGCATCCTTATTTATAATAGCCACAAGCTGGAAAGTGCCCAGATGTCCCCCAACAGAGGAATGGATTCAGAAAATGCTGATTCAGAAAACATTTACACAATGGAGTACTACTCAGCTATAAAAATCAATGAGTTCATGAAATTCTTAGGCAAATGGATGGAACTACAAAATATCATTTTGAGTGAGGTAACACAATCACAAACAAACACATATGGCATGCACTCACTGATAAATGGATTTTAGCCCTAAAGCTAGGAATATCTAAGATACAATTTATAGACCACAGAAAGCTCAAGAAGAAGGAAGATCAAAGTGTGAATTCTTTGGTCCTTCTTGAAGGGGAAACAAAATGCTCTTGGGAGCAAATATGAAGACAAAGTGTGGAACAGAGACAGAAAGAAAGGCCATCCAGAGATTGTCCCACCTGGGGATCTATCCTATGTACAGTCACCAAACCCAGACACTATTGTTGATACCAAGAAGTGCATGCTGACAGGAGCCTGATATAGCTGTCTCCTGGGAGGCTCTGCCAGAACCTGACAAATATAGATGCGGATGCTGGCAGTCAACCATTGGACTGAGCACAGGGTCCTCAATGGAAGAGTTAGAGAAAGGACTGAAGGAGCTGAAGGGGTTTGCAACCTTATAGGGAGAACAACAATATCAACCAACCAGACCCTCCAGAGCCCTCAAGGACTAAACCACCAACCAAAGAGTACACATAGAGGAAGTCATGGCTCCAGCCACATATACAGCAGAGGATGGCCTTGTGGGGCGTCAGTGGGAGGGGAGGCCCCTGGTTCTGTGAAGGCTCGATGCTCCATTGTTGGGGAATGCCAGGTCAAGGAGGCAGGAGTGGGTGGGTGGGTGGGGGAACACCCTCATAGACGCCTGGGAGGGAAAATGGGATTGGGGGGCTTCCGGGGGGAGGTGGGACTGGAAAAGGTGATAACATTTGAAATGTAAATAAAGAAAATATCATATATATTTAGCCTGTTCCTGGCCTAAAGATTTTGAACATTATCGTCATGCATTCATTGGGCATTTTTTGCTGCTTTCAAGGACTGTTTTGTTTGTTTGCTCATTCATAATGGATTTTATATATTCATGTTTAAAATAATATGTCTTCTATTCAGTCTGGGTACTCATCCCTCATTTGATGAATCTAATCCAATTGGTCACCCCTAAACACATGTACATACAAGCCACATTATATGTACTCAGTAGGTTGTATATATACATATATTTGTGTTTGTATATACAACAACAATAGTTAAAGAATCTAAGAGTTGGGGAGAACACAGGATGAGTTTTAAAGGGGAGAGGGAGGGGTAGAAATAATATAAATACATTAGTCATGTATGAAATTCTAAATAAATTTAAATTCAAAAGGAAGGATATTTGATGAGGAGTGAGAGCTACAATTATCTATGGTTATAACAGAAAATGCAGCATTAGACTCTTCTCTAGTGTCTATGATCTCTTCACTTATAAATAGTTGTCTAGGTTTACAGTTCCAGACATGAATTACTTTCTGTGCAATGGGCCTTAAGTTCGGTTAGATGTCTCTGATGACCCCCAATATAAAGTGCCACCATTGCACCATTGAGGACATCTTGCTGGGCTGATCATTTCTGTGCTTGATAGGTTCTATGGTTGTGTGGGGATTGTTTTCTGAGAAATGCTGTTTGAAGCTTGCCTTTAGAAATCAAACTTTCACCTGACTTGTAACCAAGTTAATAATGAGCTTTGAGATCATTTAGAACGATATATTCATTCCTCTTACATGCCAAGTATACGACTGGCTCAGAATTAGTTGTTTTTTAAGAAAAACAGTGTAACCTAATCATACTATGACTTGTATACCCTGATGGGTGTCAAAACATTCCTGGCTCTCCATTCTGATCCCTGCACCAGCTCCCACACTGGATGAGTGTGTGTATGTGTGTGTGTGTATTATGGTTTGAATATGCTTGGCCCATAATGAGTGTTACTGTTAGGAGGTGTGGCCTTTTTGGAGGAAGTATGTCGCAGTGGTGGTGGACTTTGGAGGTCTCTTCCTATGCTCAGGCTCCATGAATTGTGAAAGAGACCTCCTCCTAGCTTCCTAGAAGTCAGTATTCTCCTGTTTTCCCAGAAAGTTAGTTCAGCTTAGGCTGAGTTGCCCCTGGGCCACCTTGCTGGTTTGATGACCCTGTACCAGGTGATCCCCTGCTTGAGTCAAGCCTTAGGGATGGTTCACTCAGACCTTTAAGGAACAAATTCTTGATTCTCCCTTATCCAGTTCTCCTTTAACTTTGCATCTATGACCACAGGTTTTCTCTCTCCCATGGAAAGGCTATTTAATTAGCCCAGATCTGTTTTTTTTTAAACCTTCCTTTCTCTACAAACCAGTCTAGTTCAAGACATTGCATGGCAGCACTGTGGACTTCACCATTATTAGTTAAGGGAACAGCAAACTCCTGCTGTCACCCTGGGGCCTCCTCTTTCTGTCTCACATCAAATCAGTAAGCAAACTAAAGCTCTATTTCTAAATCCAGTTACAATTCATCACTCTGCATACACTATCTTCTTCAAGACTTCCTCAGTCCTGGCTTTGACATTACTATATTTTCTGTAGTTGGTTTGTAACAACGTGGCTGATCAAACAACTGAGTTGTGTTAACACTGAAGTCATGTCATGTCAAGTCAATTCTGAGAGGCACCATAAGGATCCCCATCTTAGCCAGGGAATGTCCACTGGGTGTACAGTGTGCATGTGTCCTACAACATAACCTTTGAATTTCTGGGGTCACTGGGGTCTGAATTCAAGCCACCCTGTTTTCTTGGTGCTGTTTTCTAATCAGGACTTTGTGCTTAGGTACAGCTTCCATGTCCTTGTCACTCTCCCCCAGTAGCCACATGGCTATTGACTTAATCACCTTTCTCTTGGCTCTGCTTCTATTAGGCAGACTTCAATTTTTATAGTCCCTTTGAGAAATTGCACCTTCTTGTATTATTCACCATCCTTTCCTTGTCTTCTGATCTCTCCACAGCACTGCCTATCCTAGTTTGTCATGAGCAAATGGATGGAGGAAATGAGGAAACCATTTGGTTTCTGGCGAACATTTGTGACTTTTCTGTAATTCTACCCAGTATGTGGCAAACTGAAGCCCTACCACATTCGTAGAGTGGGTACCAAGACTCTCAGGAGAATGAGAAAAAGCCTACAAGTGGTGATTTGAATATTCTGAACCCAGAGAGTGGCACTATTAGCAGGATTTTGGAGTAGGCATGGCGTTGTTGGAAGTTTGTCACTGTGGGGGTGGGCTTTGAGATCCTCCTTCTAGGTGCATGGGAGATAGTCTTCTCTTGGTTCCCTACAGAATAAGATGTAGAATTTTCAGCTTCTCCAGCACCATGTCTGCGTGGACACTGCTGTGCTTCCTGCCTTGATGATAATGGACTGAATCTCTAAACCCTTAACCCACTTCCAATTAAATGTCCTTTATAAGAGTAGCCTTGGTCATGGGGTCTCTTCACAGCAATGGAAACCCTAATTAAGATACCACCCTAATACAAAACAGAGATCTCCATAGAATTACAAAGCACTATGTAAATGAACCTGCACAAGCACATACATACAAGAGACAGGCAGAGCCTGATCTCTGTCTAATCTACATGTCAAGTGGACACAGCTGTCTAGGAAGCCAGAGCTACAGAACTCTCTTCAACCTGGCTGCAGTCACAGGTACATACGTTCCAAAGGGGAGGCTGCCACCCACACACTCCCAATGGGACCTCAGTGCTTGCTCAAAAGTTAAGAAAATAAAAGGTGAGATTCAAAACCTCTGCAGATTTCAGAACCCCATGAGTTACTACTTTGCTGCTGTCATCCACATGCTTATCACACCCCAGCAAAAGCTTCAACAACTTCCTTGTGAGTTTTACCAATATCCAGCACTCAGATGTCTTCACAATACATATGCATCAGAGTAGGAAAACAAAACACTGTGATAGGCAGTGTGATGTATATGGTGGCATTAAAATCAAGATTGGATATGTAATCTCCTCTGCAACTGGTCCCAAAAGACACATCCATACTGTAGACTAGACAAAATGCATCTTCATAGAAGTAGCAGTGAAGAGCATGGCTATTGGGAACACATGGGTCCCTATTTTCACTCAGGGCAATATTTTCTGTCCATTGGCTTTTAGAAACCTCTGAAGACATTTTGTATGGCACAGCTGGAAATCCAGAGCAGACTGTACTTACTACAGAGAGACTACAGATTTTATTTAACTTACTACACAGGGACAACAGATTTTATTTAACAGCCAATAATGTTCAAGGCAGAAATGCTCTATGCTCCTTCCCCAATTATCCCCACTCACATTCCTAAGTCTTAGTAGACAGAAATTCCAAGAGTAAAAAACTCTGGTGTTTGGAGTGAACAATCCCTTGATCATGCCCTTGGCAGACATAGTCCTGGGGTAGGTTGTGCAGAACACAGAGAGTTAAGGAGGAAATTGTTTTTAGAGCTCTGTAAGACCTGCTTGAGTAACCCTTTAACAATTATGCCAACTCTTCTACTGAAAGCAAAAGAAAACATAGACATGTGAAGGATTCCATCTAGTGGGTCTAGATGTAAGTTGAGGGCCAATCCTGGGGCATATGTAGAATCTTCCTCTACATTTAGTGAGACTTTCTTTTCATACCAGTCACTAAGGACTGGTAGATGCCGGGATGACAGAGCATAGGAAGGGATGAAGCACACAGCAGACCATCTTCCCTAAGTGCTGCCTGAGCAGCTCATTGCTGAAGACCCATGAGATGGGCACCCACAGCAAGCTGGACTCAGTGATGTGTGAGCTTCAGAGCTGTCTAGAAGAGTGAGGCACAAGGAATGGAGTAGAGTTCTCTGCTGAAGTTGTACTGCAAGGTCCCCTGTCTGTGGCAGAAAAGACATGAGGAAAGACATTGTTCTGAAAGAGAAGATAACCAGATTAAATAAATGAACACAAGAGTCAGATTAGAGAGTTGAACACCATAGAAAGATGTACTGTTGAAAGGGACAGTCACCTACAGGATATAGATAGAATGTCCCTGAAGACACACAGCTATTCCCCACTCCTCAGTTTTTCCCTCTACTTCTTTTCTAGCTCCTGATTTTGTGATGCAGATCCAGTGTAATAGCTGTCTGCAAGTTCTTCCCACTGAAAATGAACACATGACCAGAAGGTGGCACCAAAGCCAGCATTACAAAAGGAAGACTGCCTAAAGGCTAGCTAGCTGCCATCACACCCTGACAGAGCACATGTTCCTCACTGATGGAGACAAGTTCCTTAGCACTCTTTGCAACGAAGAAAACCACAGTGAACATGATTCCCAGAGGCACTGATTTCCACAGCCAGCTCCAGCAGATGCACCATGCTATGAGAGCTCATCTCCACAGGCCAGGGTCCTCAGGAATGTTAGGAATGAAATAGTTGATTCTGTATTGGGAAGCAAGTTGAGCCTGAGATCCAACAAACTCATAAACATTGCAGAGATTTTATGCTCCATGAAATGCTCATTACAGCCATTTTAGGGAGAGGAATAAGAAGCCAGCAAATCAATTGGATAAACTTGACCAAAACCACCATCCATACCTTAGGTCTACCTCAGCTTGAATGATGTGAGCAAAGACCATCATCCATAAGTCAGTTCTGTCTAACACCCACCAAAGTCCCTCTATCTTGCAAGTGGAGGATTTTCACTGTCTTTGCATGTTCCTAAAAGTCTTGTTATTTATCTGTTTTTTAGAGAAAAGAGATGGCTAGGGTTAGAAGTTAGATCTGAATGCTCCTGCCCACTTACCAGAAACTCCTGTGTCCAGTGGATTCACACACTGTAGTTCCACTGCAGGAAGCACCCTCCTGTGTGTGCTCTAGTCTCTTCCCATGAAACCCACTCCTGCTCTGTTACTCAGGTGAGTTCCACAGGACTTATACACCCTTCTGGCTTCTGCCCCTTCCCTCTCAGTGTGTGCTGGCCAATCATGGAGGAGAATAGATTTAGTTGCTTTCAGAATCTCCTGCCTTTTCAAGAGGAAGGTGAAAATGAAACTTACAGCAAGTATTCATTCTATTGTCACTTCATTTAGTGGCAGAAAATGCTGAACAGTTCTAACATAACACTGGGGGGCAGGTGTTGTTGGAAACCAAAGGGGTACACAGAGAAACAGTTCACTAGGCTGGAACCCAATCCCTGAAAGATGGTTTTCCTGATCCCTGACTCCACAAATGCAGCCTGAAATAACTTCACACAGCACATACATTGCAGATGCCAATTTTAGTATCAGCCAAGACACAACCTATTTCCTCACTAATGGAGATGCACGTCCCTTAATTTTTGTCATTATCAGCTCCCTGGTCAATGCAGGGATTTAGTCTGGCTCAGAGATTGACAGGATTATACATGCTGTCATAATCACTGAAGTTCACATGTCCAGCTGCCTTGCTGTATCCAGAAGACATAGTTTCATCCACTGATTCTGGCGGTCTTTTGTAAAATCAACTTTTCCACCATTATCTTCTACTTTGGGAAGTAGAATTATATGTATATGCATGTGATGTATATGTATATATTATATTAATATGGATATGAATATATTACATTTAGGGCTGGATATTCTTCAGTGTCTTACTCTCTGTATTTTGGCCAGTTGTGGGTCTAGGTATTGGTTATCCTTTACTGCAAATATGAGCATACATAAGAAAGGTTGAGAGATGCCATAGTCTATGGGTATAATGATAAATCATTAGGAGCTGGCTTAATATTATGTCCATTTAACAGGATAATAGTAGCAATTCCCACCTAGAGTCTATGACTTTTCTAGCCTAAATTTTCCCTCAGATGTGGAGAAACTGTGCAATCTAATCAGGAAGCAATTGGTTACATAGATGACATTCTTGCTACTGTTACCCTTGTTGGTATATTATTGTAGATTCACAGGTGGTTATGACTGATGGCTATTTTTACTTTTTGGTAGTGTTGATAGAACTTTCCAGTAGTGCTGAGTCTTCTGTCTCAGTGTCAGCTTTATTTTTCCATGTTCTATAACTTAAGTATGTGTTGTTGCTTCCTGTGAGATGAAGAGAGTGAATCCACTAGAAAGGGTTAATAGATAATAATGAAATAGGAAGATTTAAATTGGATAGAAGAAGGAGGATATGGTAGAAGAAGAAGAGGGTTTTTTGAAGGGGTGAACAGCACTTAAGTGTTTTCTTTTTTTCTTTTTTATTAGATTTTTTAAAATTTTTATTTCAAATGCTATTACCTTTCCTATTTTCCTCTCTGAAAGTCCCCTATACACTCCCCATCCCCTGCTCCCCAACCCACCCAATCCTGCTTCCTGGGGCTGGCATTCCCCTGTACTGGGGCATGTAATCTTGGCAAAACCAAGGGCCTGTTCTCCCACTGATGGCTTACTAGGCCAACCACTACTACATATGCAGCTAGAGACATAAGGTCTGGGGGGTACTGGTTAATTCATATTGTTGTTCCTCCTATAGCGTTGCAGACCTTTTTAACTCTTTGGATACTTTCTCTACCTCCTCCATTAGGGGCAGTGTGTTCTATCCAATACATGACTGTGAGCACCCACTTCTGTTATTTGTCAGGCACTGCCATAACCTCATAAGAGATAGCTATATCAGGGTCCTGTCAGCAAAATCTTGCTGGCATATGCAATAGTGTCTGGGTTTGGTGGTTGTTTATGGGATGGATCCCTGGGTGGGGCAGTCTCTGTATGGTTCTTCCTTCTGTCTCACCTCTGACATTTGTCTCTGTAACTCCTTCCATGGGTATTTTGTTCCATTCCAAGAAGGGGCAAAGTGACCACATGTTGGTCTTCCTTTTTCTTGAGTTTCATGTGTTTTGAAAATTCTATGTTTGGTATTCTAAGTCCCAGGGCTAATATCCACTTATCAGTGGGTGCAAATCATGTGTTTTCTTTTGTGATTGGGTTACCTCACTCAAGATGATATCCACAAGATCCATCCATTTGCCTAAGAATTTCATAAATTTGTTGTTTTTAATAGCTGAGTAGTACTCCATTGTGTAAATGTACCACATTTTCTGTATCCATTCCTCTGTTGAGGGACATCTGGGTTCTTTCCAGCTTTTGACTATTATAAATAAGGCTGCTATGAACATAGTGGAGCATGTGTCCTTATTACCAGTTGGACCATCTTCTGGGTATATGTCCAGGAGAGGTATTGCTGGATCTTCCAGTATTACTGTGTCCAATTTTCTGAGGAACCACCAAACTGATTTTCAGAGTGCTTGTACCAGCTAGCAATCCCACCAGCAATGGAAGAGTGGCCTTCTTTCTCCACATCCTTGCCAGCATCTGCTGTCACCTGAAAATTTTTGTCAAAGTCTCTGAGAATCCTTCAAAGGAATAGCTCCATAATATCTCAAATAACAATCACTGTCAAAAGGCTACTTCAACGCTCAGGTGCCAAGAACCTAGATTCATACCAGATACAAAGGTTCTGTTAAAATTCTGCTACAAAATACTTTGTCTTACTTTTATCTTACACTGGTCAGAATGGCTAAGATCAATAAGACGAGTGACATCTCAGGTAGTGAGGATATGGAGTAAGGGTAACCCTCGTCCATTGCTGGTGAGAGTGTGAACTTATATAGTTATTATGTAAAACGATGTGGCCATTCCTCAGGAAAATGGGAATTGATCTACCTCAAGATCCATATATGCAAAGGGCACTTAATCCTTCCACAGAGATACTTGATCAACCATGTTTATTGCTGCTTCATTCATAATATCGCAAAGGTCCCTCCACAGATGAATGGATAATGTAAGTGTGATATATTAACACAAAGGCATATTACTCAATTAAAAAAGGATGAAGTAGTGATATTCATAAGTAAATAAATGGAACTAGAAAATATTATCCTCAGTGAGGTAACCCAGCATCAGAAACACACATATGGTATGTATGCACTTGTATGTGGATATTACCTGTTAAGTCAATGATAACCAAGCTACAACCCTAAGACACACAGAGGCTAGGTATAGGGACTACCAAGGACAGACAGACAGACTGACTGACTTCCTTAAGGAAAGAAAATAGAATCCATAGTTGTGGATAGATGGAGAGAAATGTGTGTGTGTGTGTGTGTGTGTGTGTGTGTGTGTGTGTGTGTGTGTGTGTGTGTGTTTGTTGGGGGGCTAGAACAGGAGGATCATGGGTAAGTCCTGTTTTTGTTTTATCAAATTCCAGTGTATTCGTTTTCATTCTATTACATTATATATTACATATTGTATATTATATATTACATATTACACACTGTTACATGTTGTATGATGTATTATATCATGTATGATGTGTGATGTATTATATCTTATATCTTATATATTGTTATCTGTTAGAAGTCTGTTTTCTATTGAGAGAGAGAAAGGGATTGGATCTGTATGGGACATGAAGTGAGAAGGAATATTGAGGAGCAGAGGAAGAGAAACTGTTATCAGAATATAAAATGTGAGAAAAAGTAATGTATTTTCAAACCAGGGGGAGAAGATAAAAAGGAGACAAACATTAATAAACTCTGGTCAGGATGTGGAATAATGGAAATTCTTATTCATGGTTGGTGTAAGTGTAAACTGATTCAGGCCTTCTGGAAATCACTGTGGATGTTTCTCAAACAAAAATGAAACAACAAATATAAATCAATCCACTAAATATGCAGCTATATCAATCCTAGGCATATACCCAAAGGACTCTATATCTTACCATAGAGATGTTTGCTTATTCATGCTTGTTCCCACTCTACTCCCCATATCCAGGGAACGGGAGCAATCTAAATGTCCATCAACTGATGAATGGGCAATGAAAACAGGAAACATACACACAGTAAGAAGTCTATTCATCTGTGAAGGAGAATAAATCATGAAAATTTCAGTAAATGGTCTGATCTGGTAAACACAATGGTTGGTGTATCCCAAACCCAGAAAGACAAACACCGCATGTTCTTTCTCAGTGGATGAGATTGAATCTTTAGATTTGAGTCATTCACTTGGAATAACCAGAGAAACTGGAAAACTAGAAAAGGGTCACTGTAGAAAGGGAAGGAAGACCTTAGGGAAATTTGGGGGTTGATTTTAATATCTACTGGTAACAAATTAGAATCCCTTGGTAGGGACCCTCTCCCGAAGAAGTGCCTTGATTGCCTTGAGGATGCTGAAGACCCACCCAGATGCAAAGGACCAGGCAGGGATGACTGCTTGCCTTGTGCTGGCTTGGCCTTCCCCCTAAACTGCAGGTTCATTTACCCTGTCACTGCTACTTGATTCCATCACTGACATCAGAACAGGCATTTCCAGGAATCCATCACTGTCTCTGGATCACTGACTCTCCAGGAAGCTTCCAGGTTTTCTGTGCCAGATTGTAACTTCTTAGGTACCCACCCTTATAGGCTGAGCAACGGTTTGGTTGTTTGGCTGCCTAGTGAGAGACAGCCAAGGTGGTGTTATTTTAACTGCTGAGGCACCTCACCTCTAGAGTGCAGCAAACAGCAAGTTCTCAGCCTCTATGCTGGGATTCAGCTGTTGATAAAACTTCAAAGCACACCCACACAGTGATGCATTTCCTCCAACGAGGTCACACCTATTTCAACTGCCTAATAATGCAGTGATTAATCACATGATTCCAAGGAGGCTGTACCTATTCAAACCACCATATTCTATTCCCTGGCCCCCATATGCTTGTAGCCATAACACAATGCAAAATGCATTCCCTCCAATTTCCGAAGTTTCCATAGTCTATCTCAGTATCAACAATGTTTAAATGTCTAAATTTCAGTGCATTTTCTGTACAGTTAAAAGTTTAAAATTCAGTCTCTTCTGAGATTCAGGCAATCTCCTAAAGGGTGGACTTAGCTTGCTTTTTCTATTACATCTTCACCAGTTTTCTGTGCTTGAAGACTTCCTTCACTGCCTAAGCTTCTCTGTCAAAGACACGCTTTGTCACCACAGTGTAATCTACTATAAAAACAAAATAAAAAACTGATCACATATATTACAATTCTAAAATGGAGGGAAGGCAGGGCAGTAAGGAAATACAGGACTAAAGCAAGACCAAAACCCAGCTGGGCAATCTCTATCCTCTGCTTCTCTTCGGATCTCCAACTTCTTTCAGCTTTGTTGACTGCAACATTTTTCCTTCTCTTGGACAGGTTCCATTCTCTGTTAGCAGCTTACCTATCCCACAGCCTTGGCATCTCTAATGTCTTAGAGTCTTTAAGGCAATACAGGCTTCACCTTCAGAGCTTTACACAATGGTCTTTTTGGTCCTCCATGCAGGGAGACCCTTGCCACACGTCTGGCTTCACATATACCTACAGATATGTACATACATACATACATACACAGACATACACATGCACACATTGGGTGGATGGAGCAAAGCTTCAACTAACTTTACACACACACACACACACACACACACACACACACACACACACACACACACATATGGAAAGATGGAGCAAAGTTCCAATGAACAGGCTCCAACAACCTTCATACACACACATACATACATACATACATACGAACATACATACATATACATATTGGTAGGTGGAGCAAACACCAATGAGTAGACTTCAACAACTTTATTTTTTCTTAGCCACTTTATAGTCATGGATGGACTCTGTTTCCTTATTCATGGAGGGAGATTCCTTAACCCCTTCTATTCTTGAGTCTAAAGTCAGAGCCATATGGCCAAATCTATCAAGTTCTGCCACTATGGGGCTGGACATAGCACCATTTTTCTGTTACATTTAACCAGTTTTCTGTGTATGAAGATTTCCTTCATTGCCTAAGCTTGGCTGTGAAAGACAAGCTTTGACACCAAGGGGTAAATTGATGAGGGCAAAGTGTGGAATTGGTTATTGGCCACTCAGAAGAGTTCTTCTGAAAGAATAAGGCTTGATTCATGGAAGCAGGCACTTTCTGTGACCATAAAGAAACTCTCAGGACTCTTTAAAATCTTGGCTCTGGTGGTAAGGAGAAGAGTACAATGGGAAATAGCATACATGTGTGGGTACACACACACACACACACACACACACACACACACACACACACACACAGACTTGGTGGAAGAAACAAGCTCCAATAGCTTTTCACAAACACACACATAAATACACATATACATCTATAAATATGTACATACACAGACATACATACATACACATGTGCACATTGGGTAGATGGAGCAACCAACTTTACATATATACACATACATGTGTTTTATGGATGGATGGAGCAAAGTTCCAATGAGTAGGTTCCAACAAACTTCATACACACACACACACACACACACACACACACACACACACACACAGAGTGGGTGGAGCAAACACCAATCAGTTGACTTCAATAACTTTATTTTTTTCTTAGCCTTTTTATACCATCTAACACAAATTTTCTTTCTTTCTTTCTTTCTTTCTTTCTTTCTTTCTTTCTTTCTTTCTTTCTTTCTTTCTTTCTTTCTTTCTTTTATTTTTAGATTTATTTATATAACTACATTGTATCTGTCTTCAGAGACACCAGAAGAGGGCATCAGATCTCATTACATGTGGTTTCTAGGATTTGAACTCAGGACCTCCAGAAGAGCAGTCAATGCTCTTAACCACTGAGCCATCTCTCCAGCCCTAATATCCCGAGCTTTTGTCCCCTCCAGCAAGAACACACTCAGGACAACCGGAATCTTCTGCGGCAAAAGCTTTATTGCTTACTTCTCAGGAGGAAGACCTCGAATATAGGAAACTCAGTCATTTTATAAGCCACAAAGAGCGGTTGGAGACATGTCAGCTCCTGATTACCTGCTCACCATTAGCCCAGGTGACGTCATGGGACAGGCAGGGCACAAGGCATGGAAAAATACCCCAGCACATGCGCAGACTACTTGTTTACTAGTTAGAACACTGGATATCAGCGCCATCTTGTAATGGCGATTGCAAGGGCGGCTCCTCACACCCTAACACATTTCTTTATGTAAGAAAGATTACCACATAGCCCCAAATTACATATTCTTTAAAAATCAATCACTACCACAACATATTCTTCAAAAACCAATAAAATCTTCACACAAATGGAAATCACAACAGGATTATTAGTTATGTATACTTCTTTTGAAACTCATAGCTAACTAAACATTTCACATCTATCTTTCTTAACATAAGTTCAATATAAACCCAAAGCAATACTTCTTTTGACATTAATAAACAAAGTTAAGCAATTCAGTCCATAGCAGCAAGTTTTTTCTATCATTAGTTGACAACAATTTGTATTTACCAAGAAACAGATCATCATTTTTCTTTCATCTTATTTTTGAAGTCTCATTTGTTTAAACTGGCTAACCATCTGTTCTTTGTTCTTATGCTCATGATAGAATTATTTACTCTTTATTCATAACCCTGCCTTTTCATGATGCACACTAAATCTGTGCCTTTGGCCACATCCCCAGATCACAAGATCCAGGAAACCAGACCCAACCTAGAATGAAATGTTTTCTTCAATTATTAACTTCTCCCAAGCCTGTTGTTCTCTTTTGTACAATCACTCACTTTTAAACCATGAAAGCTCACTGTGCCCCTTTCCTCACCTATACAGCCTTTGTTTACCGTTCTAATAGGAAAGGGCATATTCTATTCTTGTTTCTTATTTTTTCATATATTTCTGGCAAAACAACTTAAATCCTCCCCTTACACTCTCCATCAAATACTCTAACTTCCTTAAACTATTTAAATCAAGCCAGGAATTCTGTAATATTATTACTAATCTAAATAATATGACCTCATAAATTTCATCTTCATGCTGATCTGCAGGAAAATTGCCCAGTCAAGTGGACTCTCACCCAGGAAGGAATCACACCAGGTTATAGGCAGTGAGGTCCTTCCCATCCCCAGTCACACAATGTTACAGACATATTAAGAATATAGCAATGACAAGCAAGGAGGCATGTCAGTAGCAAGCAGCAGTCCTGAAATCGAGCCCCTGGAACTGTGCCTCTCCAGTTTACACTTATAATAGCTGGACAAAACAGTGGGATATCTCCAGGAAGCTCACTTGACCACAGCAGTTCTTCCTTCATGGCATCTGCCACTTGGCTGCCCTGGAACTTGCTCTGTAGACTGACTGATCTTAAACTCAGAGGTTGGCATGCCCCTGTCACCTGAGTGCTGGGATTAAAAGCTGGACCTAAACTTTTCTTTAATTCCTTTTTATAAAATGGAAGCTTATCTGGGTGGGAACTTGCCCTGAGGTTACCACTCCCTTAATTCCATTTAATACCTTTAATCTGTTTATCTCATTGAACACAGGATTTAGCTCCTTTCCACTTCCTGGTGCCCCTTTACTCCTTGAACCATACTTCCCCCCCTTTCTTTTTTTTTTATATATATATTTTTTTTTATTACGTATTTTCCTCAATTACATTTCCAATGCTATTCCAAAAGTACCACCCCCTTGCCCCCCACTCCCCTACCCACCCATTCCCATTTTTTGGCCCTGGCGTTCCTCTGTACTGGGTCATATATAAAGTTTGCCTGTCCAATGGGCCTCTCTTTCCAGTGATGGGTGACTAGGCCATATTTTGATACATATGCAGCTAGAGTCAAGAGCTCCAGGGTACTGGTTAGTTCATAATGTTGTTCCACCGATAGGGTTGCAGATCTCATTAGCTCCTTGGATACTTTCTCTAGCTCCTCCATTGGGGGCCCTGTGATCCATCCAATAGTTGACTGTGAGCATCCACTTCTGTGTTTGCTAGGCCCCGGCATAGTCTCACAAGAGACAGCTATATCACGGTCCTTGCAACAAATGCTTGCTAGTGTATGCAATGGTGTCATCGTTTGGAGGCTAATTATGGGATGGATCCCTGGATATGGCAGTCACTAGATGGTCCATCCTTTTGTCTCAGCTCCAAACTTTGTCTCTGTAATTCCTTCCATGGGTGTTTTGTTCCCATTTCTAAGAAGGGGCAAAGTGTCCACATTTTGGTCTTCGTTCTTCTTGAGTTTCATGCATTTAGCAAATTGTATCTTATATCTTGGGTATCCTAAGTTTCTGGGCTAATATCCACTTATCAGTGAGTACATATCGTGTGAGTTCCTTTGTGATTGGGTTACCTCACTCAGGATGATGCCCTCCAGGTCCATCCATTTGCCTAGGAATTTCATAAATTCATTCTTTTTAATAGCTGAGTAGTACTCCATTGTGTAAATGTACCACATTTTTTGTATCCATTCCTCTGTTGAGGGGCATCTGGGTTCTTTCCAGCTTCTGGCTATTATAAATAAGGCTGCTATGAACATAGTGGAGCATGTGTCC
Source organism: Mus musculus (assembly GCF_000001635.26). NCBI lineage: Eukaryota > Metazoa > Chordata > Mammalia > Rodentia > Muridae > Mus > Mus musculus. The sequence goes on along the minus strand of NC_000084.6, from coordinate 60,307,488 downwards.
TTCTTACCGGTTGGGACATCTTCTGGATATATGCCCAGGAGAGGTATTGCTGGATTCTCCAGTAGTACTATGTCCAATTTTCTAAGGAACCGCCAGACTGATTTCCAGAGTGGTTGTACAAGCCTGCAATCCCACCAAAAATGGAGGAGTGTTCCTCTTTCTCTACATCCTCGACAACATCGGCTGTCACCTGAATTTTTGATCTTAGCAATTCTGACTGGTGTGAGGTGGAATCTCAGGGTTGTTTTGATTTGCATTTCTCTGATGATTAAGGATGTTGAACATATTTTCAGGTGCTTCTCAGCCATTCGGTATTCCTTGGGTGAGAATTCTTTGTTTAGCTCTGAGCCCCATCTTTTAAGGGGGTTATTTGATTTTCTGGAGTCCACCCTCTTGAGTTCTTTATATATATTGGATATTATTCCCCTATCTGATTTAAAATAGGTAAAGATCCTTTCCCAATCCGTTGGTGGTCTTTTTGTCTTATTGACGGTGTCTTTTGCCTTGCAGAAACTTTGGAGTTTCATTAGGTCCCATTTGTCAATTCTCGATCTTACAGCACAAGCCATTGCTGTTCTGTTCAGGAATTTTTCCCCTGTGCCCATATCTTCAAGGCTTTTCCCCACTTTCTCCTCTATAAGTTTCAGTGTCTCTGGTTTTATGTGAAGTTCCTTGATCCACTTAGATTTGACCTTAGTAAAAGGAGATAGGAATGGATCAATTTGCAATCTTCTACATGAAAAATGCCAGTTGTGCCAGCCAGCACCATTCGTTAAAAATGTTCTCTTTTTTCCCACTGGATGGTTTTAGCTCCCTTGTCAAAGATCAAGTGACCATAGGTGTGTGGGTTCATTTCTGGGTCTTCAATTCTATTCCATTGGTCTACTTGACTGTCACTATACCAGTACCATGCAGTTTTTAATACAATTACTCTGTAGTAAAGCTTTAGGTCAGGCATGGTGATTCCACCAGAGGTACTTTTATCCTTGAGAAGAGTTTTTGCTATCCTAGGTTTTTTGTTATTCCAGATGAATTTGCAGATTTCACTTTCTAATTCGTTGAAGAATTGAGTTGGAATTTTGATGGTGATTGCATTGAATCTGTAGATTGCTTTTGGCAAGATAGCCATTTTTACAATGTTGATCCTGCCAATCCATGAGCACGGGAGATCTTTCCATCTTCTGAGATCTTCTTTAATTTCTTTCTTCAGAGACTTGAAGTTTTTATCATACAGATCTTTCACTTCCTTAGTTAGAGTCACACCAAGATATTTTATATTATTTGTGACTATTGAGAAGGGTGTTGTTTCCCTAATTTCTTTCTCAGCCTGTTTATTCTTTGTGTAGAGAAAAGCCATTGACTTGTTTGAGTTAATTTTATATCCAGCTACTTCAACAAAGCTGTTTATCAGGTTTAGGAGTTCATTGGTGCAATTTTTAGGATCACTTATATATACTATCATATCATCTGCAAAAAGTGATATTTTGTCTTCATCTTTTCCAATTTGTATCCCATTGATCTCCTTTTGTTGTCAAATTGCTCTGGCTAGGACTTCAAGTACTATGTTGAATAGGTAGGGAGAAAGTGGGCAGCCTTGTCTAGTCCCTGATTTTAGTGGGATTGCTTCAAGCTTCTCACCATTTACTTTGATGTTGGCTACTGGTTTGCTGTAGATTGCTTTTATCATGTTTAGGTATGGGCCTTGAATTCCTGATCTTTCCAAGACTTTTATCATGGATAGGTGTTGGATCTTGTCGAATGATTTTTCCGCATCTAACAAGTTGATGATGTGGTTTTTGTCTTTGAGTTTTTTATATAATGGATTACATTGATGGATTTTCATATATTAAACCATCCCTGCATTCCTGGAATAAAACCTACTTGGTCAGGATGGATGATTGCTTTAATGTGTTCTTGGATTTGGATAGCGAGAATTTTATTGAGTATTTTTGCATTGATATTCATAAGGGAAATTCGACTGAAGTTCTCTATCTTTGTTGGATCTTTCTGTGGTTTAGGTATCAGAGTAATTGTGGCTTCATAGAATGAGTTGGGTAGAGTTCCCTCTACTTCTATTTTGTGGAATAGTTTGTGCAGAACTGGAATTAGATCTTTGAAGGTCTGGTAGAACTCTGCACTAAACCCATCTGGTCTTGGGCTTTTTTCGGCTGGGAGACTATTAATGACTGCTTCTATTTCTTTAGGGCATATGGGACTGTTTAGATCGTTAACTTGATCCTGATTTAACTTTGGTACCTGGTATCTGTCTAGAAATTTGTCTATTTCATCCAGGTTTTCCAGTTTTGTTGAGTATAGCATTTTGTAGAAGCATCTGATGGAGTTTTGGATTTCTTCAGGATCTGTTGTTATGTCTCCCTTTTCATTTATGTTTTTGTTAATTAGGATGTTGTCCCTGTGCCCTCTAGTGAGTCTAGCTAAGGGTTTATCTATCTTGTTGATTTTCTCAATGAACTAACTCTTCGTTTGGTTAATTCTTTGAATAGTTCTTCTTGTTTCTACTTGGTTGATTTCGCCCCTGAGTTTGATTATTTCCTGCTGTCTACTCCTCTTTGGTGAATTTTCTTCCTTTTTTTCTAGAGCTTTTAGATGTGTTGTCAAGCAGCTAGTGTGTGCTCTCTCCAGTTTCTTCTTGGAGGCACTCAGAGCTATGAGTTTCCCTCTTAGAAATGCTTTCATTGTGTCCCATAGGTTTGCGTATGTTGTGGCTTCATTTTCATTAAACTCTAAAAAGTCTTTCTTTGTTTATGCCTTCCTTGACCAAGGTATCATTGAGAAGAGTGTTGTTCAGTTTCCACGTGATTGTTGGCTTTCCATTATTTATGTAGTTATTGAAGATCGGCCTTAGGCCATGGTGGTCTGATAGGATGCATGGGACAATTTCAATATTTTTGTATCTTTTGAGGCCTATTTTGCGACCAATTATATGGTCAATTTTGGAGAAGGTCCAGTGAGGTGCTGAGAAGAAGGTATATCATTTTGTGTTAGGGTAAAATGTTCTGTAGATATCTGTCAGACCCATTTGTTTCATAACTTCTGTTAGTTTCACTGTGTCCCTGTTCATTGTCTGTTTCCACGATCTGTCCATTGATGAAAGTAGTGTGTTGAAGTCTCCCACTATTATTGTGTGAGGTGAAATGTGTGCTTTGAGCTTTACTAAAGTGTCTTTAATGAATGTGGCTGCCCTTGCATTTGGAGCATAGATATCCATAATTGAGAGTTCCTCTTGGAGGATTTTACCTTTGATGAGTATGAAGTGTCCCTCCTTATCTCTTTTGATACCTTTGGGTTGGAAGTCGATTTTATTCGATATTAGAATGGCTACTCCAGCTTGTTTCTTCAGACCATTTGCTTGGAAAATTGTTTTCCAGCCTTTCACTCTGAGGTAGTGTCTGTCTTTTTCCCTGAGATGGGTTTCCTGTAAGCAGCAGAATGTTGGGTCCTGTTTGTGTAGCCAGTCTGTTAGTCTATGTCTTTTTATTGGGGAATTGAGTCCATTGATATTAAGAGATATTAAGGAAAAGTAATTGTTGCTTCCTTTTATTTTTGTTGTTAGAGTTGTCATTCTGTTCTTGTTGCTCTCTTCTTTTTGCTTTGTTGAGGGATTACTTTCTTGCTTTTTCTGGAGCACGATTTCAGTCCTTGTATTGTTTTTTTTTCTGTTATTATCCTTTGAAGGGCTGGATTCATGGAAAGATAATGTGTGAATTTGGTTTTGTGGTGGAATACTTTGGTTTCTCCATCTGTGGTAATTGAGAGTTTAGCCGGGTATAGTAGCCTGGGCTGGCATTTGTGTTCTCTTAGTGACTGTATAATATCTGTCCAGGCTCTTCTGGCTTTCATAGTCTCTGGTAAAAAGTCTGGTGTAATTCTGATAGGTCTGCCTTTATATATTACTTGACCTTTCTCCCTTACTGCTTTTAATATTCTATCTTTATTTATTGCATTTGTTGTTCTGATTATTATGTGTCGGGAGGAATTTCTTTTCTGGTCCAGTCTATTTGGAGTTCTGTAGGCCTCTTGTATGTTCATGGGCACCTCTTTCTTTAGGTTTGGGAAGTTTTCTTCTATAATTTTGTTGAAGATATATGCCGGCCCTTTAAGTTGAAAATCTTCATTCTCATCAACTCCTATTATCCGTAGGTTTGGTCTTCTCATTGTGTCCTGAATTTCCTGGATGTTTTGAGTTAGGATCTTTTTGTGTTTTGTATTATCTTTGATTTTGTGCCGATGTTCTCTATGGAATATTCTGCACCTGAGATTCTCTCTTCCATCTCTTGTATTCTGTTGCTGATGCTGGCATCTATGGTTCCAGATTTCTTTCCTAGGGTTTCTATCTCCAGCGTTGCCTCACTTTGGGTTTTTTTTTATTGTGTCTACTTCCCTTTTTAGGTCTAGTATGGTTTTGTTCATTTCCATCACCTTTTTGGATGTGTTTTCCTGTTTTTCTTTAAGGACTTCTACCTGTTTGTTTGTGTTTTCCTGATTTTCTTTAAGGACTTGTAACTCTTTAGCAGTGTTTTCCTGTATTTCTTTAAGTGAGTTATTAAAGTCCTTCTTATTGTCCTCTACCATCATCATGAGATATGCTTTTAAATCTGTGTCTAGATTTTCGGTTGTGTTGGGGTGCCCAGGACTAGGTGGGGTGGGAGTGCTGCGTTCTGATGATGGTGAGTGGTCTTGATTTCTGTTAGTAGGATTCTTATGTTTGCCTTTCGCCATCTGGTATTCTCTGGACCTAGTTGTTATAGTTGTCTCCGGTTAGAGCTTGTTCCTCAGGTGATTTTGTTAGACTCTATCAGCAGACCTGGGAGACTAGCTCTATCCTTAGTTTCAGTGGTCAGAGTACTCTCTGCAGGCAGCTCTCTTCTTGCAGGGAAGGTGCCCAGATATCTGGTGTTTGAACCTGCCTCCTGGCAGAAGTTGTGTTCCACTCACCATAGGTTTTAAGATCCCATGGAGGGTCCTGTGTGGGTGCTTGCCGGTGTCCGGAGACTCCCACGGCCAGGGACACTGGTGCTGCAGTGGGCCGGAAGGGACTTGAGCCCCGGATCAGGCCAGGTTATCTGCTTCCTTAATTAATGCAGTCTCAGGTCCCGAACAATTGGATTGGAACAGGCGCTGTGTTCCACTCAGCAGAGTTCTTAGGATCTCATGGCAGATCCTGTGTGGGTCCTTGTGGGTGTCTGGAGAATCCCTGGGCCAGGGATCCCAGTGCTGCAGTGGGCCAGAAGCTTCCCCCCCTTTCTAAGTTTGCATGGTTTCATCAAAATCGTCTTCAACATGAATTAACCACAGGACAGTGTCTAGATTAGGCTGTTTTGAGATTTTCTTTGCTAATGCAATTAATCTAAATGTTTTCTCTTTAGGCTTAGACTGAGTCTTTGGACAAGGGCAAAAAGCAGCCACATTCTTCACCAAAATAACATAAGTATGTTGTCTAGGGAACATACTAAAATGCTTCTTCTCTGAAAGCTCAATCTACGACTCAAATATTAAATCATCCCCAGCAAGACTGTCTTCAATGCTCTTACTAGTATGGCCCATTAAATAGCTCTTAGAGCCTTCTACTGCTTTCTTAACACAAAGTCCCAAAGTCCAAATTTCTCCAAATGATAACATTGTCAGGTCTATCACAGTCATACCCATGTCCCTGGTAACAATTTCCATCTTTGGGTTTCAGTTTCTGTGAAGAGACTCCATGACCAAGGCAACTCTTATAAAGGAAAATATTTAAATGGGACTGGCTCACAGTTCAGATGTTTATACCACTTTCATCATGTGGGAAGCATGAGCTGAGAGGACTACATCTTGATTTGCAGGCAGCAGAAGGAGACTGTGTACAAAACTGGGTATAAGTTAAACATCTATGAGACCTCAAATACATCTACTTCCCCCAACAGACAACACCTATTCTAACAAGGCAATACCTAAATGAACCTATGGGGCCATGCATATTCAAACCATCAAACATGCCAAGTGTTTTATGTACTGAGCATAGAGATCCCAGCTTCCTGGGTTTTTTTTTTTAGGATGTTTTGATTAGGAGAAAATGGCTACAAAACACCTATTGTATTTTTTGTGCATATGCATTTGCATGTTTACTGGTATGTTTTTGTGTGTGTATATATGTATGTATGTATATATGTATTTAAGTATGTATATATAGTTGAAAGAGAAAAGGATATAGGGGAAATTTAAGAACTGAAGAAGGATTGGGGATTGTCAAGTTCTGACATATTAAGATACATGATCTTTATCCCCCAGGTTTTCCTATGGTGGTAGTGGATTGGCTGTAAAGAAAAGATATCAGAGGAGTAATTTTCCTAGTGAATTCGTGGTATAGACCACTTGATATTGTCAGGGTCAGAAGCTATGGATAAGTTGAGTTTGATCTAGGTTTTGAATATTTCCATCGAAGGAGAACTTTGGCATCTTCAGTCACTGTGTCAAGGATATGAAGTTGTAAATAATAGATTGCAGGGAAGTAAAGACCTACAGCAAGGAGCCTACCAAAAGTTGATACCAATTTCTTGAAATCATTCCTAAATGTTTCCTCTCTATACTTCTTCAACAAATGAGGAGTCTTCATTGTTTTCTTTACCTGTTCAACAGGCACTTGGAAATCCTTAGCCACCAACTCCAGGGATTCATCATCCACTCCAAAGATTTTTTGATAGTAGTTTAAAGTGTTCTTTATCTTCTTCATATCTTTATTCCTGAGGTTGCCCAGTACAGGAAAAATTGCCACTACTCCAATCTTGAAGGCTTCTAGCCAGATAAACTGCTGTGTAGCCTTGTACTTTCTGTCAATGGCTTGGTCTGTAAAGTTAGGCAGGGAAAGCATAAAATTGTGGCGCTTTTGAACATGGAGTTCCTTAATCAGGGTATCCACCAGGAATGGAAAATCATAGTCAGATAAATCATAGTTAGAGATCAAGAAAATTGGTGGTACGGCCATGTTATTATCATTAAAGATTTTCACAGAATAGCTTTGGATCTGCTTCAGGGCTTTTTCTCTTTCAAAAGTACGTGGTTTGGATTTCCTTTCATTTTCTACATCAATGTCCACCTTGGTTCTCACAAAGTAGTAATTCTTTTTCATATTTGTGATTGCTTTGGCGAGGTCTAGTTCAAGTTTTGTAAAACGTGTGGCAGAAACAATAATGAAGAAATCATATTCTTTGAATTTTACTTCCTCCAGATAAGTTTTTGGTGGGAATTTCTGAGTTCCAATACCAGGCAAGTCCCATAAGGTCAATGTTTCAATTTTGGGATGTTTGTAAGAAGTTCTCTTCATAGTTGTCTCTATTACTCCAACTTCAGCTGCCCCTTCCTCTTCAGGTCCAATCCCTATCAGGGCATTGATGAGGCTGGATTTTCCAGCTCCAGACTCTCCTGTCACAGCAATATTTATTGGAGCATTATCAATATTTCTTAATGCATCACTGATTAAAGAGTTTGCCCCATGAATGTTTCCTTTGTTCAGGTATAATTTTATTAAATCGATGGTTTCCTGAGAAATGATTTTTTCTGTCTTAATGTTTTTAAAATATTCATTGAAGCTGGATACCAAATCTTCATTGTCTTCAGTCTTAGATGTGTCAGAGAGGAGCTGACCCATGTTGATGATTTAAAAGGTTACTGAAAGAAGGAGGGGAGAGTAAGTTGCAAGAGATTGAAGATGACTTTTGTTTAGCAATATTATTTTTAACCTGTGCTGTAACCTTAGTTACCTTCTTATTGAGTAATCCCCATGTCTGTCTGTGTTGTCTTCTCTGTCTTTCTCTCTCTTTCTTTCTTTCTTTTTCTTTCCTTCTTCCTTCCTCCTTCCCTCTCTCCTTCTTCTCTCCTTCTCTCTCTTCCTTCCTCCTTCCCTCTCTCCTTTCCTCCCTCCCTCCCTCCCTCCTTCCCTCCCTTCCTCCTTCCCTCTCTCTTTCTTCTTCCTTCCTTCCTTCCTTCCTTCCTTCCTTCCTTCCTTCCTTATCTACAAGGTACAAACTAGACAGTCCTTTTGGATGAGAAAAGCTCATTTGAGGAATTATCTCCCTCAGATTGGACTGGAGGCATGACTATGGGACATATAAAAACATGAGCTAATGTGTTACATCTAACCTGACTGGAATATTCTATATTAAATCAAATATCTTCTCCATGTGTGCACACTTCCTTCAGTGTGTGCCTTAAAATGTGAGGGAACTTAATCAACATACTTCTAGTTTTTCAAACTAAAAAACAAATAAAAATGAAAAATAATTTACATCAGGGTTTAATCAACACCAAATCTGTAATGATCATATAAATCTGTTTTGTCTATTATTGCTTTTATCAAAAGTTTTCAGTGAGTTCAACTATTTGTATTCCACTTAAATCATTTATAATTTGCCTACATAAACTTTCCTTCTGTCTTTTTCATGAACTGAACTCATCTCCATGAGAAATATTTACTTTGTATTGATTAATTAATTTATTTACTTTACATCCTTACCACAGTTTCCTCTCACTCCTCTTCTGATATCCTTACTCCCTTCCCTTCCTCTCTTTCTATTTCTCTTCAGAAGAGGGGAAGATCCCTCTGGATATCAATCAGCCCTGGAATATCAAGATGCAGTAAGAATGTATGCATCCTTTCCTATTGATGTTAGAGGAGGCCACCCAGTAGGAGGAAAGGGTCCCAAAGCAAAGACAGCCTCTACTTCTGCTCTTAGGAGTCCCACTTGAAGACCAAGGTACACAACTGTAAGAAATAAATTTGTAATAATATAAACCTTCTTTATTGTTAAAGTCCGTCTTAACATCCATTTATTCAATACAATGTTTCAGTGCCCTCAAGTCTCCATTTAAACTCACTATTTTCTTTTAAACTTTTTATCTTATGAAAGAAATCTAGCCTGCCTCTCACTATGAAGTGCACTTGGACAGATGACCCAAGTGGACCACCCAGTGTGTGATGGGAATGGTCCCATAGATGAAGCCACAGGATCCCCATGACACAAGAAACAAGAGGCTACCCTATAGGAGTCTCAGTAAGGATCCCATATGATGGTGCCACAGAAGTCCAGAGATCTCAAGCTGGACTAATGACTCAATTCAAGTAAGTCTGCATGAAAAGATGTGTGGACAAAAGAGTAAACTGTGTGACACACTGTGATACAGCACTGCTTCCATGATGAGGTTTTTGTTTGTTTGTTTGTTTGTTTGTTTGTTTTAAATTTGTAAAAATTTTTACCTTTTATTTTCTTTGGGGAGGGTATTGCAAGGGCCATGGACACATTTGAAGGAGTGGAGAGATGAGGAGGATTGGGGTGCATGATGTGAAATTCACATTCTAGCTGATAAACAACTTCAGCAAAGTAGCCAGATATAACTCAAATAAATCAGTAGCCTTCCTTTATACAAAGGATAAACAGACTGAGAAAGAAATTAGGAAAACAATTCCCTTCACAATAGCCACAAATAGTATAAAATATCTTGGGGTAACTCTAACCAAAGAAGTGAAGGACCTGTATGAAAATAACTTCAAGTCTCTCAAGAAAGAAATCATAGAAGATCTCAGAAAATGGAGAGATCTACCATGCTCATGGATTGGCAGAATTAACATAGTAAAAAATGTCAATCTGTAGAGTCAGTGCTATCCCCATCAAAATCCCAACACAATTCTTCAAAGACATGGAAAGAGCAATTCTCAAACTCATCTGGGAAGGCAAAAAACCCAGACTAGTGAAAATAATTCTTAACAATAAATGAACAGCTGGGGGAATCACCTTCCTCAACCTCAAGCTTATCTACAGAGCAATGGTGATGAAAAATGCATGGTATTGGTACAGAGACAGACATGTTGATCAATGGAATAGAATCGAAGACTAAGAAATAAAACCACACACCTACCATCACTTGATCTTTGACAAAGATGCCAAAAATATACAATGGAAAAAAAGAAAGCATCTTCAATAAATGGTGCTTGTCTAACTGGCTAGCTGTATGTAGAAAAATAAAAATAGAGCCATAATTGTCACTTTGTACAAAGCTCAAGTCCAAGTGGACCAAGGACCTCAACATAAAACCAGATACACTGAATATAATAGAAGAGAAAGTGTGAAACTGTGAACTCATTGGCACAGGATGAAATTTGCAATGGCTCATGCTCTAAGATCAAGAATTGATAGATGGGACCTCATAAAACTAGAAAGCTTCTGTAAGGCAAAGGACACAGTTGATAAGACAAATTAGCAACCTACTGATTGGGAAAAATATCTTCACTAACCCCACATCTGATAGAGAGCTAATATTCAATATATATAAAGTACTCAAGTAGTTAATCACCAAAAACCAAATAACCCAATGAAAATATGGGGAACAGAACTAAACTGAGAATTCACAACTGAGGAATCTCGAATGGCTGAGAAACACCTCAAGAAAGGTTCAGAGTCCTTAGTGTTCAGAGAAATGCAAATCAAAACAACCCTGAGATTTCACCTTATACTAATTAGAATGGCTAAGATGAAAACCACAGGTGACAACACATGTTGGCGAGGATGTGGAGAAAGAGAAACACTCCTCCATTGCTGGTGGGATTGCAAACTGGTACAACCACTCTGGAAATCAACCTGGAGGTTCCTCAGAAAACTGGAAATAGATCTACCTGAAGACCCAGCTATACCACTCTTGGGAATATACCCAAAAGATGTCCTCCCCCATGCCACAGGGGCATGTGTTCCACTATGTTCATAGCAGACTTATTTGTGATAGCCAGAAGCTGGAAATACCCTAGATGTCCCACGACAGAGGAATGGATACAGAAATTGTGGCTTATTTACACAATGGAATACTACTCAGCTATTAAGAACAAGAACATCCTGAGTTTTGCAGGCAAATGGATGGAACTAGAAAATATCATCCTGAGTGAGGTAACTCAGATCCAAAAGGATATGCACGGTATGTACATACTAATAAGTGGATATTAACCACAAAAAAGAAAAAAGAAAAGAAAAAAAAACCATACAGAATACAGAAGATACAGTCCACAGAATTCAAAGGGCTCAACAAGCTGAAGTGTCCAAGTGAGGACACCTCAGTCCCACTTGGGAGAGAGAAGAAAGAAATCACAAGTGGGGAGGGAGGGAGGGACATGGGAGGGAAAGTGGAAGGAGTGGGGGGCAGTAGGGGGTAGAGGGGAACTTGATCTGGTATTGGTTGAGGAAAAAGGACTGGAGCCCTGAGGGCCAGCAGACAGAACGCAAACCTCAGGAAACCTCAGGAAATAGGAGGTTGGGGGACCCCCAGAATGCACCAGAAACATGGGAGGTGGAAGACTCATAGGGAAAGACCTTGATGAAATGCTCAACAGTAAGGAGAGGGAACTTATAGAGCTCATCTCCAGCAGGAAGACAGGGCATCAAGTGAGGGATGGGGTTGCCATCCCACAGTCACACCTCTGACCCACAATTGTTCCTATCTGAAAGAATTACAGGTATGGAAATGGAAAGATGCCTGAGGAAAAGAAGGTCCAGTGACAGGCCCAAAGTGGGATCCAGCTTAAGGGGAGGTTCCAAGGCCTGACACTATTATTGAGGCTATGAGAGAGCTCACAAAAAGGGATGTATCATGATTGCCCTCTGAAAGACCCAACAAGCAGCTGAAAGAGCCAGATGCAGCTATTTGCACCCAACCAATGGACAGAAGCAGCTGACCCCTGTGGTTGAATTAGGGAAGGCTGAAAGAAGCTTAGGAGTAGGGCGTTTCAGTAGGAGGACCAGTAGTCTTAATTAATCTGGACCGCTGAGATCTTTCAAACACTGGACCACCAAACAGACAGCATACACCAACTGATATGAGGCCCCCAACACACATACAGTAGAGGACTTCCGGGTTTGTGTTCATTCAGAGATGATGCACCTAACTCTCATGAGGCTGGAGGCCTCAGGGGGTTTAGAGGTCAGGTGGGGTGAGGGGTGGGGTCATCCACATAGATACAGGGTGAGGTGAGGAGGAGGTGTAGAGTGTGGAGCAGTCAGAGGGTGGATGAGGATGGGTGGGGAATGGAATATGGAGTGTAAAAAATGATTTACAAATAAAATTAAGTTAAAAAAATAAAATAAAATAATTACCTTAAAGTTGGGGGGGATGGTGTTGCAAGGGCTGAGGGCACATGTGAGGGAATGGGGAGATGAGCAGGACTGGGGGTCATGATGTGGAATTAACAAAGGATCATTACACAGTTAAAAATGATATCAAATCAGTCACCAAAAGACAGATATTACAGATTCCATTTACCTGAAGTATCGAAAGTAATCAAATTCACAGAGACAGAAAATAGAATGTTGGCTACCAGCAAGTGGCTATGGGCAGAAAGGAGGTGTTTTAAAATCAGTTTAGAGTTTCTGCTTTGCATTATGCAAATGATTTGTAGATTTTTTTGTACAAACAATGTAAGCGTAGCATTATTGAATTGTACACATAATAATGTGAAACGGTGACTTCTGTGTTATACTCCTCTTGCCACAACTAAATGTTTATAAGCATTAAACTAAAAATAAAAAAAAGCAATTTGATATAGGTCAGTTTTTAGAGGATTTTCCCAGCATGAATGAGGCCTAGGGTTCAATCCCCAACACCTCATTAAATGCATGTGGTTGTGGATCCCTATAATTCAGGTACTAAGCAAGAAAAGGCAAGAGGGTTGGGATTTCAAGGTCATTCTTGGTATGTAGTGAGTTATAGGCTAGCCTGGGCTACTTGAGACTCTGTTACAAAAGACTAAATACCAACTCCAGCAATCTTGCTGTCAGGCCTAAGGAGTTGAGTTTAGTTGTTGGGTAATTAACTCAGAATGTGTATTTCTGCCCTTTATTCTCAACAAATCTGCCTACAAGACCTCCCATGGCAGCATAATGGACCTTGCCATCCCCTAAGGAAACAGCAAACCCCTGCTGTCACTCTGGTGCCCGTTCTTTCTGTCTCACCCATATCAAGTCAGTATGCAGACGTAAATTGGATTCCAAATCCACTCACAACTGATCATTCCTACTACATTATCTTCTGCAAGACCTCCCCAATCCCACATTTGATTATGTTCTTGGCATTACTGTATTTCCTGTGACTATTCTTGCAACAGCATGGATTAACAAATAGCCAGAATTATCCCATTGATATTGAAGTCCTGGCATTTGAAAGCAATTCTAAGAGGCACCATAAAGATCCCCATTCTGCACAGGGAAACATCATTAGGTATACAGTGTGCACGCTACATATAACATAAGCCTCAAATTTAATTATTATACCTCTGGAGCTGCTGGTGTCAGATTTTCAGACACCATGTTATCTTGGGCTGTCTTCTCATCTCAGGACATTGTACTTAGTGAGTGCTTCCTTTCCTTGATGCTCTCCCCCCATAGCTATCTGGTTATTAATTTTACTACCTTTCTGTAGGCTCTATTTCAGTTAGGCAGGATTTAGGAAAGAACACAAGCTGTTCTCAACTCTTTAGTTTTCCTCTCCCATCCTTTTTTTGTTTAGCTCCTGGTTTTGTGATGCAGACTCCAATATAATAGCCATCTGCAAGGTCTTCCCAAGGAAGATGAACACAGCAGACAAGAAGGCTGTGGCAATAATGAACTAGGAAGCAAGATCAACCTGAGACACAACAAACCTCATACACATTGAAGGCATATTCTGCTGCCTGACACATCCATTACAGCCATCCTAGGGAGCAGAGTAAGAGGCAAGCAAATCAGCTGGATAACTTATTTATTTATTTAACCAAAAATCAACATCCATATCATCTCCCTTAGGTCTACCTCAACTTGAATGATAGACTGTATCCATGCACAGCCAGTTCTGCCCAGCTCCCACCAAAGCCCCTCTAGCTTCCAAGCTGAGGATTTCCATTGTCTGGGCATGGTCCTGATTGCCTTCTTACCTATAAAATCTTAAGAGAAAAGAGATGAGGGTTAGAAGTTAGATCTAAAAATTCCTGACCACTTACCAGAAACTCCTGTGTCCAGTGGATTTGTTTACTGTAGTTCAGCTGCAGGCAGCAACCTTTACAGTGCTCCAGGCTCTTCACATGAGACCCACACCTGCTTCATCTGTGGAAGGCAGCAGATTCAACTCAGTTATATAGGTTGTACACATTCTTCTGGCTTATGCCCCTCCCCTCTTCTTGTGTGTGTTGGCCAATCATGGAGGAGCATAGATCTAATTACTTTTCAGAAACTCCTGCATTTCAAAGAAGATGAAAGTGAAACAAAAGAAACAGCTGTTTTTCATTCCAGAAACACTTAATTTCTTGGCAGAAAAAGAAGGGCAGACTTAAAATAACACTGTGGGACATGGAAACTGATAGGGCATGAAGAAGCAGTTTACTATGTAGGCTTGAACTGAACCCTTGAGTTTTTCTGATCCCTGACTCCACAAACACAGCCTAAGCGAAAATCACACAACACATTGTTGGGGAGTTTGTGCAGATGCTAATTTTAGTCTCACTCTAGACACAATTCATCTCCTCCCCTTTGACTACAACCTTATTTCCCTACCATTGTAGATTCACATTCCTTAATTATTGTTTTCAACTCCTCTGTCCTGTTGGGATTTGTTCTGGCTAGGGCTCAGTAGGTCTTAAACATGCTCTTACAATCACTATGACTGTAGCTTCCCTGAAGTGTCCAACAAACACTGTGTTATTGTATTTCCACCAACTCTGGCTTTTACAGTCTTTTTACCCCTTCCTCCACAGCAATTCCTGTGCCTTTGGAGGGAGACCTATGTATATTTCATTTAGTGCTGGTCATTTATTGAAGTCATATTCTCTGCACCTTGGCCAGTTGTGGATATCTATATTGATTATCAACTATTGCATATATAAGCATCCATAAGGGCTTAGGGATATCTTAATCTATAGGTATAATGGCCAATCATAAGGAGTTGGTTTAATATTATATACATTTAGCAGATTAATAGAATTAGATTCTCACCTAGGGCATATGACCAGTATAGTCTTAGTTTCTTGCCCAGATATGGTACCAAGAATGGGTTTCATTGTGTGGAGTAATATTAAATCCAATCAGGAAGTATTTGGTTGCTACCATGACATTCTTGTCACTATTACATTAGTGATTGCCTTACTTAGGGTTTTACTGCTGTGAACAGACACCATGACCAAGGCAAGTCTTATAAAGGACATCATTTAATTGGGGTTGGCTTACAGGTTCAAAGGTTCAGTCCATTATCATCAAGGTGGTAATATAGCAGCACCTAGGCAGGCATGATGCAGGCAGAGATGAGAGTTCTACATCATCATCTGAAGGGAAGACTGATTTCCAGGCAGCTAGGATGACTGTCTTAAAGCTCACACCCACAGTGACACACCTACTTCAACAGAGACACATTCTCTAATAGTGCCACTCCATGGAATGAGCATATAGGAACCATCACAGTGGTTATGACTTATCTGGTCATTACTGAGGCTCACAGAATTCACACCTGAGTATTTATGTTTCATTATCATCTCTGGAAGTGTGGCTAGAAAATTCCATCACTATGAAAGCTAACCAGTACGTATAGAGCCAGTATCAGTAGGTCAGCATCAACTTGATTTCCTCATGCTCTATAACTCAGGCACATAGTGTCCTTCACTAATAGGGTCTTACCATTAAGTTCTGCAAGATAACCAACAGCACTGACAAAGTCTTGTAATGGCCTGGATGACTAAACTGGCCAATGTGTACAAAAGATCTCAGTAATTCTTGGGTCTGGGCTTTTTATTAGTTACCCATGGTGTCTAATACTAGCATTGCTGTCCCAGTATAAAGTGACTCCATCTTCTTTTGAAAAAATATGTATACTGGCATATTTATAGTAAGCTTCTTCATTAATAGGTTACATATAACATTTTGAAAATCTGATGTTTTTATTTATCATTCCTTTCCCTTCTCTACTCTTCCTTTCCACCTCAATTTAATCTGTCTTTACCTATAATTCTCTTTTAATTCTTATCTTTCCTCTCTTGGAAGTCCCATTCGTGTGTGTGTGTGTGTGTGTGTGTGTGTGTGTGTGTGTGTGTGTGTGTGTAGTGTGTGTGTGTATTTTGGGAAGCCTGTGCAGTAGTAGATTTCCATTTTGAAGAGTTTTTACTGCCCTCCAACTCTCCTTCGTCTACCACATCCTCCCCTTCCTTCCCAATTTAAATCTTCCTATTCTGTTGTTCTCTTTTAACCTTTCCTATCAGAGTGTCCTATCTCCCCTCTAATGAAAGTCCCACTCCACAACTCCATAGTAATGTCAAAAACTTCTGTGGGTATTCCAAATGGAGCACACATATCTGAAGAGTGAAGGCTCACATCCAAAGAAAGACAAATGAAATGGTTCTTTCCCTCTCTCAGAATGATGCTTCCAGCCCTATTCACTTGCTCATGAATTTGACAGTTTCAGTTTGTTTCACAGATTAGTAATATTCCATTCTGTCACACTCCATTATCAATTCCTCAATTGATGGGCATCTAGATTCTTCCCATTTCTTGGCTAGCGTGAACAAAGCAGGAATGATGGCTGAGCAAATAGCTCTGTAGTAGGAGATAGAGGAGTTTGAGGATATTTCCCGGGGCAGCATGGCTGGACTGATATGGTAAACCCATTTTCCCCTTTTGTGGAATTTCCACACAAATTACCTTGGTGGTTGCACAAGTTGACACTCCCACCAGTAGGAACTGCTTGCTCTCCTTCCCCTACACCCACAACAGCATTTGTTGCTATTTTTATTTTTGTCTTTAGCCACTCTCTGGTAAGATGAAATGTCAGAGGAATTTTGATATGAGTTGCCCTGATGGATAAGAATGCTGAATGTTCCCAGAGCTCTGCCTAGCATTTGGCTGTGAGTCCTTGCATCTGTTTCTATCAGTTACTGCATGAAGCTTCTTGGATGACAGTTGGGCTAGGCACTAATCTATGAATATACCAGAATATTATTAGGAGTCATTTTTTTTAATCCTTGGTTTCTAGGCTTTCCAATGTCTGGTTCCAGGCTGTACAGGCAGTTTGTGGAAGCAGGAGCTTTCTCTTACTGTTTTGCCTGCCTAGGGATTCTTTCTTCCTTTTAGGTTGCCATCTCTAATCTCTTCAAGATTGGAAGAAACTGTGGGAACTACAGTAGCAAAGGTCATAGGCTTAGAGAAGTGTTGAGTCACTCCATTCAAACTCAGCAATATATTTAACTTGTCAAGTCTCTCATTTCAGAGGAAGAAAGTAAAGTATAGAAACCATTAGTTCTGCCATAACTTTAAAGTACATTGCTCAACTATTAGCAAGGCTCTTAAATTCTATTTCAATATTAATTGTAATATTCCTTTTCATATAAAACATATTTTCATGAGCACAGTTTCATTATTTGCTCCAAGTTCCAGCTTTTGTAGTTTCAGTCAATTATTTTTGAATGCCTTATTGCTAGGAAAAACTTGTGTAAGCATTCTTACAAGTAGTAGGTTCTGTGGAAGACTCAATTTCTTGCATAGCTCAACGTCTCAGGGAACTACCATAGACTAGCTTAAGACGGAAGGACTTAAGGTGTGAGAGGTGACACTGTGGGAAACCAGACCCTCAACAATTCCCACCCTGAAGATCCGGCTGATCCTTTGATGGGAGTTATGTCACCACTTCCTTCACGTCTCCAGTTGGTGCCTGGAACTGTTTAGATAAAGCCAGCATCTCCTCCTCCTTCATGTCTCCTTTTGGTGCCTGGGACTGTTTAGATAGGGACGACACTCCAAGATAAGCTGCAAGATGTTTGAAGGCTGCAATCAGCATTCACCCCAGATGTCCATCCCTTTCTCTGTACTTTTATTGTATGCCTCAACCCCTCCCTATTTTCTCTCATTGTGTGCTTATAACCAGGCTCCTAGCCTCCATTAAACAGACCTTGACAACTCTTTGCTTGGTCTTGCTCCCTTTTCTCTGCCTGGTTCTCTAACAGGCCTCAGTCCTCCTCTACCCAAGGAATAACTAATTCCTGCTGGAGAGGACAAAGTGGCGCCCAGATGTGGTGCTCGAGGCATGGACCTTTACCCGGTGGAGACCGTGGAGGCTAGCTCCAAGAGAATTTCATCGCGACTAGAAGAATAAGCCATTTGAGCAAGCTCCCAATGCTCATAGGAGAAGTTGTTCTTGGTAAGTTGATTCCTCTCTGCTAAGAAATGGGAACTAAGCTGTCGAAGGAAGTGGTCTTCATCAGAGACCTGAAAGCTTCACCCAGGGAAAGGGGAGTTTGAGTTAAGAAAAAAGATTTGATAAACTTTTTTATTTTTATAGATCAAGCTTGCCCCTGGTTTATAATTGACAGGGCAGAGATACACCGTAAAAAATAGTGAAGGGTAGGTCAGAAATTAAATGAAATATTGGTCAGGCAGGGCCCTGATGCTGTCCCTGCAAATGTTTTCACTTATTGGGGACTCATTTGTGATTGAGTAGAAAGCAACGTTATTGATCCTGAGAAGCAGCAACTTTTGTTGGTTGTGGAATACTGTCTCAGCCCCTTGTCTCAGGCGGCTTCAGTGAGCTCCCTCCCCACCAAGAAAACTTCAATAATTACAGACATGCCTGAAGCCCCGCAGGCTTCTCTTTATCCCCCTCTCCCAGTGGATCTCTCTCCTATTGACATGCCACTGATCAATCCAGTCTTTAAAAAATCTAGCAAACACATAAGTGGATGCTCACAGTCAGCTATTGGATGGATCACAGGGCCCCCAATGTAGGAGCTAGAGAAAGTATCCAAGGAGCTAAAGAGATCTGCAACCCTGTAGGTGCAAAAACATTATGAATTAACCAGTACCCCGGAGCTCTTGACTCTAGCTGTATATGTATCAAAAGATGGCCTAGTAGGCCATCACTGGAAAGAGAAGCCCATTGGACATGCAAACTTTCTATGCCCCAGTACAGGGGAATGCCAGGGCCAAAAAGTGGAAATGGGTGGGTAGGGGAGTGGGGGGGGGGAGGGTGGGGTACTTTTGGGATAGCATTGAAAATGTAATTGAGGAAAATATGTAATAAAAAATTAAAAAAAAAAAACCTTGGCTGAGGGACCTCTAGGTCCTCAGGACACAGACATTTCGGAGGAAGTGGAGGTACGTTCTTATAAGCTGGATCAGCCACCGCGCACCTAAGCCCCTCCGGACGGTCTTCCTCCCTACATTCTGCCAATCTGCGCATCCACCCTTTGACCCCCTCCACCAACATTGTCCATTCCACTCTCATAGATGCCAGAAACAAACTCATGTTTCAAGTCGCGGGGTTACAAGAAGTTTTACAGCTCCAAAACCAGAGGGGAGTAACTATCAGAAGCTACCATTGTGCCTCCTCTCCCTTCTCTGGCAGAATTCCCAGGAGATAAAGAATTAGAATTTGAACATGAGAGAGAGAGAGAAAGAGAGAGAATAGGTTTCAGAAAAGCAGTTATCCCCTGTTTGGGAACTTTTAACAAAAAAGAGGGAAAATGAAAATAAGCTATTTCAGAGCTCTCCTAGGGACAGAAGGAAATCGGAAGACGTCCTGCTTCCTCTCTGGCTCCTATGGAGATATTCTTAGTTTTGGTTAGGATTTCTGGGTCCCTTTGAGACATCAAGTTCTATTCCCTCTCTGTCTATTGTCTGTCCTTCATGCACCAATTTGTCCATATGTCTGTCTATGTTTGTTTTTGTTTTGTTGTTTGAATGATTGTTGTTCTGTGTTTCATGTTGAAGAAAAAAATGGTTAAAACTTTATCTGCTGGTGAAAGAAAATTAAAATTCAAGGTCCATGACTCATGTGGTTTTCTAGTTAGGAAGGTCTTTTGGGCCTAGAGCAGAGAACAAAGTCTGTAAAGTCATCCCAGGAACTGGCTAGCCATAAAGATAGAGAAGACATACAAGAATGTATAGACTGGCCAGGCACCTCCCTATATCCCGCCCTTCTGACCTGGGTTAAATGTTAACCAGATGCTCTGATGACTTAGATAAGCACCTGGCACTCAGAATTCCTGATGCCCTTACCTGCACATACTCTTTCTCTGATGTTTAAATGAACCAATCGCGTGAAACCTCACTAATTCCTTCCCCAGCCCCAGACCCTTTTCTATAAAATCCCCTAGCTTTTGAGCCTTGTGGTTGACAACCTCTGTCTCCTGTGTGAGATACGTGTAGGCCAGAGCTCCGTCATTAAACTACCTTGTGTATTTGCATTCAAGACGGTCTCTTGTGATTCCTTGGATGTGTGCCGATTCGGGAATTGAGTGGGGGGTTCCTCACTAGGTTCTTTCACTGCCTGTTCATCCTTTGATTTAGTTTAACTTGTTTAAAAGGCAGTCTTAATTTGCACAGCAGAAACTGATAAGTTACACTGAACTGTGGCTGGGAGTCAAGTACAGCTGGAAAAGCCCTGCTAGAGGCTGATTATATACACAAGCAGCTCTTAAAGGGCCGGCAGACTTTTGCTTGTAACAGAAAGTTAGCTTAAAATTGGTAACTCAGGGTTGGAGTTATTCTAAACAACATGTGGCATGAGTGAACCCAGGAAAACAGGTCTTTAAAGATACTTCAAAATAGGGATAATCTTTGGGCCAGGACTCTGTCAGAGTGCTCAGATTGAGAAATGTTTGTGTTTGGGTTGATGCGGAGCTCGGAGCAGCCTCAGCAAGGCTTGTGTGGCATTTCTTTTGTTTCACAAACCGTGACTATGGAAGTTCTTGGGACCCCACCTCTCCCTTCCTTCAGGGAAAATTCCTTTTAGCTAAAAGAGCATTGTTGCAGATCTAGCCAGATGTTGTACTAGTAAAGTTTAAATTCAAAGTTTATAAAAGGTCAATCAGGCTGTGGAATTTATTAAGACATTGCGATTTGACTTGCCTACTTCATATAAAGTTATAGTGTACAGAGTTTGCTTCTAGTGAGCTTGTAATCACTGGAAAATTTTGCCTCTAGGTATGGCTTATATAGTTTTACTTCATGTAAGAAAAATTCTTATTGTCTTTGCTTCAATACAAGAAGCTAAGAATTTGAATCTTGCAGTGTATATTGTTTCCTAAGTGAAAAGTATTTTAGTAGCTAATGCGTTTAAGGGAAAGTTTACTTTAAATCCTTGCTCTCACACAATGAGCTTTTAAGTTCTTGGGAGTAGCTATAACTTCAGAAAATGTTCAGAGACAATATCTTTTTAATACTTCGGGTTTTAGCTATACTAGAGAATCGTGGTACAGAAAATCTAAGTAGGAAAAATTGATTTGCTTCAAGATTTTATTTTCAAAAGCTCCCAAGAGATGTTAATTGGCTAAGACCTCACCTTGAGGCCTTAAAGCAACTGAAACCATTGTTAGGTGCTATCTAGTGAGAATCAAAATTACTGGTGAGAAACAAAAAGGTTTCACAGAAAGCAGAGGAAACTTCTGTGATCAATTGTTATCAATTAAAATCAATGGTAATTAAATATTACCTGCTCATTTTATTTATGTGGCTACAGCAAATCTTTGGCAAGAGAAAACATTGTTGTAAAATCATCCTTTTTCACCTCAAAGTAAATTTTTAACACCCTATTAAGGCCACTGTGGTGCTAATAAAGAATTGTAAGATAAATTCATATATTTTAGAAAAACCAAAACAAAAATTGTGTCTTAAGAACCTGACTAAGTGTCTGTTCCTTGTTCCAGATAGCCATTAATTTGGTTATTACAGAATATTAATATTTGGCCATTTGCATGCCATCATTTTAAATACAATTGATACTCACTATCCTAAAATAGTTCAAAATTGTTTTTATGCATGCTTCTGTACCTTCTATAAATTCATGCATACATCCCAATTACTGTGTTTACAAACAACCCCTCTATGGGAAAAAAAGGTATATGTGAATTAGATCACACGTTTATTCTTTTGAGTTTCCTCTTGTTTCAGCACAGATAATTAAATTGTGTGCTGTAGATGCTGTTTTAAAATGTTGAACAATCAAACTTTAAGTTGTATATTAATAGTCAATATTATATTTCAGAGCTTACAATTGCTTAAGATTGTTTGCCTGTCAGATGCTATTAATTCTCAAATTTGCAATTGCTTATGCATATATTACTCATAAGTAAAAATGCTGTTCTTTTAAGAAGACTGCCTTCAGACATTTAATAAATTGTTCTGGATTGCCTGGATAAGACCTCTTAAGGCAATGCCACGCTAGATTTATATCTCAGGCAGACTACAGGTGTTACATAAGAAGGATTGGCTATATAATCTCGTTCTTTACATATTCAAAATAGTAATGGTTTAAGATAATGTTTTGGTATTTTTAGAGAAGGTACATGTCAAACTGTAAAAAAAAAAAATTGCTCTGCTGTCCTCAGTTCCTACCTGTTTCCACATAATGGTATTAATTCTTGAGGACCTATACTTAATCAATTGCTGCAAATGAATGCTCTTATTTCTGATTAATAAATAAATAAATTATACACATGTGACTATAATAACTTTTCAAGCATACTAGTTACAACTGCTCTTCAGGAGAAACAATAAAAAGTGTAATTAGTCACTGCCCACATTATATTAAAACTGACTATAAAAGTCAAGTATTTGAGATTGTTTGTCAACATTTAATAATTCTCAAAGACAAGGTATTATGGAACTTTAAAAATTCTATCTTCTTAAAAAAACAAAGAAGAGGGAAATTATACCCCCATGCACGTTATTTAAACCATACTTTTATTTTTAAGAATTTTGAAATTTGGATGTCCAAGAACTTAATAAATGCCTTATAGTATCTTAAAACTAGACATAACCATGTCTAGGTGAGATGAAAAGAATCCACTTATTGGCACATGACATGATCCTGAACAGAAAATTAATATGGGGGATAGAGGGGGTGTTTCTGTTTTTTCCACAGAATGCTGCAGAAGCATGCTAGCTTCCAGAATGATTCATGTGATAGGATGACTTGTGAGTTCCTGAGTGTCCTGACAGTGGTGACAAGAAAGCTGTGTTGAGCGCACAGAGAAAGAAAAATCAGGGAGAGCAGCCACTTGCAAACAAGACGAAGAAACTTCCTATCTCCACCATGGGCTACAGCAAGGAGAGCCGCCCTGGTGTCAACTTGGGGACAACTAAAAATGATGACTCATGAGGTGGAGGGACTGCTACAGTGTATTTGACAAGATTTCGTCAGAGACACTGTTTTTGGCCATTCACGCCAACTCCTCTATAGCTGTGAAAGCTTGTGAACCGTACCTATATGCTCTATTGTTAGATAATTTTAAGAGTTAAGATCACCAATCTTGACAAGTCTTTTCATATTCATTGTAATTCTTGTTAATTAACTAATTGTGTAGATCCTAATTTAGATACGGAATCTGCTGTTATTGTTTTGTTAAAGAGACCTGCTTATGTTTTGCTGCCTGTTAGAGTTAGGAAATGATCCCCGGTTTAAAAATCCGGGAATGCAAACTTGGAAAAGGTCAAATGAGCAATTTTAGGATTTACTGCTTTAATTGCAATTTTAACTTCAATATCTACCACACCTTTAGATCAGCAGCTGCATACTGCTCATTTTGTTAATGACATGCATAAGAATATTTCCATAGCTTTGTCAGAGCAACTTATTATAGATAAAAAATTGGAGGCAAAGGTTAATGTCTTAGAAGTAGTAGTCTCAGCAATAGGGCAGGATATAGCAAATATTAAGGCTACAAAGGCAGAAATTTCAGATATTAGTAAAAGTCACTTGGACACTTGGAACATTGATGAATTGGCCAGAGATTTAAAAAACAACCTAAATGCATTGACTCCCCTGGATCCGGTTCAATATATAATCCTACTTGCTATTATGATTGGCATTATTTTATTAGTAATTGTTGTGTTTCCACTTATCTTTAGAGTTTTTCCGAGGTGGGACATTCTGGAACTTCATCTAAAAAATATTAAAAAAAAAAAAAAGTCAGAACTGCTACATCCATTCCAGAAGTGACACGCATGACAGGCCAAAAACTTGGATGCAGTACTGAGGCAAAGAGTTTCACGGAAACTTAGTCTCCTGGAACTGTGGCATTCCATAGCAAGTATGTTCCAACTTTGTCCTTGTGAATGAATCTGTGTGCTTCCTTTCACTATTGTTTTGTTATAGGTGCCCACAAGCAATGACTTGCCAAATATCTAAGCAAAATCAAACTTTGCTTCCTGGTCTTCACCAATGCCCTAGGTGGTCCTTGAGCCGACTGTGGGCTTGGAATTCAGTAAGAATGTTGAATATTTAGTGATATTCAGAATTGCCTCTAGTATTTTAAGAGAGATATGGAAGAAATCAAGCTTTACTATCTATTACATAGAGTTAGAAATCTCAGGGCAAACTTAGCAACGTAAGTTTAGAATTCTTATTATAGTTATATATGGCAGACTACATTACTTATTAGTAGAAAGTCCCCCCACACTATCACTTAGAATAAAAGCCAAGTTGCTCCCATATACAGGAATTTACAATGGTTTAGGAAGTAGATCAGGCTGTGGTTTTAGAGTATTGCATTATTCATGAGATGGTTAGCTAGAGAGGAACTCCCTAATTAGAACCATGACTTCAGTGTGAAAGCCCTTGCCCTAGGAGTGTAAAGACCTCACACCTGGCTTCTAGGACTATACCAATATCCCATCACCTTCCTTCAACCCACACTCCCTGCAGTCCCGCCCTCCTTGGCAGAACTTACTGTTACCATGATTAATGCCTAACTACAAGCCATTCATGAGGCCAATTCTACTCTTGCTAGGGATTGTTGGATTTGTTATTCATCCCAGCCTCCTTTTCATGAAGGAATAGCCCTTTTGGGGGAGGTGATTGCCACCAATGATACTTCCTTTCTGAGATAGCATCTGGAGTCTAAAGAAGGGCTGACTCTTGGCCAAATATCTGGTATTGGCCTCTGTCTTTTGGGACCCTAGATGCTTCCCCCTCACCCGTTTGACGTGTGTAATCAAACCCTGGCTCTCCACCTTGCTTCCCAGCCTTTTGGGACCCTTCGTGGGCATTCTGTTGCTTTTGTCATTTGGCCCTTGGGCTTTTAACAGATTAACCAGTTTTGTTAAGTTACAGATTGATTCTTCCTTAAAGAAAACAGTTGCAATCCACTACCATCGACTAGACATCCGAGACTCAACCGAAGACCTCTCTTCCAACAATGCAGAGAGGGCAGCCATTGGCCTTCAGTTTTCCACCCTTGCTGCAGAAATGGAGCCTTCTTGGTTGCATAAGCTGTGGAAATGACAATTATGGAGGGGGTGACCTCCAGATCCTAATAGTGGCTGAGGGCCATAAGCTGTGGAGTTACAATGACGGGATCTTGTGGTGCCACGAGCCAGATGCACACGGCCTATTGGCTGCAGAGTAACTCCATGACAGGATTATTGCGGGTCCACTGCCTGGATGCCCATCACGACTACCAATGGCCTGATTAAGCCATAGGAATAAGACTTGATGCCGGGAGTGGTTGTAACCTGCATTGCCTAAGACAGAGGCCCTGCCCTTCTAGGACCTGAAAAGGCCTAGTTACTGCGGTGCTGGACGTGGGTGCAAGCCACAAAAAGGCCTAAGACAGGTGCCCCACTGACCCTCTTTTCATGGCCACCCCCTAATTTTAATAAAGTAAAAAGGGGGAGATGTGAGCTACCAAACTGTGGGAAACCAGACCCTCAAAAACTCTCACCCTGAAGATCCGGCTGACCCTTTGATGGGAGTTATGCCACCCCCTCCTTCATGTCTCCACTTCTCGCCTGGGACTGTTTAGATAAAGCCAGCATCACCTCCTCCTTCCTGTGTCCATTTGGTACCTGGGACTGTTTAGATAGGGCAGACACTCCAAGATAAACTGCAAGATGTTTGAAGGCTGCAATCAGCATCTACCCCAGATGTCCATCCCTTTCTCTGTACTTTTATTGTATGCCTCAACCCCTCCCTATTTTCTCTCATTGTGTGCTTATAACCAGGCTCCTAGCCTCCATTAAACAGACCTTGACAGCACTTTGTTTGGTATCGCTCCCCTTTCTCCGCCCGTTTCTCTTACAGGCCTTGGTCCTCCTCAACACATGGAATAACTAAGTCCTGCTGGATGGGACATTAAGGTATTGTTAAGCTCAAACATGAAATCAATTTTGAAAGACAAAAGGGAAAAATAAAGGAAGTAGTGTTCTTTAGCTTGTAGGCTAAACTTGATTTTAGCAAGCAAAATAAAAAAGAAACAGGTTATTTCCAATTTAGTATATAAAAGGCCACGGAATCTCTTCTGTGTGTTCTGTGTGTTCCCTCCAGTCACTTGCTCTGTGTAGAATTGAGCTACCATATCGTAGGCTGGGTAGGAGAGGGCCAATGGCCATGCCAAGTGTCCTTCAGGCACTGCTTGACAAAGGTCCTGTGATCAGACAACTGTACTGACCAGTCACTGCCCTTGGTAGAAATTTGCTGCACAGCTTTTGTTTGTGTTTCTGACATGGTTCATATTTGAATTTCTTGCTGTTAAGGGGTCCTCACTGGAGGTTAGAGCTTGGGAAAATGTAACAATTCTTATCAAAGTTGTTGTTAATATGAATAAAATTAATAGGAGTTCCCTGGGAGAATCAGCTGTAAAGGAAATTGAGTTCTCCACACAACCTATTACTTAAGGAAGAATTAGTAAACAGGACACATAGGATTTGAGGAAAAAAAAACATTAAAGAAGAAAACCTTAGGAAGTTTCAGGAGTTCACAAACCGTAACTGAATCATTAGGATTTCATGTCACTCTTTCCATGGATGTCCAGCTTCAGAAATCTGGAAATAACATAGATAGGAAAAGATTTTGGTTATACAACCAATGCCCGTGTCAGTGATACCCTCCTGAAGGCAAAGCAAGCAGTTTCAGGAATTCTGATGTTCTTCTACCTTTCATAGGACTGTAATAAAGATAGGGATCATATTGAAATAAGAGTTTATGACAAAGACACAGAGAAACTTTTTGTTCATTGAACTGACTGGCTTTCTGAGCAGGGTTGTCTGATTAGGACTTTTTCTGTTATTGTGGAAAAAGAAATAAGATTGCCCTTGTTTAAGCAATGCTTGTGTGCTGCTAAATGGGGCCACAGAATACTATAAAAATGAAAGGAAAGAATGGTGGTCTTATATCAAATATAAAGTAAAATTACAGGAGAAAATGGGAAATTAAATAAAGGACTGATAGTCTGAATTTCCATAGAAAGATTAAGTATTCAGGTTAATAAGACAATACAGGATAAGCTTGATAAAATGGGTACTACAAAATAACTTCCTTTTTTTGAACTTTATTTTAAAATTTTTAAAATTAATCATTCCATTCATTTACATCTCAAATGATAATCCCCCTTCTCTAATACCCTTCCAAAATACCCCATCACATCCATACTCTCCCCCCTCCCCTTTGCTTTTATGAGGGTGCTCGCCCATTCATCTATACACTCCTGCCCCACTGCTCCCATATCCACCTATGTTGGGACATCAAACCTCCACAGGATCAAGACCATGCTCTGCTATCTGTGTTTCTGGAACCATGGACCCTCCCTGTACACTCCTTGGTTGATGGTCTCATCTCTGGGAGCACTTGGAAGTCTGGCCAACCAACATTGTTATTCATATGGGGTTGCAACCCTCCCCCAGCTGCTCCAGTCCTTCTGCTAGCTCCCCAACCAGGGTCTGTGAGCTCAGTCTGATTATTGGCTGTGAGCATCTACATCTGCATTGGTTAGGTGCTGGCAGAACCTCCCAAGGAACAGCCATACCAGGTACCTGTCAGGAAGTGCCTCTTGGCACCAGCAACAGTTTAGGGGGTTGGTGTCTGCAGACAGGAAGGATCCCAAGGTGGGGCAGTCCACAGATGGTCCTTCCTTCAATCTCTGCCCTATTTTTGTCCCTGTCTTTCCTTTGGACCAGAGCATTTCTGGGTTAAAAACTTTGAGATGGATGGGTGGCCCCATTACTAGACTAGGGACTGTGCCCATCTACTGGACGTGGTCTCCATAGGTTCTATTGCCCCTTCACTGAACATTTTAGCTAAAGAGATCCCTTTGGGTGCTGGGAGCCTCTGGCTTGTCTGGTGTCTGGGACCCTCCAGTGGCTACCCCCAGTTTCTCAGCCCTGACTACTATATATTTTTATTCGATTTCCTGACCCTCTGTACCTCTCTTCTGTCTCCTTCAGTACAGGATCCTGCCCATTTTTTTCTCCCACTCCTCTCTCCCTCCCAGGTCCCCTTCTCCCTCCACCTTTCATAATCATCCTGTTAGCCCCTCTATGCAGTACTGAAACATCCACACTCTGGCCTTCCTTCCTTCTAAGCTCCATGTGGTCTGTAGGATGTGTTGTGGGTATTGTGAGCTTTTGAGATAATATCCACTTATCAATGAGTACAAACCATGTGTGTTCTTTTGTGTCTGGATTATCTCAGTCAGGATAATATTTTCTAGTTCTATCCATTTCCCTAAGAATTTCATGAAGTCATTGTTTTTAATAGTTGAGTAGTACTCCATTGGGTAAATGTACCACATTTTCTGTATCCATTCTTCTGTTGAGGGATATCTGAGTTGTTTCCAGCTTCTGGCTATTATAAATAAAGCTGCAATGAACATAGTGGAGCATGTGTCCTTGTTGTATGTTGGAACATCATTTGGATATATGCCCAGGAGTGGCATAGCTTGGTCTTCCAGAAGAACTATTTTCAGTTTTTTTAAGAACCTCCAGATTGATCTCCAAAGTGGTTTTACCAGCTTATCGTTCCATCAGCAATGGAGGAGTTTTCTTCTTTCTCCATATCCTCACCAGTATCTGCTGTTGCCTGAGGTTTTGATCTTGGTCATTCTCATTGGTGTGAGGTGGAATCTCAGGGACATTTTGATTTACATTTTTCTGACGACTAAGGATGTGGAATATTTCTTTAAGTGCTTCTCAGCGATTTGAGGTTCCTTAGTTGAGAATTTTCTGTTTAACTCTTTCTACCTCTATAAAGAATTGAGTTGGAATTTTGATGGGGATTGCATTGAATCTGTAGATAACTTTTGGTAATATGGATACTTTTGCTATATTAATCCTGCTGAGTACTGGTGATCTCTCCATCTTCTGAGATATTAAGAACCAATGATTGCTGCTTCCTGTTATTTTTGTTGTTAGAGGTGGAATTATGTTTGTGTGGTTCTCTTCTTTTCAACTTGTTGTGAGAAGGTTAACTTCTTGCTTTTTCTTGGGTGTAGTTTCCCTCCTTGTGTTGGAGTTTTCCTTCTATTATCCTATATAGGGTTGGATTAGTGGAAAGATATTATTTAAATTTGGTTTTGTCATGGAATATCTTTGCTTCTCCATCTATGGAAATTGAAAGTTTTGCTGAGAATAGTAGCCTATGCTGGCATTTTATTCTCTTAGGGTCTGTATGACATCTGCCCAGGATCTTCTGGCTTTTAGATTCTCTGGTGAGAAGTTTGGTATAATTCTGATAAGTTTGTCTTTATATGTTACTTTATATGGTCACTTGATCTTTGATAAAGGAGCTAAAACTATTGAGTAGAAAAAGGACAGCATTTTCGCAAATGGTGCTGGTTCAACTGGCAGTCCACATGTAGAAAAATGCAAGTTGATCCATTCTTATCACCTTGCACAAAGCTCAAGTCCAAGTGGATTAAGGATCTCCACATAAAGCCAGATACATCGAATCTAGCATAAGAGAAAGTGGGGAAGAGCCTATAGCATGTGGGCACAGGGAAAATTTTCCTGAACAGATACCAATGGCTCAGGCTCTAAGATAAATGATCAACAAATGGGACCTCATAAAATTGAAAACCTCTGTAAGACATAGGACATTGTCAATAGGATACAACTTCAACCAACAGATTGGGGAAAAAAATCTTTCCCAACCATATATCTG
Source organism: Mus musculus (assembly GCF_000001635.26). Lineage (NCBI taxonomy): Eukaryota > Metazoa > Chordata > Mammalia > Rodentia > Muridae > Mus > Mus musculus. The sequence goes on along the minus strand of NC_000084.6, from coordinate 60,277,581 downwards.
ATAGAGGGCTAATATTCCATATATACAAAGAACTCAAGAAGTTAGACTCCAGAGAACCAAATAACCTTATTTAAAAAATGGGGTACAGAGCTAAAAAGAGAATTCTCAAGTGAGGAATCTCAAATGGCTGAGAAGCACTTAAAGAAATATTCCACATCCTTAGTCATCAGAGAAATGTAAATCAAAAATTCCCTGAGATTCCACCTCACAACAATGAGAATGACTAAGATCAAAACCTCGGGCAACAGCAGATACTGGTGAGGATATGGAGAAAGAAGAACACTCCTCCATTGCTGATGGAATTATAAGCTGGTAAAACCCCTTTGGAAATCAATCTGGCAGTTCTTGAGAAAATTGAAAATAGTTCTTCTGGAAGACCAAGCTATGCCACTCCTGGGCATATATCCAAATGATGTTCCAACATACAACAAGGACACATGCTCCACTATGTTCATTTCAGCCTTATTTATAATAGCCAGAAGCTGGAAACAACTCAGATATCCCTCAACAGAAGAATGGATACTGAAAATGTGGTACATTTACCCAATGGAGTACTACTCAACTATTAAAAATAAAGACTTCATGAAATTCCAGGAAAATAGAAAGGAGTAGAAAATATTATCCTGATTGAGATAATCCAGACACAAAAGAACACACATGGTTTGTACTCATTGATAAGTGGATAATATCTCAAAAGCTCACAATACCCACAACACAACCCACAGACCATATGGAGCTTAGAAGGAAGGAAGACCAGAGAATGGATGTTCGTCTTGCCTAGAGAGGCTTAAAGGATGATTGTGAAAGGTGGAGTGAGAGAGGGACCTGGGGGAGGGGAGAGAAGAGGGGGAGGGAAAAAGGGAGCAGGATCCTGTACTGGAGAAAATAGAAGAGAGGTACAGAGAGTCAGGAAATTGAATAAAAATATGTAGTAGGGGAGGTGAGGAAATGGAGGTAGCCACTGGAGGGTCCCAGACACCAGAGAAGCCAGAGGCTCCCAGGACCCAAAGGGATCTCTTTAGCTAAAATGTTCAGTGAAGGGCCTTAGAACCTATGGAGACCATGTCCAGCAGATAGGCTCAGTCCCCAGTTGAGTGATGGGGCCACCCAACAATCTCAAAATTTTTAACCCAGAAATGCCCTGGTTCAAAAGAAAGACAGCGACAAAAATAGAGCAGAGACTAGAGGAAGGACCATCTGTGGACTGCCCCACCTTGGGATCCTTCCTGTCTGCAGACACCAACCCCCTACACTGTTGCTGGTGCCAAGAGGCACTTGCTGACAGGAACCTGGTTTGGCTGTTCCTTAGGAGGTTCTGCCAGTACCTAACCAATGCAGATGTAGATGCTCACAGCCAATCATCAGACTGAGCTCACAGACTCTGGTTGAGGAGCTAGCAGAAGGACTGGAATAGCTAGGGGAGGGGGGATTGTACCCCATATGAAGAACAATGTTGGCTGGTCAGACAACCCAGTGTTCTCATAGATGAGACCATTCAACAAAAGAGTGTACTGGGAGGGGTCCATGGTTCCAGAAACACAGATAGCACAGCATGGCCTTGTCTGACATCAGCCGGAGGGGAGACCCTTGATCCTGTGGAGGTTTGAAGTCCCAGCGTAAGTGGATGTTGGAGCAGTGGGGCAGGAGTGTGGGGGTCAATGGGGGAGTACACTCATAAAGGCAAAGGGGAGTGCCAACCTGTGCAGCCACCAAGGTAATATGTGTGGAAATTCCACAAAAAGGGAAATGGGTTTACCATATCAGTCCAGCCATGCTGCCCAGGGAAATGTTCTCAAACTTCTCTATCTCCTACTACAGAGCTACTTGCTCAGCCATCATCCCTGCTTTTCTCACACAAGACAAGAAATGGGAAGAATATAGATGCCAATCAATTGAGGAATTGATAATGAACTGTGACACTGTACAAATGGAATATTACTAATCTGTGAAGCAAACTGAAACTGTCAAATTCATGGGGAAGTGAATGGGGCTGGAAGCCCCATTCTGAGAGAGGGAAAGAACCATTTCATTTGTTTTTGTGTGTGTGTGTGTGTGTGTGTGTGTGTGTGTGTGTGTGTATTTGAGTCTTCACTCTTTAGATATGTGTGCTCCATTTGGAATACCCACAGAAGTTTTGCCATTACTATGGAGTTGTGGAGTGGGACTTTCAATAGAGGGGAGATAGGACACTCTGATAGGAAAGGTTAAAAGAGAACAACAGAATAGGAAGATTTAAATTGGAGAAGAAGGGGAGGATGTGGTAGAAAAAGGAGAGTTGGAGGGCAGTAAAGACTTTTCAAAATGGAAATCTACTACTGCACAGGATTCCCAAAATATATACACACACTATACACTCACACACATGCACACATAAGGAGTGGAACTTCCAAGAGAGGAAAGATAAGAATTAAAAGAGAATTATAGGTAAAGACCGAATAAATTGAGGTGGAAAGGAAGAGTAGAGAAGGGGAAGGAAAGATACATAAAAACATCAGATTTTCAAAATGTTATATGTAACCTATTAATGTAGAATGTTCCTATAAATATGTCAATATACATATTTCTTCAAAAGAAGATGGAGTCACTTTCTACTTGGACAATAATGCTCATACTAGACATCATGTGTAACTAATAAAAAGCCCAGACCCAGGAATTACTGAGCTTTTTTGGTACCCATTGGCCAGTGAGGTCATCCCTGTCCATTACAAGACATTGTCAGTACTGTTGATTACCTTGCAGAACTTAATGGTAAGACCCTATTAGTGAAGGACACTATGTGCCTGAGTTATAGAGCATGAGGAAATCAAGTTGATGCTGACCTACTGATACTGGCTCTATACGTACTGGTTAGCTTTCATAGTGATGGAATTTTCTAGCCACACTTCCAGAGATGAAAATGAAATATAAATACCCAGATGTGAACTGTGTGAGCCTCAGTAATGACCAGATAAGTTATAACCACTCTGATGGTTTGTATAGGCTCATTACAAGGAGTGGCACTATTAGATAATGTAGCTCTGTTGGACTAGGTGTGTCACTGTGGGTGTGGGCTTTAAGACTCTCATCCTAGCTGCCTGGAAACCAGTCTTTCCTACAGATGACGATGTAGAACTCTCATCTCTACCTGCATCATGCCTGACTAGGTGCTGCTATATTCCCACCTTGATGATAATGGACTGAACCTTTGAACCTGTAAACCAACCCCAATTAAATGTTATCCTTTATAAGACTTGCCTTGGTCATGGTGTCTGTTCAAAGCAGTAAAACCCTAAGTAAGGCAATCACTAATGTAATAGTGACAAGAATGTCATGGTAGCAACCAAATACTTCCTGATTGGATTTACTATTACTCCCTAAGATGAAACCCATACTTGGGCCTATATCTGGGCAAGAAACTAAGACTATACTGGTCATATGCCCTCAGTTAGAATTTAATTCCATTATTCTGCTAAATGAATATATCAAACCAACCTCTAATGATTTGCCATTATACCTATAGATTAAGACATCCCTAGGCCTTATGGATGCTCATATATGCAATAGATCATAATCAATATAGATATCCACAACTGGCCAAGGTGCAGAGAATAAGACATCAATAAATGCCCAGCACTAATTGACATATACATAGGTCTCCCTTCAAAGGCACAGGAATGGCTGTGGAGGAGGGGGTTAAAGGACTACAAGAGCCAGAGTTGGTGGAAATAGAAGAAAACAGTGTCTGTTGAATACTGCAGGAAAGCTACATGTATAAACTCACAGTGATTGTGACAGCATGTGTAAGACCTGTCAAGCCCTAGGCAGACCAAATCCCAACAGGAAAGAGGAGTTGACAACAAGAATTAAGGAATGTGAATCTACAATGGTAGGGAAATAAGGTTGTAGTCAAAGAGGAGGAGACAGACTGTTTCTAGAGTGAGACAAAAATTAGCATCTGCCCAAACACCCTGACAACATGTTGTGTGACTTTAGCTTAGGCTGCGTTTGTGGAGTCAGGGATCAGAAAAACTCAAGAGTTCCAATCAAGCCTACATAGTAAACTGCTTCTTCATGCCCTATCAGTTTCCACGTCTCCCACTGTTATTTTAAGACTGCCCTTCTTTTTCTGCCAAGAAAGTAAGTGTTTCTGGCATGAAAAACAGCAGTTTCTTTTGTTTCACTTTCATCTTCTTTGAAATGCAGGAGTTTCTGAAAGGTAATTAGATCTATCCTCCTCCATGATTGGCCAACACACACAAGAAGAGGGGAGGGGCATAAGCCAGAAGGATTTGTACATCCTATATAACTGAGTTGATTCTGCTGCCTTCCTGATAAAGCAGGGGTGGGTCTCATGTGAAGAGCCTGGAGCACAGTGAAGGGTGCTCCCTGCAGCTGAACTACAGTAAACAAATCCAGTGGACACAGGAGTTTCTGGTAAGTGGGCAAGAACTTCTAACCCTCATCCATTTTCTCTTAAGATTTCATAGGTAAGAAGGCATTCAGGAGTATGCCCAGACAATGGAAATCCTCAGCTTGGAAGCTAGAGGGGCTTTGGTGGGAGCTGGGCAGAACTGGCTTTGCATGGATACAGCCTATCATTCAAGTTGAGATAGACCTAAGGGAGATGATCTGGATGTTGATTTTGGTAATATGTGTGTGTGTGTGTGTGTGTGTGTGTGTGTGTGTGTGTGTGTGTGCGCGCGCGCGCTTATTCAATAGATTTGCTTGCCTCTTACTCCTCTTCCTAGGATGGTTGTAATGGATGTGTCAGGTAGCAGATTATCTCTTCAATGTATATGAGGTTTGTTGTGTCTCAGGTTGATCTTGCTTCCTAGTTAATTATTGCCACAGCCTTCTTGTCTGCTGTGTTCATCTTCCTTGGGAAGACCTTGCAGATGGCTATTATATTGGAGTCTGCATCACAAAGCCAGGAGCTAAACAAAAAAAGGATGGGAGAGGAAAACTAAAGAGTTGAGAACAGCTTGTGTTCTTTCCTAAATCCTGCATAACTGAAATAGAGCCTACAGAAAGATAATAAAATTAATAACCAGATAGCTATCAGGGGAGAGCATCAAGGAAAGGAAGCACTCACTATGTACAAAGTCCTAACATGAGAAGACAGCCCAAGACTTGGGGATTGAGCCTAGGGCCTTACTGATACTGAGCAAGCACTCTAACAAGGGACCTATGTATCTGCAGTGCACAGTTGGATTCTTCTCATGAAATAAACATTTTTAAAGAAAACAGTGTATCTAAATGATGAATGAGGACATTGAAATATTGTACTGATAAATGGATTTTAACATGGACTTTAAGGGAAAACAAGTTTTAGATTAATACAAGTTTACAGTCCTTAAGAGGAGGTCCAATCCATGAAAAGGACAGAAGAAAAGGAAATTCTAGGCAAATTAAAAATTATTTCAACCAAATGTATTACCTGCACTTACTCACATCTTTTGAAAATGAAATAAAAGAGACAAATATTTATGTGATCATTACAGATTTGGCGTTGATTAAACAGTGGTGTTGATTATTGTTTATTTTTACTTGGTTTTGAGTTTGAAAAATTAGAAGTATGTTGATTAAGTTCCCACATTTTGGAAGGCACACACTGAAGGTAGTGTGCACAGATGGAGAAGACATTTGATTTCATAGAGAATCCTCCAGTCAGATTAGATGCAGCACAGTTGCTTTTGTTTTTATAGTTGATGATGCTGGCTATGGGGCACATAAAGATTTTTATATTATTTCCATTACTTTACTTACGTTTAATTTTTCCATACTTAAGGGATTAATTGAGAGGTAGTAGATACCTGATACCTGTTCTAGTTTGCTTTATATTGTTATGAAAAACACTGTGGCCAAACGCATTTGAGGGAGAAAAATGTTTTGTGGGGCTTATACATTATGATCCCAGTCTATCATAGAGCAAAGTCAGGGCAGAAACTCAAGCAGTAATAATAAGTGAATGTTGCTTATTGGCTTGTTTCCTAGAGTTGGATCATTTGCTTTAATTCACAACCCAGGACCACCTGCCCAGGGATGGTAACACCCTCCTCATGCATGGCAACACACACACTGGGCTGAGACCTCCCACATCAATCCTCAATCAAAAAAAAAAAAAAAAAAAAAAAAAAAAGCATGTCCCACTGCCTGGGGCCTCAAGTCCCTTGAGGCTTAGATGCATCTTCTCTCACCTAGTCAAGTTCTGGCTGTTCTCTGCTGTATATGTGTGGTGGTCTGGTTGGGTGGAGGTGGGGACATCCTCTTGGATACTGGGTCTGGGGGAGGAGGTATGGAACATTGAATAGTCAGAGAGCAGACCAAGAACGTACAAAGACTAGACTATAAAAAAAAGATTAAAGAATGAAAAAAGAAAGAAAGAAAATGTCCAACTGGCATGCCCCCTGGCATATATATATATATATATATATATATATATATATATATATATATATATTAGTCAACATTAGAGCATAACTAAGTCTGAGAGATAGAGAACACAGTGAGAAGCACAAAGGCATTTTCAATCTTTTGCATCTTACTCTTTCTTCTTCTTTCAGTGCCTTTTTTGCTCACAGTCATGGGTCAGCTCTTCTCTCATATACCTAAGGATGAAGACAAAGGAAATTTGGAGTCCAGCTTCACTGAATATTTTAGGAATTATAAGCAAGAAACCAAAATCATTTCTGAGGAAACCACCCGTTCAATAGAGCTATGCTTGAAAAGGGGGGACTTTCAGAGGGCAAACTCTGTAATCAGTGATGCATTAAAAAATATTGATAATACCCCAATAAATATTGCTGTGACAGGAGAGTCTGGAGCAGGGAAGTCCAGCCTCATCAATGCCTTGAGAGAGGTTAAAGCTGAAGAGGAAAGTGCAGCTGAAGTGGGGGTGACAGAGACAACCATGAAGGTGTCTTCATACAAACACCCCAAAGTTAAAAATTTGACATTATGGGACCTGCCTGGTATTGGAACTATGAAATTTCAACCAAAAGATTATCTAGAAAAAGTAGAGTTCAAAAAGTATGACTTCTTCATTATTGTTTCTTCCTCACGATTTACAAAGTTAGAACTAGACCTTGCCAAAGCAACCAGAATCATGAAAAAGAATTACTACTTCGTGAGAAGCAAGGTGGACTGTGATCTAGACAATGAAAAGAAATCCAAACCACGTAACTTTAACAGGGAAAACACCCTGAATCAGGTCCGAAATTCCTATCTGGATACATTTAGGGAGAGTAAAATTGATGAACCTCAGGTTTTCTTGATATCTAACCACGATTTATCTGACTATGATTTTCCAGTCCTGATGGACACCCTGCTTAAGGACCTTCCTGCTGAAAAGCGCCAAAACTTTCTGCTTTCCTTGCCTAATATAACTGAGGCAGCCATTCAAAAAAAGTACAACTCTACTAAGCAGATTATCTGGTTGCAGGCCACGAAGGATGGACTTTTGGCGACTGTTCCTGTAGTGGGCATTTTAAAGGACTTGGATAAGGAGAGGCTGAAGAAGAGGTTAGACTACTATCGTGACCTCTTTGGAGTCGATGATGAATCCTTAATGTTCATGGCTAAGGATGCCCAAGTGCCTGTTGAACTGTTGATAAAAAACCTTAAATCTCCTAATTTGTTGAAATGTAAGGAGGAAACATTAGAAGAACTGCTTTTGAACTGTGTGGAGAAATTTGCCTCAGCTAATGGTGGGCTCCTGGCAGCAGGTCTTTACTTCAGGAAAACCTATTACCTACAATTTCATTTCCTGGATACAGTGGCTGAAGATGCCAAAGTTCTCCTTAAAGCGGCTCAAACTCATTTTGCCCATAGCTTCTGACAATTAGAAGACCAACTGTTTAATACCAGGGAATCATCAGATAGATTCCCATCCTGACATCTTTTCTTTATACTAGCCGATCTACTGTATCTATGAGAGAAACCTAAGGAATAGGGTCACAGGTTAATACTATATCAGAAATTGACAATCTCCAATCCCTCTTCAACTGTTTATATTCCCTAAAATCTTGTTCTCTGTCTTTGAACTCCACATGCATGCTTGAACACAAATGCACACACACACACACACACACACACACACACACACACACACACACACAGAGAGAGAGAGAGAGAGAGAGAGAGAGAGAGAGAGAGAGAGAGAGAGAGAGAGAGAGAGACCCCCACATATACACAAACACATACAGAAAACCACATACTCTCTCTCTCTCTCTCTCTCTCTCTCTCTCTCTCTCTCTCTCTCTCACACACACACACACACACACACACACATACACACACACACAAATTCTGAGCACAGTGTCACTACTATACTTCCTTAAAATAATTTTCTATTGTAACATTGACCTCTCTGTAAGTTGTTTACAATTATTTCTTTTTTTCTGTGCATCCTGCTCTGAGTGCTCATTGCATTTCACAAGGTACACACACACACACACACACACACACACACCCCTGAACATTTCTTCTCACCCTCATTATGCCTGTGTTAGAAAGTGACTTGCATGACTTACAGATTTTATTAACAAGAAGACTTTAAGAACCAAAGTAAAAGAAACCATGACCACCAATCACAAGTTTACTATTACCAATCAGTTCTTAAAATACCTATCAGAATCTTTCTAGAGACAATGAAGAACATCTATAATTCTGTCCCAGGTCCCATGGAGAACACTGGGTTCCTTCTTTCTATCATTATTGTGGGAAGTGGGTGCAGCCGCAGGCCCCGTGAAACCCACTTGTTTACTGCCTTGCCCAAGCATGCACAGTGAGGCTGCATGCGTGGGCTGCCTGCCAGGCTGTACAGTTCCTCGTGATCCAGAACTGTCAGCCTATCTGTGAATGACCTAAGCTCTTGTCTGGAGCATGTGTGAATTCTGATTGGATGAGGTGGGGTGGACCTAGAAGGAGGTGAGTCAGCTCGAGTAGAGAGAAGAGTTTAGCCCTTGCTGCGAGAAGGATGTAGTAGTAGAAGCTGCTGTTTTAAGTGGTAGAAGCTAGCTGTTGTAAAAGAAGCCAGTAGTAGTGAAGAGAGTTTGTTTAGCCCTTACCCTAGGTAGAAGCCAGTAGTAGTAGAATAAGAGTAGTTTAGCCCTTGCCCTATGAAGAAGCTGCTGGGGAAGAGAGCTGTAAAAGAAAAAGCCTGAAGTAAAGTTGCTGCATGAACCTGACTTGGTGTCTGTGTTGTTTGTATCATGTTGGCCGGAGTAGGACAACGACAATTATCTATCTTGTTTATGATTGTAAAGAAATGTTATAAATACTTAATAAATTGTTGATTACAAAGACTGCTGTCAGCATTGACATTTCCAGTACACCCTTGACACATTACTATTGATTACTGGCAATGTTGCTTTTGTTTGTTGATAATCTAAATTCCTATTTCCAGACATAACACATTGTTTCCCTTAAAAGAGAAGACAACCACCAGTACCTAAGTAAGAAGGGCTGAAAAAGAAACAGAAGAAGGAGATAATAATAATGCAGCAACAATGTCTTCTGCACTCATTTCTCAAACATCCACACACTGGCTATGTAAGTTCTAGGCACCACCAAGGTCAGATCCTTGGGGAGATCAATCATCCTCATGTCCACCCTTGACTTTCCTTCCTGCATGTGCTGATTGTTCTTGATCTTTCTATGAAATCATCACTCCTGGCATTGTGTCAGCCTTATGACCTCTGCTGGCAATCTTAACCTTTCAAAAACTCCCAATATTATAAGATGGGGGCTTGGTTATTAATAAATTAATTTCATTTCATAGTAATGTAATGAAAATTATGGAATATAAGACACCTGTTTACCAAGAAAAATAATACCTCAAATTATTTTAAAGTTTAATTGAGTCAAAGATTGAATATCCATTATACAACAGATCTGGGCCAACAAATGTCAGCTTTTCTTCACCATACACAAACAGCTGGTATATTAAAAAAAAAACTATAAAGATACAAGGTTATGTTGGCTTATGATTTCTCTGTCAGGATGTCATGGCAGTTGGCTATGCTTTATTGAAAAAGGTTTTGCTTTTAGTTTGTCAACCGCATTCTAGCATCTTTTCGCAGTCTGTGACTGTCTCCCTAAACCAATGCTCTTCCCCTAAAACAGTTATTTTAAAACAAAATCAAACAAACAGAAAGGACTGTTCTGAAAAGTGAGATTTTAGGCTTCTTTCATTGACAATGTTTTGTCTTTTTGTCAAGAAACCTTACACTGCGAGTTTCTGAGCACTTTGATGGTTCCTCTTGCTTCATCTGGACTCTGCTCTGGTAAAGTGTGAGACGACAGATATTACAGTCTTCTCTAGTAAAAGATATCAACTTCCTCTGAACCATTTCAAACAAAACACCTTCAAATGAATTTTTGAGTCAATTGACTTAGAAGGAGCATTTGCTAAGGGGAAGAAATATAGGAGCTCTTCCTATAAGCAGATACAGAAATTGACCTCTCTGTGTGTCAGAAATAGATCCTCCCGTACATCTATTTTATTAAGAAATCTGACTTGGACATGGAAGTAACTGTGTTCTCAATATTATATGCCTGTGCTGGAGAGATGACTTAGTGGTTAAGAGCACACACTGCTCTGAAAGTGGACCTGAGTTTGTTACCGGTACCCATGTCAGATACCCATGTTAGGCTCACAACTCCTTATAATCATAACTTCTGATGCCTCTGATCTCTGATGGCCCCTGTAGTTACATGCACATACTTTAATCCCCACAAGACATTTATATGATTTTTAAAAATCTTAAAAAAAAGTTATACTGCTGAACGCCAAGCCCACTTCCCACAAGTATATAGTTTTCTATTTCTTTAGAGGAATCTTTGAAACAGCATCCATGGCTCAAATGGAAATGGTCATTCTCAAACATGGTTGTCTATATGGGGTTATTAAAATGTCTTACAGGCTATCAACCAGCTAGTCCAACAACTGCTGTTTTCCAGTGGAAGGTCCAAGAATCCAGTTGGATGTCTCATCTGGTCTTCAGTATACACTGGAATCCTGAAGCAGTAGGCTCTAATGACAATGAAGAAATGGTCTAACCAGTGGGAGTGAGAACAAGAAGAGAAAGAGCAGAAACTTCCTTCTTTCATGTTCTTTATATAGGCTGGCAGCAGAAGGCATGACCCAGATTAAATGTGTACCTCCCACTTCATAAAATCCACATATAAAAGTTGGTCTTCACACTTAAATAAAATGCTTTAATTAATTAAAAACAAAACCCCTCACTGGTGTACCCGGCCACTTGGGTTATAGTTAATTTCAGTTGTAGTCAAGTTGACAACCAAGAATAGCCACCACAGATGCCCAGTCTCCTAAAAATATAGTCATTTTTAAAAAAGGGAAGCTGGGCATGGTGGCACATGCCTTTAATCCCAGCACTCGGGAGGCAGAGGCAGGCAGATTTCTGAGTTCAGTTCGAGGCCAGCCTGGTCTCCAAAGTGAGTTCCAGGATAGCCAGGGCTATACAGAGAAACCCTGTCTCAAAAAGACAAAACAAAACAAAAAAAAAAAAAGGGAAACTGAGTCAGCAGGATTACAGGCTAAAACATCCTATATCTCTAATATGGTGAGTGAATGAAGCTCCTGAGCAATTCCTGTCAATCCCTGTGATACTTTTGAGAATTCATTTCACACACTCTTCAGTCCAGATCAGATAGACCTGAACTCAGAAGCCAGAGAACAAGTGTCTGGCAAATTCCACCATCTTTTGGGGGAAAATTGTAATGCTCTCAATTCTGGCTCTGAACAGGCGACCCCCCCCCCCTGCAGTGATCCCCATCTGCTTTGGAATGGGCAAGGCATTTGTTGAAAGCACAATCACCCTGAATATCAGAGAAACATGGTGTGAATATTGTTCTCCAGAGAAGACACAAGGAAAGAAAACTGAAGTGAAAACTCCATTTGTAGCCCAAACCCTTCACCCAGGCCTCATTGGTTCTGGAGTTAGAGGTCTCCCAAAAGCCTCACTATCTGAAAAAGTAGAAGACCTGAAAGGAAGACTTCACTTAGTAAGGCAGCCTGGTACCCATAAATTCATTTAAACATGCCCCAGTAACCAAAGATTACCCGAAACCATAGAAAAGTCTGACACTGCCCTAATGTTTCTGAGTTGGAGGTAGGTTAAGGTGGAATTCCAAGGCTGTAAGAAGAGTCAATGTTAGTTAGCATATCAACTTAGAAATGATTTAAAGAAATAGAGGGCATCCATGCTATTGTGGGGTATTCACCAGAGATGATTATCTGGGTTTAAGCCAAAAGAAAGTCCTTATTAGATGGCTGCCAACTGCACTGGGTGTTCAGGTGTCTGGGTGAGTTTTTAAGCAGAAAACCCGCATCCTGAGTTGACACACTTCAGTTAACATGGACAATTAACCATAATTGAAACTACAGAAGCCAAAAACCAAAGTTAGCATTTTAGGGACTTTCCTAGTGTCATGGATTTTGGTGGATTAGGCCTTTGTTTTTGCTGAGGTAGCTAGTGTTGTTTATGTGTGGACTTTTATGGGCTGAATGGCACTTCAATCATATGATGTCAGTTATGCTAAGGTACAGGGGTGGGGCGGCTTGCTACAATATTAAAAACATATGATGATAGAGGGCTTTAAAGACTTGGTGAAACAAATATAAATTTTAGAAATATTAGCTGCTCCACTGAGTCTGCTCTGCTCAGGTGAAGGTGTGGACTGCAGAGGTTAACAGCTTCTGGGTCAGGCAGAAGCCACAGAGCTTCTGAGGCAGACTGCATTTTGGGCTCCAGGCATCCAGGCACCTTCCCTGCCAGAGGAGAGGTGTCTGCCCTGCATGGGAGGGCTTTGCCACAGCATCTGGGGGGGGGGGGGAGACATCTTGGTTCCTGGACTCCACCAACACTAGTCTGTGCAGGAAAGAGTGTGGCCTACAGAAGCTACACAGATTCTGGGACAAGCCTTGTTTCCAGCCTTCAGCTTCTGCCAGGAGGCAGGTCTGAATGCCAGGTATCTGACCACCTTCCCTGCAAGAGGAGAGCTTGCCTGCAGAGTGTGCTGTAACCACTGAAACTCAGGAGAGAACTAGTCTTCAAGGTCTGCTGAGAGAGGATAATGGAATCATGAAAGGAACAAACTCTAAACAGAGACAAGTATAACAACTAACTCCAGAGATTACCAGATGGTGAAAGGCAAACATAAGAATTTTACTAACAGAAACCAAGACCACTCGCCATCATCAGAACCCAGTACTCCCACCTCAGCCAGTCCTGGGCACCCCAACACACCCGAAAAGCTAGACCTGGATTTAAAAGCATATCTCATGATGATGATGGAGGACATCAAGAAGGACATTAATAACTCACTTAAAGAATTACAGGAGAACACTGCTAAAGAGTTAAAGTCCTTAATGAAAACACAACCAAACAGGTAGAAGTCCTTAATGAAAAACAGGAAAACACATCCAAACAGGTGATGGAAATTAACAAAACCATACTAGACCTAAAAAGGGAAGTAGACACAATAAAGAAAACCCAAAGAGAGGCAACGCTGGAGATAGAATACCTAGGAAACAAATCTGGAACCATAGATGCCAGCATCAGCAACAGAATACAAGAGATGGAAGAGAGAATCTCTGGTGCAGAAGATTCCATAGAGAACATTGGCACAACAATCAAAGAAAATACAAAATGCAAAGAGATCCTAACTCAAAACATCCAGGAAATCCAGGACACAATGAGAAGACCAAACCTAGGGATAATAGGAGGAGATAAGAATGAAAAATTTCAAGTTACGGGCCAGCAAATATCTTCAACAAAATTATAGAAGAAAACTTCCCAAACCTAAAGAAAGAGATGCCCATGAACATACAAGAAGCCTACAGAACTCCAAATAGACTGGACCAGAAAAGAAATTTCCCCCGACACGTAATAATCAGAACAACAAATGCACTAAATAAAGATAGAATGTTAAAACCAGTATGGGAAAAATGTCAAGTAACATATAAAGGCATGCCTATCAGAATTACACCAGACTTTTCACCAGAGACTATGAAAGCCAGAAGATCCTGGACAGATGTTATACAGACACTAAGAGAAAAACAAATGCCAGCCCAGGCTACTATACCCAGCCAAACTTTCAATTACCATAGATGGAGAAACCAAAGTATTACAGGACAAAACCAAATTCACAAAATATCTTTCCTCTAATTCAGCCCTTTAAAGGATAATAAAGGGAAAACAACAACACAAAGATGGAAATTGTAGTGGCTATTCCTGGTTGTCAACTTGACTATATTTGGAATGAATTACATCCAGAATTTGAAGGCTCATCAGTGACCCTTATCTGGAGGCTTGGAGATCCTTATCTGGATCTTGTTATGGAGATCTTGAGCCATAGTGGCTATGGATTCCAGAAGATTGAATCTCTGAGTTTAAGGAACAAACCTTTAATCTGGGCTACACCTTTCATCTGGGATTAAAGGTGTGGTGGAGCACACCTTTAATCTGGGCTACACCTTCTGCTGGAGACAATATAAGGACATTGGAAGAAGGGAGTCTAGCTCTAGCTCTTGCTCCTTCTCCTGCTTGCTGTGTGAGACTGAGTAACTGCTAGATTCTTGGACTTCCATTCACAGCTGCGACTGAACAATTGTTGGGAATTGGGCTGCCGACTGTAAGTCATCAATAAATTCCTTTACTATCTAGAGACTATACATAAGTTCTGTGACTCTAGACAACCCTAACTAATACAGAAATTACACCCTAGGAAAAGCAAGAAAAGCAAGAAAGCAATCCTTTAGCAAAACTTAAAGAAGACAGCCACAAGTACACATTCCCAACTTTAACAACAAAATGACAGGACGCAACAATTACTTTTCTTTGAATTCTCTTAACATCAATGGACTCAATTCCCCAATAAAAAGACATAGATTAACAGACTGGCTACACAAACAGGGCCCAACATTTTGCTGCTTACAGGAAACCCACCTCAGGGATAAAGAGAGACAGTACCTCAGAGTAAAAGGCTGGAAAACAATTTTCCAAGCAAATGCTCCAAAGAAACAAGCTGGAGTAGCCATTCTAATATTGAATAAAATTGACTTCCTTTTATCATTATTATTATTAAAGTTATCAAAAAAGACAGGGAGGGGCACTTTATACTCATCAAAGTTAAAATCTTCCAAGAGGAACTCTCAATTCTGAATATCTATGCTCCAAGTGCTAGGGCAGCCACATTCATTAAAGAGACTTTAGTAAACCTCAAAGCACACATTGCACCTCACACAATAATAGTGGGAGACTTCAATACACCACTTTCATCAATGGACAGATCGTGAAAACAGAAACAAAACAGAGACACAGTGAAACTAACAGAAGTTATGAAACAAATGGATTTAACAGATATCTACAGAACATTTGATCCTAAAACAAAAGTATATACCTTCTTCTCAGCACCTCATGGTACCTTCCCCAAAGTTGACTATATAATTGATCATGAAACAGGCCTCCACAGTAACAAAAATATTGAAATTGTCCCATGTATTCTTTCAGATCACCATGGCCTAAGGCTGATCTTAAATAACAACATAAATAATAGAAATCCAACATTCACGAGGAAACTGAACAAAACTCTTCTAGATACCTTGGTCAAGGAAGGAATAAAGAAAGAAATTAAAGACTTTTTAGAGTTTAATGAAAATGAAGCCACAACATACCCAAACTTATGGGACACAATGAAAGCATTTCTAAGAGGAAAACTCATAGCTCTGAGTGCCTCCAAAAAGAAACTAGAGAGAGCACACACTAGCAGCTTGACACCACACCTAAAAGCTCTAGAACAAAAGGAAGCAAATTCACCCAAGAGGAGTAAAAGGCAGGAAATAATCAAACTCCAGGGCAAAATTGACCAAGTGGAAACAAGGAGAACTATTCAAAGAATCAACCAAACAAGGAGCTGGTTCTTTGAGAAAATCAGCAAGATAGATAAACCCTTAGCCAGACTAACTAGAGGGCACAGGGACAGCATCCTAATTTAAAAAATTAGTAATGAAAAGGGAGACAACAAGAGATCCTGAAGAAATCCAAAACACTATCAGATCCTTCTACAAAAGGCTATACTCAATAAAACTGGAAAATCTGGATGAAATGGACAAATTTCTAGGCAGATACCACGTACCAAAGTTAAATCAAGATCAGGTTAATGATCTAAACAGTCCCATATCTCCTAAAGAAATAGAAGCAGTCATTAATAGTCTCCCAACCAAAAAAAAGCCCAGGACCAGATGGGTTTAGTGCAGAGTTCTATCAGACCTTCAAAGAAGATCTAATCCCAGTTCTTTGCAAACTATTTCACAAAATAGAAGCAGAACGTACCCTACCCAATTCATTCTATGAAGCCACAATTACTGTGATACCTAAACCACAGAAAGACCCAACAAAGTTAGAGAACTCCAGACCAATTTCCTTTATGAATATCAATGCAAAAATCCTCAATAAAATTCTTGCTAACCGAATCCAAGAACACATCAAAACAATCATCCATCCTGACCAAGTAGGTTTCATTCCAGGGATGTAGGGATGGTTTAATATATGGAAATCCATCAACGTAATCCATTATATAAATAAACTCAAAGACAAAAACCACATGATCATCTCGTTAGATGCGGACAAAGCATTTGACAAAATCCAACAACCATTCATGATAAAAGTGTTGGAAAGATCAGGAGTTCAAGGTCCATACCTAAACATGATAAAAGCAATTTACAGCAAATCACTAGCCAACATAAAAGTAAATGGTGAGAAGCTGGTAGCAATCCCACTAAAATCAGGGACTAGTTAGACTGTCCACTTTCTCCCTACCTATTCAACATTGTACTTAAATTCCTAGCCAAAGCAATTGACAACAAAAGGAGATCAAGGGGATACAAATTGGAAAGGAGGAAGTCAAAATATCACTTTTTGCAGATGATATGATAGTATATATAAATGACCCTAAAAATTCCACCAGAGAACTCCTAAACCTGATAAACAGCTTCAATAAAGTAGCCAAATATAAAATTAACTCAAACAAGTCAATGGCCTTTCTCTACACAAAAGATAAACAGGCTGAGAGAGAAACTAGGGAAACAACACCCTTCTCAATAGTCACAAATAATATAAAATACCTTGGCATGACTCTAACTAAGGAAGTGAAAGATCTGTATGACAAGAACTTCAAGTCTCTGAAGAAAGAAATTAAAGAAGATCTCAGAAGATGGAAAGATCTCCCATGCTCATGGATGGGCAGGATCAATATAGTAAAAATGGCTATCTTGCCAAAAGCAATCTACAGATTCAATGTAATCCCCATCAAAATTCCACCCGAATTCTTCAATGAATCAGAAAGGGCAATCTTCAAATTCATCTGGAATAACAAAAAACCTAGGATAGCAAAAACTCTTCTCAAGGATAAAAGAACCTCTGGTGGAATCACCATGCCTGGCCTAAAGCTGTACTAAAGAGCAATAGTGATAAAAACTGCATGGTACTGGTATAGCGACAGACAAGTAGACCAATGGAATAGAATTGAAGACCCCGAAACGAACCCACACACTTATGGTTACCTGATCTTTGACAAGGGAGCTAAAACCATCCAGTGGAAAAAAGACAGTGTTTTCAACAAATGATGCTGGCACAAGTGGCAGTTATCATGGAGAAGAATTCGAATTTATCCATTTCTATCTCCTTGTACTAAGGTCAAATCTAA
Organism: Mus musculus; assembly: GCF_000001635.26. Taxonomy (NCBI): domain Eukaryota; kingdom Metazoa; phylum Chordata; class Mammalia; order Rodentia; family Muridae; genus Mus; species Mus musculus. The sequence continues at coordinate 60,259,869 of NC_000084.6, read as the reverse complement.
GTGGATCAAGGAACTCCACATAAAACCAGAGACAGTGAAACTTATAGAGGAGAAATTGGGGGAAAGCCTCAAAGATATGGGCACAGGAGAAAAATTCCTGAATAGAACAGCAATGGCTTGTGCAGTAAGATTGAGAATAGACAAATGGGACCCCATAAATTTGCAAAGCTTCTGTAAGGCAAAAGACACCATCAGTAAGACAAAAAGGCCACATACAGATTTGGAAAGGATCTTTACCTATCCTAAATCAGATAGTGGACTAATATCCAATATATATAAAGAACTTAAGAAGGTGGACTCCAGAAAAACAAATAACCCCATTAAAAAATGGGGCTCAGAGCTAAACAAAGAATTATCACCTGAGAAATACCAAATGGCTGAGAAACACCTGAAAAAATGTTCAGCACCCCTAATCATTAGGAAAATGCAAAAAAAAAAAAAAAAAAACCCTGAGATTCCACCTCATACCAGCCAGAATGGCTAAGATCAAAAATTCAGGTGACAGCAGATGCTGGCAAGGATGTGGAGAAAGAGTAACACTCCTCCATTGTTGGTGAAATTGCAGACTTGTACAACCACTCTGGAAATCAGTCTGGTGTTTCCTCAGAAAATTGGACATAGTACTACAGGAGATTCCCACAATACCTCTCCTGGGCATATATCCAGAAGATGTTCCAACCAGTAAGAAGGACACATGCTCAACTATGTTCATAGCAGCCTTATTTGTAATAGCCAGAAGCTGGAAAGAACCCAGATACCCCTCAACAGAGGAATGGATACAGAAAATGTGGTACATTTACACAATGGAGTACTACTCAGCTATTAAAAAGAATGAATTTATGAAATTCTTAGGCAAATGGATGGACCTGGAGGGCATCATCCTGAGTGAGGTAACCTAATCACAGGAGAACTCACATGATACGTTCTCACTGATAACTAGATATTAGCCCAGAAACTTAGTATACCCAAGATACAAGATACAATTTGCAAAACATATAAAACTCAAGAAAAACGAAGAGTAAAATGTGGACCTTTTGCCCCTTTATTAGAATTGGGAACAAAACACCCATGGAAGGAGTTACTGAGAAAAAATTTGGAGCCGAGCTAAATGGATGGACCATCTAGAGACTGCCATACCAGGGGATCCATCCCATAATCAGCCCCAAAACACTGACACTATTGCACATACTATCAAGATTTTGCTGAAAGGACCCTGATATAGCTGTCTGTTGTGAGACTATGCCGGGGCCTAGCAAACAAAGAAGTGGATGCTCATAGTCAGCTACTGGATGGATCATAGGGCCTCCAATGGTGGAGCTAAAGAAAGTACCCAAGGAGCTCAAGTGGTCTGCAACCCTATAGGTGGAACAACAATATGAACTAACCAGTAGCCCGCAGAGCTAGTGTCTCTAGCTGCATATGTATCTGAAGATGGCCTAGTTGGCCATAATTGGAAAGAGAGGCCCATCAGTCTTGCAAACTTTATATGCCCCATTGCAGGGGAACGCCAGGGTCAAGACGTGGGAGTGAGGGTTTAGGGTAGTGGGGGAGGAGGGTATTGGGTACTTTTGGGGTAGCTTTGGAAATGTAAATGAAGAAAATACCTAATAAAAATTTTTAAAAAATTTAAAAAAAAGAAATGATAGCTGCAATTGTTAAAACACACAGTGGAAATCTATCTGTGAGGCATGTGCTCTAATAAGAATGGGATTCTCTCTGTATTACTTGAGAAGGACAAATGTATCTATGAAGCAGTAATTTTTAGGGCATTGATTTTCAGTCAAAATCTAAAAGGAAGTTTGAGATGGTTCCTGTTGTGTGTGGCATGTATGCCTGTGTGCTTGTGTACCTGTGTGTATGTTGTTTGTGTGAGTGTTGTGTGTGTGTAAGTATGGGTTCACAGAAGCCAAAGGAAGATGCTAGGTGTCCTATTAGTTCACATTCCAACTTATTCATTTGAGAGAGGTTCTCTCAATGAATCTGGAGCTATGCTGGTGTCAGGTCAGAAAGCCTTGGCATCGCCCCTGTCTTCACACTCTCCCCAGAGTGGTGTGCCAGTTTTACCTTATTGCACATTTTCTTTACACTCAGGTTCTCATTATTTTGTGTCAAATACTCTAAGCCATTTCTCCAGCCCAGCTTCTGAGATATCTAAGGGACAAAACAGTAACAACAAAACGTTATTATTACTTTAACCATGTGAGTTATTGAGAGAAAAATTACTACAGTAACAAAAACAGTGAGAGGAAGGAAAATGGGAAGGATGCTGAGGTGAATGATAGTAAGGAGATGAGGAAGGATCAGTAGAAAACAAAAAACAAAAAACAAAACCAGAAAGCACTTGTTTCTCTGCCTGACAACCTGAGCCTTATTCCAGAACCCTCATGGTGAAAGGAGAGAATCAACTTGTTATTCTTTCCTTTCATCCACAGACTATGGTAAGCAATGAGTGTGCTTTGTAAACCTGAGGACTCTTTGTAAACACATAACTAAGAAATACTAAGCCAGAAATTTAAAGACTCCTGTTTAATTAAAAAATATGCTAGGGAAAAATTGATCAGGAAAGAAAATATAAAACCCAGCCAATTTGCAAGCATAAGTACGTTCATATCAATACATATATAAATTGTAAATGGCTTAAGAGTCCCAAATAAAAATGTCAATTATATTGAAAGAAAAAAATCGGTTTTGTACAATTCTGAGATTCCACCTTACCCCTATCAGAATGGCTAAGATAAGAAACTCAGGTGACAGCAGGTGATGGCGAGGATGTGGAGTAAAGTGACCACTCCTCCATTGCTCATGGGACTGCAAACTAGTACAACCACTATGGAAAACAATTTGATGTTTTTTTTTTTTTTTTTTTTTTTTTTTTCAGAAAACTGAGAATAGTATTACCGGAAGATTCAGCTATGCCACTCCTGGCCATATACCCAAAAGATGCTGTATCATTCCACAATGTTGCTTGCTCAGCAGTGTTCAAAGCAGTTTTATTTGTAATAGTCAGAAACTGTAAACAGCCCAGATGTCCCTCAACTGGAGACTGGATAAAGAAAATGTGGTTCATTTGCCCAATGGAATACGACTCAGGTATTAAAAACAAGAACATCATGAATTTTACAGGCAAAAGGATGGAACTAGAAAATACTATGCTGAGTTAGGTAACCCAGTCCCCAAAGACATACATAGCATATACTCACTTTTAAGTAGATATTAGTCATAAAGTACAGGATAACCATGCTACAATCCACAGACTCAAAGAAGTCATATAATAAGGAGGGCTCAAGGGAGGATGGTTGAATCTTTCTCAGAAGGGGAAATAAAGTAGATATTGGAGGTGGGAGGAAGGGGGGGAATTGAGTGGGAGATGAGATGGTGAGGGGAACTGGGTGGGGTTATCAGGTTTAGGGAGAGCAGGGGAGAGAGAATGGAAGTAGTCAGTGAGAAGGGGGCATCTCTAGAATGTGCCAGAGACCTGGGATGGGGTTGGGAGTGGCCCCAAGGAGTCTATGTGGGTAACCCTAGCTGAGAATGTTAGCAATGGGGGATATGGCATCTGAAGTGGCCATCCCATTTGGCCAGGCCAGACTCCAAGTGGAAGGATAAGGGCACCAACACACCCACAAACCCTTCAACCCAAAATGTGTCCTGTCTGCAAGGTGTGCCAGAGCAAAGATAGAGCAGAGATGGAGGGAATGGCTAACCAATGACTGGTCCCAATTGAGACCTATCCCATGGGCAAGATCCCATCCCTGACACCATTACTAATGCTCTGTTATGCTTGCATTCTGGGGGCCAGCATAACTGTTCTCTGAGAGACTCCTCCCAGCAGCCAGTGGAAAAAGATACAGAGACTCACAACCAAACATTAAATGGAGCTCCCATAGTCTTATAGAAGACTTGGCTGGAGGATTAAGGGTCTTGAAGGACATACTGACTTTTCAGGAAGACCAACAGAGTCAACTAATCTGGACCCTTGGGACTTTCTGGGACTGAACCTTGAACCAAAGAGCTAGCATGTGCTTGTCAGGAGCCATAATGGGACAAGATAATAACTAGCAGGTGATCATCCTGAAATGACCTGCTTTGGATTAGTATATAATCTGTGACAGGTGTATCCTTATTAAGCAAGGCTGTAAGGAAAGTCATTTTAGGAAATATTCCTGCTATTACTATGCTTTTCCTGTATAATCAAACATATATAACAATCACTAGGTATTAGCACACCCCTTTGGAGCAGATCTCTGCAGATCTAGGAAGATGTGCTGACTCATAGTTTTGCTATATGGGCAAAGAGATGACTTAAGTCTTAATGATGATCTTATAAGAATTCCTAAAATTCTGTCTGTGGTTATTAGGCTCTTTTATAGTGGGACTGCTAGTAGGTCCTTTACTGATAGTCAAAACTGAAATGAGAACTCTGCCAGTCTCCCAAGTGTCACCAGTTAATTGCTCTTAGATGGTAACCAGACTTTTTCCTACTCAGAGCACATTCCAGGAGGTTATAAAACAATTAACCAAAGGTCATAAAAAGGGAACTAATGATTTATTATAAGTTCTACACAGAAGATAAAATATCGACTGGGTTAATCTATATAAACACATTACTGATAACTTAGTTATGGTTTTAAACATTCAGTGAACCTCTGGAGCTGAGACAGGTATGGATGTATATGTAATGGATATGCATGTAAACATTCTCTGTTGTAAACTTCTATCTCAATTTAAGATTTGATTTTTTGTGTAAACTTGTGATGAGCTCTGTAACATGTGATCATGTATTCTGAAAGATGTATAAGGACTGAGGGCGAAGAGAGAAGAGAGAGTTTTTTGCTTTTCCCAACTTAGAGTAGAATTTTTTTTCCCCACGTAGGATCTTTCTGCTTTTCCCCATAGATAGCTTTCATAGGAAACTTTTTACAATTTAGGAATAAACTCCATAACCTCCTCTCTATGTGTCCTGCTTCTTCCTGCAACTTCTGACTTGCAGGCTCAAAGTTAGAGCCCAGCAGTTCCTGCTGAGATAGAACAAAGCCACATTGCTTAATCCTCAGCTGTTAGGCTACAGGTGTGAATCAAGTAAGGCAGCAGCAATCTTTTACCCCCAGAAAGAGCAAGAAAGTTTTTAGGACTTTTTAGATGTTATCATCAGTATTTCAGTACAGTAGAGAGCTAGAAAGCCCTGTGACCCTCAGACTTTAAAGCTGCCCCTAGTGTCTTACTCTGTGCCCCCACCACTACACAGGTCGGGAGGCTTGCAGCATGGGCTGGACCTAGGCCTCTTGCACATATGGAGCAGATGTACAGCTTAGTCTTCATGCATGTCCTCCAACAACTGGAGCAGGGGCTGCCCCGTACCCATCACCTGTGTGCCTGTGGTTCCAATACTAACAAGGCTTCCTTGTTTGGCCTCAATGGGAGAGGATTCTCCTAGTTCTGCAGTGAGTTGATGTGCAGAGTAAGGCAATACCCAGGAGGGCTTCTCCTTCTCAGGGGAGAAGGGGAGGGGGTGGAAGAAGGGACTGAGTGAGGGGCGAACCTGAGAGGGGAGGGGGAAGATATTGGAATGTAAAATGAATAACTAAAATATGAAAAAAAAAAGTCTGATTCAAGGGTCTCCAAAGTCAAGTGTTAGCCAGACTCTCTTTGGACATTCTCTTTAGGAGAGTCCATTTGCTTGCTTCACCATCTTTCCAAGTTCATCTTAGTTTCAGAATGGTGGTTCTCCCATCATCTTCAAACTGTGAGTGCTGTAACTACCCGACAATCCTTTAGCATTCAAGCCCCACTCAGATTCCTTCTTCTCTTTCTGGGTTCTGAAAGTAGGGGAATAATACAGTTGCAGATTAAGTGTTCCCAAAGCAAGGTCAATTTGTCACCAGCCTGGTGCTATAGGGAATAGGTAGAACCTTTAAGTAATGGGGCCTAGTAAGAAGGTTTGAGGTAATTAGGGGTACACAGTTGAGGGGACGCTGGGATTGATACATATCGTGATATGATTTTATGTTTTCCACTGTAGGTTTTACTGCAGGTCCATAGCAATGGGGCTATCTAATCACAGACCAGAGACAAGGAAACTGTAAGCCAAAGGTAAACATCTTTTCTCTGTATGATGATTAGTTCTGATATTTGTTATAGAAACACTGAGTTAACTAACACAAAGCCTCTTGGTTTATATTCTTATAATCCACAGTAACTTGCTTATTTTAAGGCAATTGATTAACAAATTTCATTCCATGATGACCTTAAAGTTTCTTTTCAATTGACTGGGATAATTAACTAGCTTCACAGATCAAAATTGTAGGCATAGTTCTTTTAACATCCCTATCACAATAGGATAATATAGGATACTGTCCAGTTCATATCTTCCAAAAATTGGACAACTTGATAAAATGGCTCCAGTGGAAATAGATCACCTGCACAGCCTTTTGTATAATAAACAAATTCACTAGTAAAACTCCAGCCCCAAATGTGTTTGCTTATTAGAGATCTGTTTTGGTATTTTATATTCTCTTCATAAGTCACATACATTTAGATTTCTCTCTGTGTGTTTCTAGTTTTCCAGTTTTTTGTAATATAGTTTTTCAACGTATTTCTCACTGACCTAGCTCTCTTTCATTATTAGTATCCTTTAGAATGTTTTCATCTCTAATATTATTAATTTGTATCTTCTCTACTTCTTTTGGTTATTTTGGCTGAAGGTCTGTCAATTTTGTCTATCATGCTGAAAAACCAAATATTTTCTTCATTAGAGTCCCCAACGTTTGGTCAATGCATATTTATATCTATTATGTATCCTGGATGAATTGTTACTTTATTAATGTACAGCAGTCTTCATTATCTGACAAATTCTGGCTGGAAGTTAATTTTGTCAGATAGCAGAATAGCTTGCTATGCCAGGTTATCTTCAGTTTCTAGGGGGGGTTAGGCAATGTGGGCTATGAGGTGGGGGTGCTGATAACAGCTAGTTTTTTGTGTCCTGCTGGTTGCAGGCATAAATTTCAGTATGTAAGTATATATTTCAGTATATACCAACTTTTGCAGCTGGATCCCCTCATTTCGGCAGGGCTTGGGTTGCTTTTGTTCCACCATGTATGTCTTGCCTAAGTTTGTTTGCTTCTGTGAGTTTGTGACCAGGTGAACTCCAAGCTGGTGTTTGCTTGACCTTTGAGATCTTTGTTCACTTAATATGTGGGGGTATGACTGACATTATCACTGAACTTTGCACCCACCACTGCATGAAATTTTGCCATTTCTCTTGGTATCCTCCCTCTGCTTTGTGCTAACCCAAGGTATAGAATGTCATGGAAGGCTCTCTCTCCAGGCAGGACTTTGTTCAATTTATACCATCATTATCACAATATCATTACACTAAGGTGTATCTGTGTCTTACTAACTGGGTTGGAGAATTAAGCAGGAAAAGGTTTTTTTTCCTGAAGATATTGGGTATTATTATAGAGGCTGCATTGGCTTTAGTTCTATTTGGATGTCATTGGTGTCTCAAAATTATAACTGATGACTCTTAGGACTTGATGAATGTGGTAACAAAGTTGGAGGTCCTGATCTGCGGTAGGTCACACAAGGTGATGACATTCTAATAGCCAAAGAGGTAAGTAAATTTCTGGTGCCAAGACTGAGTCACTTAAGCAGCCTTGGAGGGTGTACCACACATGGAAGTCAGGGTGAGGTATGGCTATATTTGGTCTTACAATGGTACCATGCAGCAATAGCTTCCATAGGGGAGGGAATTATGTAAGTAGAGGTACCCATGTGAACCAGTGTAATGGTCTGTATTCTATTACAACTCCTTGTGGAGCTCAAAACCATTGATGGCTGCAGTATTGCCTTATAGAAAAAAAAATTCTTGACTCTAAAGTGCTGATATGTACAATTTTTGTTCAACTATTTACAATCCCTGAGTTGTAAGATGACTTTCCATATTCAGTCAAGTTTGTGATGGGAATCAAGAGCATTCTATGCAAGGTGATTTACTATTTTCTTGACCTGACCATTGGGACTCACCATTTTCCATAGTTCTTTTTTACCTTTTTTTCTTTTTTTTTTTCTGAGACAGGGTTTTTCTGTAAAGCTCTGGCTGTCCTGGATCTCACTCTGTAGACCAGGCTGTCCTGGAACTCAGAGATGTTCCATAATTCTTTTTCATGTGTATTGCATTCTAGTGTTCTCTAAATATTATCAGCAAGCATTATCTGCGTGTTCTTTGCTTTTATTTCTTTTTCTTTTTTTCTTTGAGACAGGGTTTTTCTGTGTAGCCATGGCTGTCCTGGAACTCACTCTGTAGAACAGGCTGGTCTCAAACTCAGAAATCCACCTGCCTCTGCCTCACAAGTGCTGGGATTAAAGGCATGCACCACCACTGCCTGGCACTTGGTTTTATTTATTAAATGGGGCAGGGATTGTCTGGTGATTCTCATTAGCTCTCTTTATTGGCAACTCTCTGTCTCCCTTTATAGAAAAAACACTTTGGAGCAATTGGTGTTTGTGTGTGGCATAGCTATAGAAAGCAACTGAACCACCAGCATAATTTCTATAGCCTTTTAATAATTGACTGTTTTCTCTTTTTAATGTTAATATGTTAATCCTATGTAAATAGCCCAAACCTTCAGTGGGATCCTGTTTGGTGGAAAATCTTTGTGGCAGGTATGTGTGGTTGAACTAGGTCATGCAAATGGAGCCCAGATGATGAGATCATAGGAAGAAGAGACAGGAATTCATCCTCTGCACACACACTGAGGAAGACCAAGTGAAGACATCACCAGGGAGGATGCTTTCACTGAGGACTTAGCCACATTGGTACCTGGATTTCAATCATTAGTCATTAGAAGTGTGAGAACAAATTCTATTCTTCAACCTATTCCACAGGTTTATAGCCACTCAAGCTTTTTCAGAAAAATATTTTCCCTTTCTTCTGTATTTCCCTTTCTGTGCTGTTTATTTGTACTTCATTTCAAGGAAGATAAGATACAGACTAGGGAGTGCAATGAGACAATCAGTACCTTACAGCAATACTGAGGAAGCTATGATGGGTTCTTGGGATGTCAAGGAGCAACACAGGTCTTTTTTTTCAGAAAGAATGTATTAAATGACTTTTTGTATTCATGTGGAATAGAGCAGCCCTTTACTGTCACAGCATTCAAAACACCAATCATTGTAAAGCAGAGAAATTCCATCATCTCCTCCCGTTCTGGCATAGAATTAGAAAGCTTCTTTTGTATTTTCTAAAGGATTCTGACTAGATGATAGGATTTTTGTGAAATTCTTAGTCCTTATTGAGGCTACTGTGATTTCTCTTTCCCTTTTTAGTTTAATTACATATTTAAAATGTTTCTTAATTTGCTTTTATTGTATGAATGTTTGCCTTACGTGTATGTCCGTGTACCACATAAATGTGTTCCTGGTCCCTGTGGAGGTGAGGAGATGAGATCAGAGTGTATTAAGTAGTTTCACAGATCAAAATTGTAGGCATAGTTTTTTTAGCGTTCCTATCACAATAGGATAATATAGGAAAATGTTCAGTTCATACCTGCCAACAAATTGGACAACTTGGTATAATGAGCAGTTCTTTGAATGGTGTCCATTTCAAAATGGCTTCAGAGGAAATAGACTACCTGCACAGCCTTGATAATTAGATAACATTCAATGGAAGCAAAGACAAGGAGGAGGAACATAAAGATTATATATCTATATCTATATCTATATCTATATCTATATCTATATCTACATCTACATCTACATCTACATCTACATCTACATCTACATCTACATCTATATCTATATCTATCTACCTATCACATATATATATATATATATATATATATATATATATATATATATATATATATACATATAGAGAACTTAGATAGTACCTGGAAGCAACAACAACAAAAAGCCTTTGGCTAAAGATCAATGTGTTTACTGTAAAAATAATAATAATAATTAAAAAAATAAAGGATACTGGGCGAGAGATTGCAAAGAGAAAAAGAAGAGGAGCCCTCCACATGATCAAACCTTTCCACCTGTTCTTGGCTAAAAGTGAAGAGATAGTAAGAGGGGTGCAACACAGAAGCTGAGTCCTTAGGAGGGGCTAGTGGCCTACCTGTCAAAAAAAATCTAAAAAAAGAGACTATGTTTCATATTCCCCCACCAACCAGTGCAAAACAAGTTAAAGAGTTCCTGGACACTGCGGGTTTTTGCAGATTTTGGATTCTAGATTTTGCTGAATTGAAGAGATAAACAGCCCTTCATATGGGAAAATAAAGAACAACAGGTCTTTGATGCCATTAAGACTGTCCTTGCCTTATAGAAAAAAAAATGTCTTGACTCTACGGTGCTGATGTGGACAATTTAGGTTCTACTATTTACAATCCCTGAGTTGTGAGATGACATTCCATATTCAGACAATTCACAATGGGAATCAAGAGCATTCTATGCAAGGTGATTTATCCTTTTCTTGACCTGACCACTGGGACTCACCATTTTCTATAATTCATTTTCATGTGCATTGTATTCTAGTGTTCTCTAAATATTATTAGCAACCATTATCTGGTTGTTCTTTGGTTTTATTTCTTTTTCTTTTTTTCTTTGAGACAGGGTTTTTCTGTATAGCCCTGGCTGTCCTGGAATTCACTCTGTAGAACAGGCTGGCCTCAAACTCAGAAATCAACCTACCTCTAGCTCCCAAGTGCTGCGATTAAAGGTGTGTACTATCACTTCCTGGCACTTGGCTTTATTTCTTAAATGGATCAGGGGTTGTGTGGTGATTCTCATTAGCTATCTCTTTTGGCAAGTCTGTATCTCAATTTATGACAAAAATACATTGGAGCATTTGGTGTTTGTGTGTGGCCTAGCTATAAGAAAGCAACTGAACACCAGCATAATTTGCATAGTCTGTTAAGGTCTGATTGTTCTTCCTTTTTAATGTTAATATGTTAATCCTATGTAAATGGCCCAAACCTTCAGTGGGATCCTATTAGGAGGAAATATTTTGGGAGGCATCTGTGCTTGAAATAGGTCATGAAAATAGAGCCCAAATGTTGAGATCATAGGAAGAAGAGACAGGAAAGCATCCTCTGGCATCATCATGGAAGACCAAGTGAAGACATCACCAGGAAGGATGTTTCACTGGGGATTTAGCCACATTGGTACCCGGATTTCAATCATAAGTCATTCGAAATTTGAGAACAAAATTCTATTCTTCAACCAAGTCTACAGGTTTATAGCTGCTCAAATTATTTCAGAAATACATTTTCCCTTCCCTGTGTGTTTCCCTTACTGTGCTGTTTATTTGTACTTCATTTCAAGGAAGATAAGATATAGACTAGGGTATGGGCAATGAGACAATCAGCACATTACCAAAACACTAAGGAAGCTATGATGGGTTCTGGGGATGTCAATAAGCAACACATATCTTTTTTTTCAGAAATAATTTATTAAATGACTTTTGGTATTCATGTGGAATAGAGCAGCCTTTACTGTCACAGCATTCAAAATACCAATCATTATAAAGCAGAGAAATTTCATCATCTTCCCTAGTTCTGGCATAGAATACAAAGTTTCTTTAGTATTTTCTCAAGGATTCTGACTAGATAGATTTTTTTGTGAAATTCTTGGTCATTATTGAGGCTAGTGTGATTTCTAGGTCATTGTAACTCTTTCCCTTTTAAATTTAATTACATATTTAAAATGTTTCTTAATTTACATCTATTGTATGAATGTTTGCCTTACATGTATGTATGTTTATCACATAAACATGTGCCTGGTCCCTGTGGAGGTGAGGAGATGAAATCAGATCTCCTGAGACAGGAGTTGCAGGTAACTGTGTGCTACTATGTGGATTCTGGCAGTTAAATCCTGGTCTTTCGCAAGAGCATCCAGTATTCTTGAATACTGAGTCATTTCTCTTAACGTCAAAGACATCCCCGTACATGCCCATCCCCTTTTTACCTTTTTCTGGAGTGGGCCACATGAGTGTGAGGCAGGTATTATACCACTGAGATATTGCCCCAAACCTTCATCATTTTTTTTTTTTGGAATGAAAAAAAATTTCTTTTTTGTGTGTGCATATCCATGTGTGATATCAGGCATGAACATGACATGGCATGTATGCAGAGATCAGAGGACAAGCTTTCGTGTTGGCTTTTACCTTCCACTTGCTTGAGTCAGGGCCTCTTATTTACTGCTGCATGTGGCAGGATACCTGGCCCCATGATCTCCCAAAATATTTCTCGTTATGCCTCCCATCTCACAATAGAATTGCATGGATTACAGATGCTTAGCTGGCTTTATGTGGGTTCTGGGAATCTGAACTCGGGTCTTCATAGTTGCAAGGTCTACTTTATTTACTGAGCCATCTCTCCAACCCACTTAAGGTTTCTCTTATAAAATCTCTATCAAGAAAGTCTACAGTATCAAGTTTAAGGTTATATAGGTAATTTTCAAGAAGGCAGAGCAGTATCTTGTGGCAGCTAGTGTCATACCATCTATAGTTAAAAATCAACAATAAAAAACAAACAACAACAAAAACCACCAGAGGGCTATGAAAGAATGGAAATACGCTGGTACTTACCACCTCTCTCCATATACACAGTTGACAATTGCCAGCTAGGGAATGGTGCCACCCACAGTGGAAAGGATTTCTTACCTCAATTAACATAAGCAAAATAATTTCCCAAATGCAATCCCCCAGACTCATCTTTCATGTGACTCTAGAGTCTGTTCAGTTGACAATACTAAACACTTCAATGCTAACCCTGAACTTGGATGTCGATTTATATTAAACAAATTTAAATGTAAGTAAAATTATTGATCTGAAAGTTTACTCAAAGTGAGGGGATAGTTTTTAGCTATCAGTTTATTTATACATATCTGATCCCCTTTATCTAGGTAATGTGGATACATAATCACTAAATATGGATAAAGCCCGAATAACCTGGATAAACCCAGTATATTGTTTTACAGTATCAGTGTCCTGTTTTTCTGTTTATTGATTCTGATTTTTTGAAAGTCACAGGACTTCAGCCTAATTAGAAGGCAACTAGTCTCTCTCTCTCTCTCTCTTTCTTTCTTTTTCTTTTTTTTCTTTTGGAGTTTTTCGAGACAGGGTTTCTCATTGTAGGCCCTGGTTGTCCTGGAACTCACTCTGTAGACCAGGCTGGCCTCGAACTCAGAAATCCACCTGCCTCTGCCTCCCCAGTGCTAGGATTAAAGGCATGTACCACCAGTGCCCGGTAGCAACTAGTTTCTTAAACATATCTCTTTAAGAAGAGTTTTAGCATCCTCAGTCACCATGTCAAGGAAATACAACTTCAGGTAAAGTATTTCTCTACAATGATTTTTAGGAAGTAAGTACCCATTAGCCAGACAGAACTCCTGATTATATCTTGAAAGCCTTTCTTGTATTGTTTCTTCATCTGTAGGTGTGAACACGGCAGGAGATTTTATCATGGCCCTCACCTGATCTACCTGATCTATTTCCCAGGCCCTAGCCAATCTCTGCAAAGATGCATCATCCACTCCAAACACAGTGCGGTAGAACTTCATGCTTTTCTCCAGAGTCTCCAAATCACTTTCTAAGAAGAAGCTCAGTAGCCCATCTGCAAAGCCTTCCAGCCAAGTCTTCCACCTCAGAAAATTTCGCTTCTTTTCAATGACCGAATCTGTAATATTGGGTAAGGAGAACATAAAATTTTGTCTCTTGAAGACAGGGAGGTCACTTATCAGCTTGTCCATCAGGACGGGGAAGTCATAGTGACAAACATTTTTGTTAGAGATCAGAAAGATAGGTGGCTCAGCAATGCCATTCTCCCTAAAGGTGTTCACACAGTTAAGACGAATGTCCTGCAGGACTTTTTCTCTGTCAAAGGTTTGAGGTTTGAAATCCTCTTCATTTCTTAAGTCAGAGTCCACCTGTGTTCTCACGAAGTAGAATTCCTTTTTCATTATTCCGATTGCTTTTGCGAGGTCTATATCATTTTTCTTGAAGCGTGTGGCCGAAATAATAATGAAGAAGTCATACTCATAGAACTTCATTTTCTCGAGATAAGTTTTTGGTTGGAAATCTTCACTTCCAGTCCCAGGCAGGTCCCAAAAAACCACATTGGGCATTTTGGGGTGTTCGTATGGATGTCTCTCCTTGGTTTTGTCCGTCACCCCAGTGTGAGCTGCACCTCCCTCTTCATGCCCAATGCCTCTCAGGGTGTTGATGAAGCTGGACTTCCCTGATCCAGTCTCCCCGGTGAGAGCAACATTGAGCGGGGTATTATCAATTTCTCTTAACATGTCTCTGACTGTAGAGTTTACCTCCTGAATGTTCCCTTTTTTCATGTTTATTTCAATCGAAGTGATGATCTCATGAGGAATGATATTGATTCCTTTCTCACATTCCTTTAAGTATTCAATAAAGCTGGAGGACAAATCTTGGTCCTCACTCCTACGTGAAGAGAACAGTTGACCCATCACTTCAAGCAATAAAGGCACTGGAAGAAAGAAGGGAGAACAAAGAGGGTGTGCATGGAATTTCACATTTTCATTGTAGCAAATTTCAAGCCCATTGCTACATATACCATTCATAGTGGTTGTAATTATGCATTCAAACTCCCCTGTGCTCATTTTACACAATTGGGACTTTGACTAACATTATCCAATTTCACTCTTCCCACAGCCTGGCAAACTACCACCCCTCTTTTCACTTCCATGAGGTTGGCTACTCTAGGTTTCATCTCTGAGTGACAGATTAGGGTCATTCTTTCTGCAGGTAGCTGAGACCATCACATGAGACTTTCGAGGTTTATTCTCCATTGCCTTTCACAAATCCATTCTACTTTTCAGACTCCACTGTGCCTCTGTTAAATGTAGACGACAACAGCAGAGGTCCCTCCCCTTCCAGCTTCCAGTGTAATTCAGCTGTATCTGGTCATGGGCTCCCCATTGCCCTTCTTGGGCTGCATGTCTGTAACTGTGTCCATGATTCTTTATCATCTAAGCTATTTGGCCTTTGTGAACTGTTCAGCTCTTATGGTATTTTAAAGGAAGATACTTCCTTACCCTTCTTATTCCTTCTGCTTAGACTTGGTAACAGCCCTTTATAATTTCTGGCTTCTGATTGTCACACAGTTCCTTATTTATCAGCTCAGACTTTTCAACATTCTGAACTTGCTGTTTTCCTAGCATCTCTTCATTTGAACATTTATTAATGGATCCAGCCTGATCTGTAATATACAACACTTTCCCAATAGAGTTGGATTGAAGGCCAATGGTCAAGCCTCTTTGTAAGGTGGAATTGGACCCATCTTTGAAAAGTGTAATGCATATTTATTTGAGGTTTAATGTCTGCCTGTCCAGTCACCAAAGTCACAAAGATATGTTCGGTTTTCTTTAAAGATACCTAGCTTCCTTAGCCAAGCCAGGTAAAGTACTGTAAGGGACATCAGCCATGCTGGAGGTTGTTCACAGATGGCACAAGCAGAATTACAAATGAAGACAGGCAACATTGCAAGAGTCAGGAGAAAGAGTAGTCAAGGCTGAGTTAATTTAGATAATATTAACTCCTGAAACTTGGATTTGACAATCTGTATTGACACTTGGGTTATATCCAGAGGCTTGACTTTATGAATATTCCAGTGGGAAAAGGAGGACTGGTTGGTATTGGATCAGCTACTATGGGGACAACAGATATAGAAGGACATACATAACTGAGTTCTACAGCAGTCAGAATCCCAGGTAGTTATTTAGGTAGCATTCCATAGCCCATGGAGTCCTGGAACCTAGGAGGCAGATGCTGTGAGCAAAGTGTACACTCTCTACCCCTAGATGCCACCAGACACTGTTCCTAGGGTTTATACAAAATCTGAACAGAGGTCGGCACTGATGGCCTGCCTTTAATCCCAACACTTCACAGGCAGAGGTAGGCAGATCTCTGTAAGTTTGAGGCCAGCCTGGTCTACAGAGTGAGTTCCAGGACAGCCAGAGCAGCAGAAGCAGAGAAACTCTGTTTTGAAAAACAAAAATGACACCCAAAAAATTTGGACACAGGAAGCTAACATGAAATGGAACGTAAGTAAAGCCATTGGCATTCCTGTAAAATGTTTGTGCCTCCTGAATGCTGCGCAGTCATGTGACGTCAGCCTTCATGTAAGGATGCTAGGAAAGGACAAGTGCAAGTGTCAGTATGTTCCTGACTAAACAAGGCAGGCACCTTCATGGACAGATGCTTTCACTCAGCTCCCTCAAGCCATCCTTTCCTTTATTGTCAGCTAAAATGTTATTGTGACAGCTGAGTATTTTGAGAGGCAGTTCTGTCCATCTCTTTCAAGTGAGCATGCTCACTGAATGTAATCCTAAACTGCTTATGCCTGAAAGTTCACACACCTCTATATGAAGATGTATGGACCCCCTAAATAAAATTCCCATGCTAATAATTTCAGGAATGATAGGTCTCTGTGTCTAAAATCACCTTTACCTCTAGATCCTTGCTCTCCACACTCTCACAGACTGCTTGAGTGGGAGCACACATTACAGGCTCCCCATCAGTCACATGGCACAGGACCTCCCTTCTTTCTCTGGGACCCTAAGAAGGGATTTCCCACTCTGCCACGTGGGCTTGATCTCAGAGCCTCTGCTGTGCCATTGTCTTCCTTTTCTATCTACAGCACACACAACACCTTATCTACCCCAGTATGCTTCTTGAACCCAGACCTGGCATCTTTCCTGATGATAAGGAGGTGGAATTTCTCATTCTATAGATCTGCATAAAGGATCGACATATTCAGTGTGTGTGTGTGTGTGTGTGTGTGTGTGTGTGTGTGTGTGTGTGTGTGTACTTTGTTTTTGTTTTATTGATTGGATGGTTTCATTTTCATGTTCCAGATCATCCAGAAATGTGATTTTGCAATTCAGTCCTGTAAACACTAAAGTCAAATTTCAACTAAAGTGTTTGCATGTTGACTAGTCTTGTCCCCCCGCCCCGCCCCTTTCCCCCAGTGTCATACCACTTCCTGTTTGTTATTTCAATAAAGGTAAGAGCTACATACCAGAATATAATTTTTCTAAGTTTCTTCAACTGAAAGTTAAAACTTTTAAAGAAAAGTTTTAAGATGGAAGCTTACTTAGAAATATGGAAAAAGATCATCAGAGTAGAAGATTTAAAAAAATCCTGACATGATAAATTTAATAAAAGAATTCTTGTGGTTTTCTTTAAATGTGTTTGATGTATATTTTCATGCATGTGTATGTTGTATAATGTCTACATGTATGTTTATGCTCATATACTGCGTAAGGGTACCAAATTGCCTTGTAGTGGGCACAAAGCTAAATTAGAATTGGTAAAGTAGTCAAAAAGGCCTTTTAGTTCCCAAAACAAATAAATCTTTGAGAAATGACTTAGATTTGTTGGTAAAAGGTGAGCTGCCTTCAGAATTGCTAATGTATATTCTTCCTGGGCTGCTGGACAATTGGGTTAATAATTGTCTCTTAAATGTTATAATGCTCATTGCTTCCCTGATACAGATTGCAACAAGAACTATTAAGATTGATTCCCTAAAAGATATTCCTACCCAGAGACAATGGAGGCTCATCTCTGAGCCTGCCCTGCCAGAGGACAATAGCATAATCAAAACAAACAAACAAACAAACAAACAAAAAACAAAAAAACAACAACAAAAAAAACTGGGCAGAGACACTGCCTAGAACAGCATCCACAGATTTGTTTTTCTTTTTTAAGATTTATAAATGTTTCGAGTTAAAACTTATCTGACTTCTAATTTAACTGCACACATCTATTCTCTTTTGTCCTCTGAGGATATGAGTGTCGTCGCCTCTGTTTTAATGTATCTGTATGTTCTGTTTTCTTCTTCTTTCCAGAGCCCAAACTGTTGCAATAGGAGTCTTAACTTCATTTTTGATAACAGCTCCATGGGTCCTGTTCTGACAAATTGGTCTACATATACTTATGACCCTATGATAAAGCAATCATTTCAACCTTGCCAGATCTTTGAGGCAACAAATACCTTAGTTGTTTATTTATATCATTATGCTTTACAATATTAAAAAATAAAACAGGATTTAATAAGTAAGAGAAAAAGTGCTTAAAAGGTCATAAATAGGTGAATACATTTTTAAAGAAAATGTTGAAGAAAAGGAATTTTAGCTTGTAAATTGGTTCTGATCTGTGAGGATGTCTCCAGGGTAAGGGGTGAAGCAACCCAAAATTCCAAAGTATAATCTTCCATAAATATTTTGTAAAAGCTAAAAAAGCCCATGGGTCATTTAAGGGTTTTAAAAATTCCCAAGGTCACAGCTCACTACACTGAAACAAATCTAAAAATTTAGTCTTGTTAATTTTAATGAGGTTCCCTTAAGTTATTGATATGCTTTTGGTTTTATTTCCAAGAGTAGAATTCAATTAAGATAGCATTCATCAGAGCCATAATGTAACGGCTGTGATGAATTACAAAAGCACTGGATTCAACAGCACTTCATGGGGCTAGTAGAACATACATTTTTATTTAATGTTATGGGATTCAATATCTTAATACATAAATTCATATATATATTTCTTGTAAAATGATCTGAACTTTATGTTTCCTTAAGATAACTATTTGCATTTTTTCCTAATGTGTGACTGCTGACAAGGACAGGCCCTCTGCCTTAGCACTGTTGTTAGCAACACAACAAAGTGCCAAGTAACAGTGGTGACAAAGTAAAAGCTCTGCTCCCCATAGTCAAAGAAATGGTGGCCTTACAGAGACATACACATCATGCACAGGTGAGGCACTGCTCAGCACTTGGCTTCCTGACTAAGTAATTCCTACTAAACTATAAAGATGACTCCATGGGACTCCATGATCTTGTCCCCTCTGACTTTTGTAGCCCAAGCTGGACAGGTATCCAGGTTATACTCAATCAACTTCAGAGAAAACTAATGGAGGGGGTGGGGAGAGGCAGATTTAAGCTTTCCTAATTTTTCCTGAAATTAAACAATCGGTAATATATTTGGCGAGTCACAAAAGCTGACTGCACTCTGACAAAAATGAAAACAGTGATATAGATCAGGGCAACCAAGAGCCTGAACTCACTGTATTTAGCTTGAGGAGAAGGAGGAAGTCATGAAGGCAAAAGATGCTGGAGATGTTTTCACAAAAGCTTCCCATTCTTTTAGTCCTCATCCCCTGTTCTAATTACACACTGAAGTTTGTTTTGGGCCAGCAAGATGGCTCAGCAGGTGAGAGTACTCGTCACTAAGCTAAGTGATTCGAGTTCTAGTGCCAAGAATTCACATAGTTGTGAGAGAGAAGTGACTTCCACACCTTGTCTTCTGACCTTCATATGCATGCTATGGCATGTGAGCGACCAGCCCAGGACAATAATATACATAAAACGAATAAATAAATGTAATAATAATAAGTAAAATGCATTGTTCAGAATTCTTAAAGAATTACTAGCATGATAATGAGGAAAATAACAGCAAAAAATGGCCTTCAATGTCTTTGTGCTGTGTATGAACACAACATATGACAATGATATGAAATATCAATCACTGCACAAGGATGCATGCCTTCATAGCACCCCAGTTCTATACTAAAACCCATGACGTTAAAGAGGGTTGCCCAGTTAAAAATTTCCAAAGCATCTACCACTGCTGTTTTGGTAAATGGACTTGTTGTCAAGTTGCCTTCTGCATATTTCAGATTATGCCAGAGATACTTTATGCTGTTCTTTGTGTCCCATTTGCTTTGTTTTTGCAGTGTTTAGATTTTTAAAGCATTGTCACATAACTGGTCAAAGGGCTGAGGATAAGAGAGTTGAGTGCTCATTCCTAAATAGACCAGGGAGGAGGAACATCTATATCAATTCCCCTATTCAGTCAGGCTCAAGAAACATCATGGAAGAGCCAGAGGATGGGGCCTGGAGAGTGGTATGACTTAATGTCTTATTAATGCAACGTGGAATTTGCAATCATGGCAGCTGCACAAGACTTACATGAGATCTAGCCCATCAACATTTAACATTCATTAGACTAGGGGCACAGGAGACCTTATCTTTACCCAAGGAGATAGTAGATTAATATAAAAATAATGGCTGTTGGGGGAAGGTGTGCCAATTTTTTTTTCTTTTTAGAGATATAGCTACTTGAAAGTTGCCCATAATCCAATAAATCTCTACATTCAGTGGAGTATTTAAAAAAAAAAAAAGACAAGGAAACAGTCATTGGGAAGGGGAAGAGTCCCAAAGAGAATATGAGTGAGTAAAGAGGGGAGTGATGGGGGAAGATGATCAAAGTATTATATCTACATATGACATCTTCATACAGTAAATAGAAATATTTTTAAAACAAAACAAACAAACAAATCCTGGAATTGCTCCCCAGCAGGTTATAGCAGAAACATTGCACAGCGGGGCATCTTTTCCTCCATTCTAGCTTCCACTGAAGTTTACAGTAAATCTGCTGCACTGGGTGGAGAAATGCAAGAAAATAGTGCTAGGACTTAAGACTGAGAAACAAAAATCTTCATATATTCTGTCCTGACATTTCATAACACATACTCTTCAAGGTTCATTTTCAGTTGCTACAGGGAGTGGAGAACAAAGAAGCAAACCACCCTTCCCGCAAACTGGGTAAGTTTTAAATAATAGTTAGGTCATTCAGTTTAGGTCTAACGAACATCTATAAACAAGTCCTCACTACCTCCACTCAAAGCCCCATAGCTTTCCTACTGAGAATCCATGCTCTGAGGCCATATCTTCTTACCCATAGGCTCCTTAGGAAAGAGAAGAAGATAGTGAGTAATCAGATCTGAATGCTGAGTTACCAGAAAATCCTGTGTCCAGTGGATGTACTCACTGCTCCGGAGAGGAATAGCCCTCGGGTGCGCCCTTGGCTTGAGGTCTACTCTGATTCTCAGCAGAAGCAAGAAAATTGGGCAGGATTTTTGTACTCTGCTGGCTTTTGTCTCCCCTTCAGAGTGTGCTAGCCAGTCACAGGGAGGGTGCATCTAGAATACCAGGCTTTTCCAAGAACAGGAAAGTGAAACTAAACTAGCTTTCATTCCTCTAAAGGGATTGTTTCTAAGAAGTAGAAATTGTGTTAAAAATGAAGCTGTATTAACACCACTTTAGTGAGTGACAGTAGTTCCAGAAGCAAATTAACTGCCTAGGTCAGAAGATCCTCCATGGTCCCTTAGAACTCTTTTCCTTCTTACCGCTGTGCTAGATTGTTTTATGTCAACTTGACATAAGCTAAAGTCATTTGAGGAGGGAACCTCAGTTAAGAAAATGTTTTCCTACCTTTTCAACATAGTACTTGAAGTATTAGCCAGAGCAATTCGACAACAAAAGGAGATCAAGGGGATACAAATTGGAAACGAGGAAGTCAAAATATCACTTTTTGCAGATGATATGATAGTATATATAAGTGACCCTAAAAATTCCACCAGAGAACTCCTAAACCTGATAAATAGCTTCGGTGAAGTAGCTGGATATAAAATTAACTCAAACAAGTCAATGGCCTTTCTCTACACAAAGAATAAACAGGCTGAGAAAGAAATTAGGGAAACAACACCCTTCTCAATAGTCACAAATAATATAAAATATCTCGGAGTGACTCTAACTAAGGAAGTGAAAGATCTGTATGATAAAAACTTCAAGTCTCTGATGAAAGAAATTAAAGAAGATCTCAAAAGATGGAAAGATCTCCCATGCTCATGGATTGGCAGGATCAACATTGTAAAAATGGCTATCTTGCAAAAAGCAATCTACAGATTCAATGCAATCCCCATCAAAATTCCAACTCAATTCTTCAACGAATTAGAAGGAGCAATTTGCAAATTCATCTGGAATAACAAAAACCCTAGGATAGCAAAAACTCTTCTCAAGGATAAAAGAACCTCTGGTGGAATCACAATGCCTGACCTAAAGCTTTACTACAGAGCAATTGTGGTAAAAACTGCATGGTACTGGTATAGAGACAGACAAGTAGACCAATGGATTAGAATTGAAGACCCAGAAATGAACCCACACACCTATGGTCACTTGATCTTTGACAAGGGAGCTAAAACCATCCAGTGGAAGAAAGACAGCATTTTCAACAATTGGTGCTGGCACAACTGGTTGTTATCATGTAGAAGAATGCGAATCGATCCATACTTATCTCCTTGTACTAAGGTCAAATCTAAATGGATCAAAGAACTTCACATAAAACCAGAGACACTGAAACTTATAAAGGAGAAAGTGGGGAAAAGCCTTGAAGATATGGGCACAGGGGAAAAATTCCTGAACAGAACAGCAATGGCTTGTGCTGTAAGATCGAGAATTGACAAATGGGACCTAATGAAACTCCAAAGTTTCTGCAAGGCAAAAGACACCGTCAATAAGACAAAGAGACCACCAACAGATTGGGAAAGGATCTTTACCTATCCTAAATCAGATAGGGGACTAATATCCAACATATATAAAGAACTCAAGAAGGTGGACTTCAGAAAATCAAATAACCCAATTAAAAAATGGGGCTCAGAACTGAACAAAGAATTCTCACCTGAGGAATACTGAATGGCTGAGAAGCACTTGAAAAAATGTTCAACATCCTTAATCATCAGGGAAATGCAAATCAAAAGAACCCTGAGATTCCACCTCACACCAGTCAGAATGTCTAAGATCAAAAATTCAGGTGACAGCAGATGCTGGCGAGGATGTGGAGAAAGAGGAACACTCCTCCACTGTTGGTGGGATTGCAGGCTTGTACAACCACTCTGGAAATCCGTCTGGCGGTTCCTCAGAAAATTGGACATAGTACTACCGGAGGATCCAGCAATACCTCTCCTGGGCATATATCCAGAAGATGCCCCAACTGGTAAGAAGGACACATGCTCCACTATGTTCATAGCAGCCTTATTTATAATAGCCAGAAGCTGGAAAGAACCCAGATGCCCCTCAACAGAGGAATGGATACAGAAAATGTGGTACATCTACACAATGGAGTACTACTCAGCTATTAAAAAGAATGAATTTATGAAATTCCTAGCCAAATGGATGGACCTGGAGGGCATCATTCTGAGTGAGGTAACACATTCACAAAGAAACTCACACAATATGTACTCACTGATAAGTGGATATTAGCCCAAAACCTAGGACACCCAAGATATAAGATACAATTTCCTAAACACATGAAACTCAAGAAAAATGAAGACTGAAGTGTGGACACTATACCCCTCCTTAGAAGTGGGAACAAAACACCCTTGGAAGGAGTTACAGAGACAAAGTTTGGAGCTGAGATGAAAGGATGGACCATGTAGAGACTGCCTTATCCAGGGATCCACCCCATAATCAGCATCCAAACGCTGACACCATTGCATACACTAGCAAGATTTTATCGAAAGGACCCAGATGTAGCTGTCTCTTGTGAGACTATGCCGGGGCCTAGCAAACACAGAAGTGGATGCCCACAGTCAGCTAATGGATGGATCACATGGCTCCCAATGGAGGAGCTAGAGAAAGTACCCAAGGAGCTAAAGGGATCTGCAACCCTATAGGTGAATCAACATTATGAACTAACCAGTACCCCGGAGCTCTTGACTCTAGCTGCATATGTATCAAAGGATGGCCTAGACGGCCATCACCGGAAAGAGAGGTCCATTGGACACACAAACTTTATATGCCCCAGAACAGGGGAACGCCAGGGCCAAAAAGGGGGGGTGGGTGGGTATGGGGGACTTTTGGTATAGCATTGGAAATGTAAATGAGCTAAATACCTAATAAAAAATGGAAAGAAAAAAAAGTGTACTTTTTACAATGTCATAATTCGGTGTTGTGGTTTTCCTCTGAGAATAGCAACCCTGTTCAAACAACTGACTCTCAGGATAAATAGCCATGTTTGTCATGGTAAACGGCACCTGGACCATTGGAGAGGTTCATCAGAGACCCCAGAGAAGTGTAAAGGGACTCCTGAACACAGAGCTCTGGAGCTGCATCTCAGAGAGACCCAAACCAACAAGAAAACCACATGATGCTCAATTTAGAGCTTTTAATAAAGAAAACACAATTTTGTGTAAAAAAAAAAAAAAAAAAAGAAAATGTTTTCCTAAGATAGGGCTGCAGTTAAGCCTGTGGGACATTTTCTTAATCAGTCACTAAGGAGGGAGGGTGCAGATCATTGTGGGTGGTGTCATCCTTGAGCTGTGCTCCTGGAGTCTATAATATAGCAGGCTGAGCAAGCCAGTAAGCAGCAGTCCTTCATGCCTCTACTTCAGCTCCTTCTCCAGTTTTTTGTCCTATCTTCTTTCAATGATTAACAGTGATCTGAAAATATAAATCCAAATAAACACCTTTCTCCTGCAAGGTGCTTTTGGTGGTTCATCTCACACACACATCACAATTTACTCTTGATTTCACAAACACCTCTTGAGTTCAAGTGACATAGCAAAATTCCTGGGTCTTGTGCCACTGCCAGTTTTAGTCTCACCCCTTCCCCCAATTTTGCCCTCTGACTACAATCCTATTTGACCCCATAACCATTATGGTGTCATATCCTTTAGTCTTTCCAAGTACTGTAGTGGACTGGATGGAGAACTGGACCATTGGGAATGAGAAGACAGTTATGATTGGAAAGTCAGTGTGGCTGAAGGTACACAGCTCATCAGGACTGCACACATGGAGATCTACATTCTTGTCCCTTCTCTACAATTCTCCACAAATCCAGGAGTGTGTGTGTTTATTAATATTTCAAAAAAAAAGTAACAGACTTTAACAATTAAGTCATTTGCATAGACAACATAGGATGTTGTCTTAGGCTTATCACTGCTGTGATGAAACACTATGAGCAAAGAGTCCAGAGGAGGGAAGAGTTAACTGGATTACACTCCCACATCACTGTTCATCACTAAAGCCAGGATTAGCAATGCAGGAGTATTCCCATCCACAATGGGCTGGGCTCTCCCCCATCAATCACTAATTAAGAAAATGCCCCCACAAGCTTGTCTGCTTATAGCTAGATCTTCTATAGATACTTCCTCAACTGAGGTTCCCTCCTTTCAGATAACTATAGCTTATGTGAAGTTGACACAAAACTAGCCAGTACAGAGGAAGTATTTTCCATCATTTAAAAATTGCTGTCATTCAGGCACTGATTAATTGAAGTGTTTTATATGATAAGACCAACCTTTGGGGATGGAGATCCAGAGGGAAGCTAAGCTTTTAACCAAACTTGTTTTCCTAGCCTCGAATCAAGTGAGGGACAAAGACTGTGATTAATCATAATCCAGTCTGTTGTCTAATGTGCTCCTCAAGAAAGATCTCCTGGATAGATAGCAAGTAAGGTCAGGTTATGAGCCTAACACTAAAAAAAATATATGTTATGGGCACTGGAGAGATGGCTCCTTCATTAAGAGCATTACTGTTCTTGCAGAGGACCCTTGGGTGTGTTTGCGAGTACCACTGTCAGGTGACTCAGAAGCATGTGTAACTCCAATGCCATAGAATCTGATTCTCTATGACCTCTGCTGTCCCCTGTGCCCACATGGTGTTAATAGACTCACAATGGTGCATGTGCACACACACACACACACACACACACACACACACACACACTCACACACACACACACACACACACAAACACAAAACAAACAAATAAATCTCTCTATATAACACAGACGTATCACATTTTTATTTGAGGGGCACTGAAGATCAGTGTTTGTAATGGTTCTTTTAACTCAGGATGTGCTGGTGAGGACTATTCTGATAGTATGAGGTTCTCAACAGTCTCTTTTCTTTCCCTCCTCCTCTTCCTCCTTCCTCTTCATCTGGTGGTGCCCAGGGATGAAATGAAGGACATTGCCCCTGCTGGTAAAAATATCCTACTACTCATTTACACCTCCAAACCTTCAGTCACCTCTCAGTGGTCCCATAACCATTATAACGAAGACAGCCAGTCTTAGTAGGGGTTCTATTGCCATGCCCATGGGAACTCTAAAAGAAAACATTTAACTGGTGCTGGCCAACAATTCAGGGATTTAGTTTATCACTGTCATGGTGGGAAACATGGCAGGGAAACAGTGACATGCAGTGACACATTTTTCCCAACAAGGCCACACCTTCAATAATGCCGCTACCTGAGTCTTTGGGGTGCATTTTCATTCAGACAACTAAACTGGTAATGGTCACCAAATGAGAGAGAGAGAACATGTAGCATTTTTCTTTCTGGGTCTGTATTACTGTATTCAATATGAACTTTTCTTGTTCCATTATTTTCTTGCAGTGTTGATGATTTCATTTTTTTTAAAATAAATCACTAGTATTCCACAGTGTATACACACTACACTTTTATCATCCACTAACTGATTGAAAGATATTTATGCTGTTTCTATTTTCTAGCTATTGTATATTTCTAGCTATTGTATATACAGCAGCAATGAACAGGGCGAGCGCCATGTGTACTCCAGTGGTGTTTGTGTGACAAGTCCAAAAGCTTGGCCGAAATCCTGAAGGAAAATGATTCATGGAAACTGATTTCCTGGAATCCTTGGTGTCCCGTAACAGGATGTGGCCCCGATATGTCCTTGCGAAAGTCTGGTGAAGCGTTTTGTGTGCTTGGTTTCAGTATTGTTTTATAAGTGCCTCCTAGGAATGATTTGACAAATAGCTATGTTAGATTGAACATTACTTCCTGGCTTCTACCTGTGTTCCAATATCCTAAGCAATGTTGAGCTGAACTTGGGCTTTGAATTTCATAATAATATTACTTATTCAGATGAAATGGCTCCAGTGTTGAAAGAGAGATAGTGACAAAAATCAGGCCTTGCAGTTTAATGGATTAGAGTAGAAATCTCAGGGCAAGTTCTACAAAGTAAACTTGGAATTTGTCATTACAGTCATGTATGGCAGACTACATTACATATTAGAAGAAAGTTGATGGGCTCCTCTGATAAATGGGACTTCCCTAGAGATACTTATAATAACAACAAAGTCACTCCCATATGCGGGAGTTTACAATGGCCTAGGCTGAAGGTGGGTTGTGCTCTAAGAAGGAACTAGAGTAAATACTTAGAATAACAGCTGAGTCACTCCTATATCCAGGAATTTATAATTAAGTTATAAAGTTAGAGTCATGCCAAGGTATTTTATATCATTTGTGACTATTGAGAAGGGTGTTGTTTCCCTAATTTCTTTCTCATCTTGTTTAACCTTAGTGTAGAGAAAGGTCATTGACTTGTTTGAGTTAATTTTATATCCAGCTACTTCATTGAAGCTGTTTATCAGGTTTAAGAGAGTGCTCTGGTGGAATTTCTAGGGTCACTTATATATACTATCATATCATCTACAAATAGTGATATTTTGACTTCTTCCTTTCCAATTTGTATCCCCTTCATCTCCTTTTGTTGTGGAATTGCTCTGGCTTAGACTTCAAGTACAATGTTGAATACGTAGGGAGAAAGTGGGCAGCCTTGCCTAGTCCCTGATTTAGTGGGATTGCTTCCAGCTTCTCACCATTTACTTTGATGTTGTCTACTGGTTTGCTGTATATTGCTTTTATTATTTTTTAGGTATGGACCTTGAATTCATGATCTTTCCAAGACTTTTGTCATGAATGGGTGTTGGATTTTGTCAAATGTTTTCTCTGCATCCAACTAGATGATCATGTGGCTTTTGTCTTTGACTTTGTTTATATAATCGATTACATTGATGGATTTCCATATATTAAATCATCCCTGGAATGAAACCTACTTGGTCAGGATGGATGATTGTTTTAATGCGTTCTTGGATTCGGTTAGCTAGAATTTTATTGACTTTCTTGCATTGATATTCATAAGGGAAATTGGTCTGAAGTTCTCTATCTTTGTTGGATCTTTCTGTGGTTTAGGTATCAGAGTAATTGTGGCTTCATCGAATCAGTTGGGTAGAGTACCTTCTACTTCTATTTTGTGGAATAGTTTGTGCAGAACTGGAATTAGATCTTCTTTGAAGGTCTGATAGAACTCTGCACTAAACCCATCTGGTCCTGGGCTTTTTTTGGTTGGGAGACTATTAATGACTGCTTCTATTTCTTTAGGGGATTTAGGACCATAATTGAAAACACAGAAGCCAAAAAACAAAGTTAGTGTTTTAGGGACTTTCCTAGTGTCATGGATTTTGGTGAATTAGGCCTTTGTTTTTCCTGAGGTAGGTAGTGTTGTTTATGTGTGGACTTTTTTATTGGCTGAATGGCACTTCAATCATATGATGTCAGTTGTGCTAAGGTCCGGGGGTGGGGCGGCTTGCTACAATGTTAAATACATACGATGATAGAGGGCTTTAAAGACTTGGTGAAACAAATATAAACTATAGAAATGTTAGCTGCAATTGTTAAAACACACAGTAGAAGCCTACCTGTGAGGCATGTGCCCTAATAAGAAATGGATTCTCTTTCTATTAGTTGAGAAGTACAAATGTATCTACGAAGCAGTAGTTTTTAGGACTTTGATTTTTAGTCAAACTCTAAAAGTAAGTTTGAGATGGTTTCTGTCGTGTGTGGCATGTATACCTGTGTGCTTGTGTACCTGTGTGTATGTTATGTGTGAGTGTGTGTTGTTTGTCTGTGTAAGTATGGGTTCACAGAAGCCAAAGGAAGATGCTAGGTGTCCTATTAGTTCACATTCCACCTTATTCATTTGAGAGAGGTCCTCTTACTGAATCTGTAGCTATGCTGGTGCCAGGTCAGAAAGCCTTGGCATCGCCCCTGTCTTCACACTCTCCTCAGAGTGGTGTGCCAGTTTTACCTTATTGCACATTTTCTTTACACTCAGGTTCTCATTATTTTGTGTCAAACACTCTAAGCCATTTCTCCAGCCCAGCTTCTGAGATATCTGAGGGACATAACAGTAACAACAATATGTTATTATTACCTTAACCAAGTGAGGTATTGAGAGAAAAATTACTACAGTAACTAAAACAGTGAGAGGAAGGAAAATGGGAAGGATGCTGAGGTGAATGATATAAAGGAGATGAGGAAGGATCAGTAGAAAACAAAAAAAAAAGAAAGCAAAAAACCAAAAACAAAACACTTGTCTCTCTGCCTGACAACCTGAGCCTTATTCCAGAACTCTCATGGTGAAAGCAGAGAATTAACTTGGTATTCTTTCTTTTTATCCACAGACTATGGTAAGCAATGAGTGTGCTTTGTAAACCTGCGAACAATTTTGTAAACACATAACGAAGAAATACTGAGCCAGAAATTGAAAGTTTCCTGTTTAATTAAAAAATATGCAAGGGGAAAAAATTAACAGGCAAGAAATTAAAAAAAAACATTAAATTTGCAAACATAAGTACATTCATATCAATACGTATATAAGTTGTAAGTGGTTTAAGAGGCCCAATTAAAAATTTCAATTTTATTGAAAGAAAAAAATCAGTTTTGAACAATTCTGAGATTCCACCTTACACCTTTCAGAATGGCTAAGATAAGAAACTCAGGTGACAGCAGGTGGTGGCAAGGATGTGGATTAAAGTGACCACTCCTCCATTGCTGGTGGGACTGCAAACTAGTACAACCACTTTGGAAACCAATTTGTTGGTTTTTCAGAAACCTGAGAATAGTACTACGGCAAGATTCAGCTATACAACTCCTGGGCATATACCCAAAAGATGCTTCACCATTCCACAATGATGCTTGCTCAACAATATTCAAATCAGTTTTATTTGTAATAGTCAGAAACTGTAAACAGCCCAGATGTCCCTCAACTGAAGAATGGATAAAGAAAATGTGGTTCATGTGCACAATGGAATACTACTCAGCTATTAAAAACAAGGAAATCATAAATTTTATAGGCAAAAGGATGGAACTAGAAAATACTATGCTGAGTTAGGTAACCCAGTCCCCAAATGACATACATAGCATATACTCACTTTTAAGTAGATATTAGCCATAAAGTACAGGATAGCCATGCTACAATCTGTAGACCCAAAGAAGCCATATAATAAGGAGGGGGCTCAAGGGAGGATGGTTGAATCTTTCTCAGAAGGGGAAATAAAGTAGATATTGGAGGTGGGAGGAGTGAGGGAATTGAGTGGGAAATGAGATGGTGAGGGGAACTGGGTGGGGTTATCAGGCTTAGGGAGAACAGGGGAGAGAGAATGGAAGTAGTTAGTGGGAAGGGGGCATCTCTAGAATGTGTCAGAGATCTGGGATGGGGTTGGGAGAGGCCCCAAGGAGTCTATGTGGGTTACCCTAGCTGAGACTGTTAGCAGTGGGGGATATGGCATCTGAAGTGGCCACCACATTTGGCCAGGCAGGACTCCAAGTGGAAGGATAAGGGCACCAACCCACCCACAAACCCTTCAACCCAAAATGTGTCCTGTCTGCAAGGTGTGCCAGAGCAAAGATAGAGCAGAGATGGAGGGAATGGCTAACCAATGACTGGTCCCAATTGAGACCTATCCCATGGGCAAGATCCCATCCCTGACACCATTACTAATGCTTTGTTATGCTTGCATTCTGGGGGCCAGCATAACTCTTCTCTGAGAGACTCCTCCCAGCAGCCAGTGGAAAAAGATACAGAGACTCACAACCAAACATTAAATGGAGCTCCCATAGTCTTATAGAAGACTTGGATGGAGGATTAAGGGTCTTGAAGGACATACTGACTTTTCAGGAAGACCAACAGAGTCAACTAATCTGGACCCTTGGGGCTTTCTGAGACTGAACCTTGAACCAAAGAGCTAGCATGTGCTTGTCAGGAGCCATAATGGGAAATGATAATAACTAGCAGGTGATCATCCTGAAATGACCTGCTTTGGATTAGTATATAATCTGTGACAGGTGTATCCTTATTAAGCAAGGCTGTAAGGAAAGTCATTTTAGGAAATATTCCTGCTATTACTATGCTTTTCCTGTATAATCAAACATATATAACAATCACTAGGTATTAGCACACCCCTTTGGAGCAGATCTCTGCAGATCTAGGAAGATATGCTGACTCATAGTTTTGCTGTATGGGCAAAGAGATGACTTAAGTCTTAATGATGATCTTATAAGAATTCCTAAAATTCTATCTGGGATTATTAAGCTCTTTTATAGTGGGACTGCTAGTAGGTCGTTTTCTGATAGTCAAAACTGAAATGAGGACTCTGCCAATCTCCCAAGTGTCACCAGTTAATTGCTCTTAGATGGTAACCAGACTTTCTCCTACTCAGAGCACATTCCAGGAGATTGTAAAACAATTAACCAAAGGCCATAAAAAGGGAACTAATGATTTATTATAAGTTCTACGACAGAAGATAAAATATCGACTGGGTTTATCTATATAAAAACATTACTAATAACTTAGATATGGTTTTAAACATTCAGTGAACCTCTGGAGCTGAGACAGATATGGATGTATATGTAATGGATATGCATGTAAACATTCTCTCTTGTAAATTTCCATCTCAATTTATGATTTGATTTTTTGTGTGAACTTGTGATGAACTTTGTAACATGTGATCATGTATTCTGAAAGATGTATAAGGACTGAGGGCAAAGAGAAGAGAGAAGAGAGATTTTCTTGCTTTTCTCCACTTAGAGTAGAATTTTTTTTTCTTTTCCCCCACGTAGGATCTTTCTGCTTTTCCCCTTAGATAGATTTCATAGGAAACTTTTTACAATTTAGGAATACACTCCATAACCTCCTCTCTAAGTGTCTTGCTTCTTCCTGCAACTTCTGACTTGCAGGCTCAAAGTTAGAGTCCAACAGTTCCTGCTGAGATAGAACAAAGCCACATTGCTTAATCCTCAGCTGTTAGGCTACAGGTGTTAATCTTCTAAGCCAGCAATCTTTTACCCCCAGAAAGAGCAAGAAAGTT
This sequence comes from Mus musculus, assembly GCF_000001635.26. Classification (NCBI taxonomy): domain Eukaryota; kingdom Metazoa; phylum Chordata; class Mammalia; order Rodentia; family Muridae; genus Mus; species Mus musculus. The sequence continues at coordinate 60,228,049 of NC_000084.6, read as the reverse complement.
TTTAGGACTTTTTAGAAGTTATTATCATCAGCATTTCAGTACAGTTAGAGAGCTAGAAAGCCCTGTGACCCTCAGACTTTAAAGCCACCCCTAGTGTCTTACTCTGTGCCCCCACTACTACCCTCTACAGGTTGGGAGGCTTACAGCAAGGGATGGACCTAGGCCCCTAGCACATATGGAGCAGATGTACAGCTTAGTCTTCATGCATGTCCCCCAACAACAGGGGCTGTCCCTGTACCCATCACCTGTGTGCCTGTGGTTCCTGTACTAACAAGGCTTCTTTGGCCTCAATGGGAGAGGATTCTCCTAGTTCTGCAGTGACTTGATGTGCCAGAGTAAGGCAATACCCAGGAGAGCTTCTCCTTCTCAGAGGAGAAAGGGACGGGGTGGGAGAAAGGACTGAGTGAGGGGCGGGACTGGGAGGGGAGGGGGCGTATATTGGAATGTAAAGTGAATAAATAATATATGAAAAAAAGTCTGACTCAAGGGTCTCCAAAGTCAAGTGTTAGCCAGACTCTCTTTGAACATTCTCTTTAGGAGAGTCCATTTGCTTGCTTCACCATCTTTCCAAGTTCATCTTGGTTTCAGAATGGTGGTTCTCCCATCATCTTCAAACTGTGAGTGCTGTAACTACCCAACCATCCTTTAGCATTCAAGCCCCACCCAGATCCCTTCTTCTGTTTCTCTGATCTGTAAGTAGGGGAATTACAGTTGCAGATTAAGTGTTCCCAAAGCAAGGTCCTTTTGTCACCAGTCTGTTGCTAAAGGGACATGGTAGAACCTTTAAGTAATGGGGCCTAGTAAGAAGGTTTGAGTTAATTAGGGGTACACAGTTGAGGGGACGCTGGGATTGCTACTTATCATGATCTGATTTCATGTTTTCCACTGTGAGGTTTTACTGCAGGTCCATAGAAATGGGGCCATCTAAAGTTTACAAGTTCAATGGGCCTCTCTTTGCAGTGATGGCTGACTAGGCCATCTTTTGATACATATGCAGCTAGAGACAAGAGCTCCGGCATACTGGTTAGTTCATATTGTTGTTCCACCTATAGGGTTGCAGTTCCCTTTAGCTCCTTGGGTAATTTCTCTAGTTCCTCCATTGGGGGCCGTGTAACCCATGCCCCAGTACAGGGGAATGCCAGGGCCATAAAGGGGGAGTGGGTGGGTAGGGAATTGGGGGTGGGTGGGTATGGGGGACCTTTGGGATAGCATTGAAAATGTAAATGAGGAAAATACCTAATAAAAAAATTAAAAAAAAAAGAAATGGGGCCATCTAATCACAGACCAGAGACACAGAAACTATAAGCCAAAGGTAAACATCTTTTCTCTGTATGATGATTAGTTCTGATATTTGTTATAGAAACACTAAGTTAACTAACACAAAGCCTTTTGGTGTATAGTATGATAATCTAGTGTGATTTGCTTATTTTAAGGCAATTGGTTAAAAAATTTAATTCCATGATCACGTTAAAGGTTCTTTTTCATTTGACTGAGTACATTAACTAGTTTCACAGATCAAAATTGTAGGCATAGTTCTTTTAGTGTCCCTATCACAATAGGATAATATAGGAAAATGTCCAGTTCATACCTGCAAACAAATTGGACAATTTGATAAAATGAGCAGTTCTTTGAATGGTGTCCATTTTCAAAAAGGCTCCAGAGGAAATAGATATCCTGCACAGCCTTTTGTATAATAAACAAATTCACTAGCAAAACTCCAGGTCCAGATATATTTGCTCATTCGAAACCTGTTTTGTTGTTTACATTCTTTAGTAAGTCATATATATTTAGACAACTCTCCATGTGTTTCTAGTTTTCCAGGTTTTTGTTTGTTTGTTTGTTTTTGGAATGGAGTTTTCAAAGTATTTCTTGGTGACCTAACTTTCACTAGTAGTAATGGTTTCATCTCCAATCTTATTAATTTGTATCTTCTCTACTTCTTTTGGTTATTTTGGCCTAAGGTCTGTCAATTTTGTTTATCATGCTGAAAAATCAAATATTTTCTCATTGGAGTCTCCAAAGCTTGGGGAATGTATACTTATATCTATTATGTATCCTTGATGAATTGTGACTTTATTCATGTATAGTAGTCTTCATTATCTGACAAATTCTGGCTGGAGGTAAATTTTGTCAGATAGCAGAATAGCTCCCTATGCCAGGTTATCTTCAGTTTCTAGGGGGGGGGGGTTAGGCAATGTGGGCTATGAGGTAGGGGGTGCTGTTAACAGCTAGTTTTTTGTGTCCTGCTATTGGAAAACATTTCAGTATGTAAGTATATATTTCTGGAGATATCGACTTTTGCAGCTGGATCCCCTCATTTTGGCAGGGCTTGGGTTTCTTTTATTCCACCATCTATGACTTGCCTAAGTTTGTTTGCTTCTGTGAGTTTGTGACCAGGTGAACTCCAAGCTGGTGTTTGCTTAACCTTTGAGATCTTTGTTCACTTAATATGTGGGGGTATGACTGACATTATCACTGAACTTTGCACCCACCACTGCATGAAATTTTGCCATTTCTCTTGGTATCCTCCCTCTGCTTTGTGCTAACCCAAGGTATAGAATGTCATGGAAGGCTCTCTCTCCAGGCAGGACTTTGTTCAATTTATACCATCATTATCACAATATCATTACACTAAGGTGTATCTGTGTCTTACTAACTGGGTTGGAGAATTAAGCAGGAAAAGGTTTTTTTTTTCCTGAAGGTATTGGGTATTATTATAGAGGCTGCATTGGCTGTGGTTACATTTGGATACCATTGGTGTCTCAAAATTATAACTGATGACTCTGAGGCCTTGAAGAATGTGGTAACAAAGTCGGAGGTCCTGATCTGCAGTAGGTCACACAAGGTGATGACATACTAATAGCCAAAGAGGTAAGTACAATTTGTGGTGCCAAGAGTGAGTCACTTAAGCAGTCTTGGAGGGTGTACCACACATGGAAGTCAGGGTGAGGTATGGCTGTATTTGGTCTTACAATGGTACCATGCAGCAACAGCTTCCATAGGGAGGGAACTATGTAAGTAGAGGTACCCATGTAAACCAGTGTAATGGTCTGTATTCCATTACAACTCCCTCTGGATCGAAAAACCATTGATGGCTGCAGTACTGCCTTATTAAAAAAATGTCTTGACTCTACAGTGCTGACATGTACAATTTTGGTTCTACTATGTACAATCCCTGAGTTTTGAGATGACTTTCCATATTCAGACAATTTCATGATGGGAATCAAGAGCATTCTATGCACGGTGATTTACTCTTCTTGACCTGATCATTGGGACTCACCATTTTTCATAATTCTTTTTACTTTTTCTTTTTTTCTGAGACAGGGTTTCTCTGTATAGCTCTGGAAGTCCTCAATCTCACTCTGTAGACCAGGCTGGCCTGGAACTCAGAGATCCACCTGCCTCTTCCATAATTCTTTTTCCTGTGGATTGCATTCTAGTGTTCTCTAAATATTATCAGCAAGCATTATCTGCTTGTTCTTTGCTTTTATTTCTTTCTCTTTTTTCTTTGAGACAATGTTTTTCTGTGTAGCCATGGCTGTCCTGGAACTCACTCTATAGAACAGGCTGGTCTCAAACTCAGAAATCCACCTGCCTCTGCCTCCCAAGTGCTGGGATTAAAGGCGTGTGCCACCACTGCCTGGCACTTGGTTTTATTTATTGAATGGGGCAGGGATTGTCTGGTGATTCTCATTAGCTCTCTTTTTTGGCAACTCTGTATGTCCCTACATTGAAAAAAAATGCTTTGGAGCAATTGGTGTTTGTGTGTGTGGCACAGCTATAGAAAGCATCTTAACCACCAGCATAATTTCTATATTCTTTTAGGAATTGATTGTTTTCCCTATTTAATGTTAATATGTTAATCCTATGTAAGTAGCCCAAACCTTCAGTGGGATCCTGTTGGGTGAAAAATATTTGTGGCAGGTATCTGTGGTTGAACTAGGTCTTGCTGATGGAGCCCAAATGAAGAGATCATAGGAAGAAGAGACAGGAATTCATCCTCTGCACACACACTGAGGAAGACCAAGTGAAGACATCACCAGGGAGGATGCTTTCACTGAGGACTTAGCCACATTGGTACCTGGATTTCAATCATTAATCATTAGAAGTGTGAGAACAAATTCTATTCTTCAACCTAGTCCACAGGTTTATAGCTACTCAAACTATTTCAGAAAAGCATTTTCCCTTTCTTCTGTGTTTTACTTTCTGTGCTGTTTATTTGTACTTCATTTCAAGGAAGATAAGATACTGACTAGGGAGTGGACAATGAGACAATCAGCACCTTACAGTAATACTGAGGAAGCTATGATGGGTTCTTGGGATGTCAAGGAGCAACACAGGTCTTTTTTCAGAAAGAATTTATTAAATGACTTTTGGTATTCATGTGGAATAGAGCAGCCCTTTACTGTCACAGCATTCAAAACACCAATCATTGTAAAGCAGAGAAATTCCATCATCTCCTCCCGTTCTGGCAGAGAATTAGAAAGCTTCTTTAGTATTTTCTCAAGGATTCTTTCTAGATGATAGGATTTTTGTGAAATTCTTAGTCCTTATTGAGGCTACTGTGATTTCTCTTTCCCTTTTAAATTTAATTACATATTTAAAAATGTTTATTAATTTGCTCTTATTGTATGAATGTTTGCCTTACATGTATGTCCGTTTCCCACATAAATGTGTTCCTGGTCCCTGTGGTGGTGAGGAGATGAGATCAGATCCCCTGAGACAGAATTTGCAGGTAACTGTGAGCTACTCTGTGGGTTCTGGCAGTTAAATCCTGGTCCCTTGCAAGAGTAGCCAGTATTCTTAACCACTGGGTCATCTCTCTTAACCTTGAAGACACCCTTGTACATGCCCATCCACTTTTTGCCTTTTTCTGGAGTTCTAGGAAATGAACTTGAGGCCTTATGAGCATGAGGCATTTATTATACCACTGGTCTACTGCCCTAAATCTTCCTTCTTTTTTTTTTTAATGAAAAAACATTTTGCGTGTGCATTTCCATGTGTGATATCAGGCATGAACATGACATTGCATGTATGCAGAGATCAGAGGAAGAGCTTGTGTGTTGGCTTCTACCCTCCACTTGCTTGAATCAGGGCCTCTTATTTACTGCTGCATGTGGCAGGATACCTGGCCCCATGATCTTCCAAAATTTTTCTCATTCTGCCTCCCATCTCCACATAGAAGTGCATGGATCACAGAAGCTTAGCTGGATTTATGTAGGCTCTGGGAATCTGAACTCAGGGCTTCAGACTTGCAACTTCTACTTTATCTACAGAGCCATCTCTCTAGCCCAGTTATGGTTTCTTCTTTAATATGTCTATCAAGAAAATCTACAGTATCAAGTTTAAAATTATACAGGTCATTATCAAGAAGGCACAGCATTATCTTGAGGCAGGCAGTGTCACTCCATCTACAGTTTAAAAAAAACAACGAAAAACAAAACAACAACAAGCAACAACTACTGGAGAGCTATGAAACAATGGAAATATGCTGCTGCTTAGCCCCTCTCTCAATATGCACAGTTGAGGATTTCCAGCTAGGGAATGGTGCCACCCACAATGGAAAGGTTTCCTACCTCAATTAACACAAACAAAATAATTTCCCAAATGCAAGCCCCCAGGCTCATCTTTCATGTATCTCTAGAGTCTATTGAGTTGACACTACTAAACACCTCAATGCTAACCCTGAACTCGGATGTTGATTTATATTAAACAAATTTAAATATAATTAAAACTATTGATCTGAAAATTTACTCAAAGTGAGGGGATAGATTTTAGCTATCAGTTTATTTATACATATCTGATCCCCTTGCTCTACCTAATGTGGATATATATAATCACTAAATATGGATAAAGCCCGAATAACCTGGATAAACCCAGTATATTGTTTTACAGTATCAGTGTCCTGTTTTTCTGTTTATTGATTATAATTTTTTGGAAGACACAGAACTTCAGCTTAATTAGAAAGCAACTAGTTTTTAAAACATATCTCCTTAAGAAGAGTTCTAGCTTACTCAGTCACCATGTCAAGGAAATAAAATTTCAGGTAAAACATTTCTCTAAGATAATAATTTTTAGTAACTAAGTACCCATTAGCCAAACAGAACTTCTGAATATATCTTGAGAGGCATTCTTGTATTGATTCTTCATCTGTAGGTTTGAACACGGCAGGAGATTTTTTCATGGCCTCCTTCAGATCCACCTCTATTTTCCAGGCCCTAGCCAAACTCTACAAAGGTGATTCATCTACTCCAAACACAATGGGGTAGAACTTCATGCTTTCTTCAGAGTCCTCAAATGACTATCCAAGAGAAAGGTCAGTGAAGGTATGATAGTAGCACACCAGCAAAGCCTTGCAGCCAGTGCCTCTGCTTCAGAGATTGCCGCTTCGTTTCAATGACTGAATCTGTGATATTGGGTAAGGAGAGCATAAAATTGTGTCTCTTGTAGTCAGGGAGGTCACTTATCAGCTTGTCCATCAGGACAGGGAAGTCATAGTGACATACATTTTCGTTAGAGATCAGGAAGATAGGTGGCTCGGCAATGCCATTCTCCTTAAAGGTGTTCACACAGTTAAGACGAATGTCCTGCAGGACCTTTTCTTTGTCAAAGGTTTGAGGTTTGAAATCCTCTTCATTTCTTAAGTCAGTGTCTACCTTTGTTCTCACAAAGTAGAATTCCTTCTTCATCATGCTGATTGCTTTGGCGAGGTCTATATCATTTTTCTTGAAGCATGTGGCCGAAATAATAATGAAGAAATCGTACTCATAGAACTTCATTTTCTCCAGGTAAGTTTTTGGTGGGAACTTTGTGCTTCCAATCCCAGGCAGGTCCCAAAAAACCACATTGGGCATATTGGGGTGTTTGTATGGATGTCTCTCCATGGTTGCCTCCACCACCCCAGTTTTAGCTGCACCTTCCTCTTCATGCCCAATGCCTCTCAGGGTGTTGATAAAACTGGACTTCCCTGATCCAGTCTCCCCAGTGACAGCCACATTGACAAGGGAACTATCGATTTCTTTTAATGCATCACAGATTGCAGAGTTTGCCTCCTGAAAGTTCTCTTTTTTCATGTCTAATTCAATCGAAGTGGTGACTTCCTGAAGAATGATTATTACTATTTTCTTAAATTTCTTAAAATATTCAGCAACACTGGAGACCAAAAATTGGCACTTATTCTTAAGTAAAGAGAACAGCTGACCCATGACTTTAAAAAGCCACTGGAAGAAAGAAAGGAGAACAAAGAGGGTGTGCATGGATTTTCAGATTTACATTTTAGCAAATTTCTAGCACATTGCTACATACACCATTCTTAGTGGTTGTAATTATGTATTCAATCTCCCTGGTGTTCATTTTACACAATTGGGACTTTGACTAACATTATCCAATTTCACTCTTCCCACAGCCTGGCATACTACCACCCTCCTTTTCACTTCTATGAGGTTGGCTACTCTAGGTAACAGAGTAGTGTCATTCTTTCTGCAGGTAGCTGAGACCATCACATGAGACTTCAATGGTTTATTCTCCACTGTCTGTTAACAAGTCCATTTTACCTTTTTTTTTCTTTTTTTATTAAGTATTTTCTTCAATTACATTTCCAATGCTATCCCAAAAGCCCCCCCCCAACTCCCCTACCCACCCATTCCCATTTTTTGGCCCTGGCATTCCCCTGTACTGGGGCATATAACGTTTGCCTGACCAATGGGCCTCTCTTTCCAGTGATGGCCGACTAGGTCATCTTTTAATACATATGCAGCTAGAGTCAAGAGCTCCGGGGTACTGGTTAGTTCATAATGTTGTTCCTCCGATAGGGTTGCAGATCTCTTTAGCTCCTTGGATATTTTCTCTAGCTCCTCCATTGGGGGCCCTGTGATCCATCCAAAAGTTGACTGTGAGCATCCACTTCTGTGTTTGTTAGGCCCCGGCCTACTCTCACAAGGGACAACTATATCACCGTCCTTGCAACAAAGGCTTGCTAGTGTATGCAATGGTGTCATCGCTTGGAGGCTAATTATGGGATGGATCCCTGGATATGGCAGTCTCTAGATGGACCATCCTTTTGTCTCAGCTCCAAACTTTGTGTCTGTAACTCCTTCCATGGGTGATTGTTTCCAATTCTAAGAATGAGCAAAGTGTCCACACTTTGGTCTTCGTTCTTCTTCAGTTTCATATGTTTTACATATTGTACCTCATATCTCGCTATACTAAATTTCTGGGTTAATATCCACTTATCAGTGAGTACATTTCATTTGAGTTCTTTTGTGATTGGGTTACCTCACTCAGGATGATGCCCTCCAGGTCCAACCATTTGCCTAGGAATTTCGTGAATTCATTCTTTTTAATAGCTGAGTAGTACTCCATTGTGTAAATGTACCACATTTTTTGTATCCATTCCTCTGTTGAGAGACATCTGGGTTCTTTCCAGCTTCTGGCTATTATAAATAAGGCTGTTATGAACATAGTGGAGCATGTGTCCTTCTTACCAGTTGGGACATCTTCTGGATATATGCCCAGGAGAGGTATTGCGGGATCCTCTGGTAGTACTATGTCCAATTTTCGGAGGAACCGCCAGACTGATTTCCAGAGTGGTTGTACAAGCTTGCAATCCCACCAACAATGGAGGAGTGTTCCTCTTTCTCCACATCCTTGCCAGCATGTGCTGTCACCTGAATTTTTGATCTTAGCCATTCTGACTGGTGTGAGATGGAATCTCAGGGTTGTTTTGATTTGCATTTCTCTGATGATTAAGGATGTTGAACATTTTTTCAGGTGTTTCTCAGCCTTTCGGTATTCCTCGGGTGAGAATTCTTTGTTCATCTCTGAGCCCCATCTTTTAAGGGGGCTATTTGATTTTCTGGAGTCCACTCTCTTGATTTCTTTATATATATTGGATATTAGTCCCCTATCTGATTTAAGATAGGTAAAGATCCTTTTCCACGACTTCCAACCCAAAGTTATCAAAAAAGACAAGGAGGGACACTTCATACTCATCAAAGGTAAAATCCTCCAAGAGGAACTCTCAATTCTGAATATCTACGCTCCAAATGCAAGGGCAGCCACATTCATTAAAAACACTTTAGTAAAGCTCAAAGCACACATTGTACCTCACACAATAATAGTGCGAGACTTCAACACACCACTTTCATCAATGGACAGATCGTGGAAACAGAAACTAAACAGGGACACAGTGAAACTAACAGAAGTTATGAAACAAATGGATCTGACAGATATCTACAGAACATTTTATCCTAAAACAAAAGGATATACCTTCTTCTCAGCACCTCACGGGACCTTCTCCAAAATTGACCATATAATTGGCCACAAAACAGGCCTCAACAGATACAAAAATATTGAAATTGTCCCATGTATCCTATCAGACCACCGTGGCCTAAGGCTGATCTTCAATAACAACATAAATAATGGAAAGCTAACATTCACGTGGAAACTGAACAACACTCTTCTCAATGATACCTTGGTCAAGGAAGGAATAAAGAAAGAAATTAAAGACTTTTTAGAGTTTAATGAAAATGAAGCCACAACATACCCAAACCTATGGGACACAATGAAAGTATTTCTAAGAGGGAAACTCATAGCGCTGAGTGCCTCCAAGAAGAAACGGGAGAGAGCACATACTAGCAGCTTGACAACACATCTAAAAGCTCTAGAAAAAAGGAAGCAAATTTGTCCATTTTACCTTTAAGCGTCCTTTGTGCCTCTGTTAAATGTAGACCACAACAGCAGAGGTCCCTCCCCTTCCAGCTTCCAGTGTAATTCATCTGTATCTGGTCATAGGCTCCCTGTTGCCTTGCTTGGGCTGCATGTCTGTAACTGTGTCCATCATTCTCTATAACTAAACTATTTGGCCTTTGTGATCTGTTCAGCTCTTATGGTATTTTAAAGGAAGATACTTCCTTACCCTTCTTATTCCTTCTGCTTAGACCTGGTAACAGCCCCTTATACTTTCTGGCTTTTGGTTGTCACACACAGTTCCTTATTTATCTGCTCAGACTTTTCAACATTCTGAACTTGCTGTTTTCCTAGCATCTCTTCATTTGAACATTTATTGAACATTTATCTGCCTGTTCAGAAACCAAAGCCACAAATATATCTTTGGTTTCCTTTGAAGATACCTAGCTTTCCTGAATAACAATATCCAAGCAAGGTAAAGTACTGTAAGGGGCATCACCCATGATGGTGAATGCTTGGTTCACAGATGGCACAACCAGGGTACCTGTAGCATTTCAAATGAACACAGGCAACATATGTAGGAGTCAGGAGAAAGAGTATTCAAGGCTGAGTTGATTTAGATAATACTAACTCCTGAAACTTGGATTTGACAATCTGTATTGACACTTGGGGTATATCCAGAGGTTTAACTTTATGAATTTCCCAGTGGGAAATATATATATAAAGAAAAACAAAAATGAAACCCAAAAATTTGGACACAGGAAGCTAACATGAGATGGTAAGTCAGTAAAGCCATTGGCATTCCTGAAAAAGGTTTGTGCCTCCTGGATGCTGTGCAGTCATGTAATGTCAGCCTCCATGTACGGACACTAGGAAAGGACAAGTGCAAGTGTCAGTCTGTCCCTGATTAAAAAGGGCAGGCACCTTCATGGACAGATGCCTTTACTTAGCTCACTCAAGCCACCCTTTCCTTTATTGTCAGCTAAAATGTTGTGACAGCTGAGGATTCTGAGAGGCAGTTCTGTCCATCACTTTCAAGTGAGTATGCTCAGGGAATGTAATCCTAAAATGCTTATGCCTGAAAGTTCACACACCTCTAAATGAAGATATATGGACCCCCAAAATAAAATTCCCATGCTTCCTTTGTTGGGTTGTGAGTTAGAGCTTTACTTGGGAAATGACTCCTGTACAAGCGTTGCCTGATGTATGTACTAAGTATTTGTCTGCCGTGTCCTATTTGGCTTGTTTATTTTGGCTTTGCACTAAGAGGCACACTCAGTGGATCAGGCCACACATCGGTAGTACACAGATGAAAGCTTTTAATTGCCTATTCCGGGAAAGATCTGTCTCCACTGTCAGGAATAAAACAGGGAAGGGAAGCATCTTAGGGACCTGGATTTCAGCTCACCCACAGCCAGGTCGTCCTGAGAACCCTTTCCTGCCTCTCTGAATCTTCAGAAGTTGTTCCAATCTTATGAATGTTGCCAGAGCTTGAGCCAGCTAACAGTTCTGTGATAGAGGGAGAAAGACCAGATGGATCAGGGAAGCATGCAGAGGGTCACACAGAGGTTTGAGATTGCATCTTGAGCCTGGTGTCTGGAGAACTGACATTTTTGTCCATACAGTCTCCATGGAGACTAACAGGAGTCTCCTTCATCTGGAATGGGAGGCTAGTCAGGGAAACTTGACTATGAAATTCTCAAAGGAGGTCTGAGGAGATTGGAAGCAATTCTGGGTCTAAATTCTAGCAATCTAAAGTGTTAGCCAGGGCCACATCATTTTTTAAAACAACCACATTTAGATAATTTCAGGAATGATAGGTCTCCATGACTAAAATCACCTTTACGTCTAGATCCTTGCTCTCCACACTCTCATAGACTGCTCTAGTGGGAGCACACACTACAGGCTCCCCATCAGTCACATGACTGAGAACATCCCCTCTTTCTCTGGGTCCCTAAGAAGGGATTTCCGACTCTGCCCCTTGGCCTTGATATCAGAGCCTTTCCTGTGCCATTGTCTTCCTTTTCTATGTACAGCACTCACACCTCCTTATCTACCCCAGTATGCTTCTTGAACCCAGACCTGGCATCTTTCCTGATGATAAGGAGTTGCAATTTCTAATCCTATAGATTTTCATAAAGGATAACGTATTCAGTTTGTGTGTATGTGTATGTGTGTGTGTGTGTATGTGTGTGAGTGTGTGTGTGTGTGTACTTTGTTTTGTTTTATTGATTGGATGGTTTCATTTTCATGTTCCAGATCATCCAGAAATGTGATTTTGCAACCCAGTCCTGTAAACACTAAAGTCAAATTTCAACTAAAGAGTGTGCATGTTGACTAGTCTTGCCCTCCCCCCAGCCCAATACCCCAGTGTCATACCATTTCCTGTTTAGTTATCTAATTTAATGTAAGGGCTATATACCAGCATATAAGTTTTCAAAAGTATTTCAAATTAAAGGTAACACTTTTAAAGATCAGATTTAAGATGGAAGCTTACTTAGAAATACGGAAAAAAATCATTGGAGTATAAGACTTAAAAAATCCTGACATGATAAATTTAACCAAATTATTCTTGTGGTTTTCTTAAAATGTGTTTGATATATATTTTCATGCATGTGTATGTTGTGTCATGTCTGCATGTATGCTTATACTCATATACTTCTTATGGGCCCCAAATTGTCTTGTAGTGGGCATTAAGCTAAATTATAACTGGTAGAGTAGCCCAAGATGCCTTTTTGTTCACATAACAAATAAATCTTTGAGAAATAACTTAGATTTGTGGGTAAAAGGTGAGGCTGCCTTCAGAATTGCTAATGTGTATTCTTCCTGGGCTGCTGGTAAATTGGGTTAATAATTGTCTCTTAAATGTTGTAATGTTCTTTGTTTCCCTGAGACAGATTGAAGCAAGAACGATTAAGATTAATTCTCTATAAGATATTCCTACCCACATTCAATGGAGGCTCATCTCTGGGCCTGCCCTGCCACAGGACAATAGCATAAGCAATAAAACTGGGCACAGACACTGCCCAGAACAGCATCCACAGATTTGTTTTTCTTTCTTAAGATTTATAAAGGTTTCAAGTTAAAACTCATCTGACTTCTAATTTAACTGCACACATCTATTCTCTTTTGTCCTCTGAGGATATGAGTGTCATAGCTTCTTTTTTAATGTATCTGTATGTTCTGTTTTCTTCTTCTTTCCAGAGCCCTGACTGTTACAATAGGGGAAATAACTTCATTTTTGATAACAGCTCCATGGGGCCTGTTCTGATAAATTGGTCTAAATATACTTATGACCCTATGATAAAGCAATCATTTCAACCTTGCCAGGTCTTTGAGGCAATAAATATCTTAGTTGTTTATTTATATCATTGAGCTTCACAATATTAAAAAAATAAAAACAGGATTCAGTAAGTACTAGATAGAGTGCTTAAAAGGTTATAAGTAGGTGGATGGATTTTTAAAGAAAATGTTCAAGAAAATGAATTTTAGCTTGTAAATTGTTTCTGTTCTAAGAGGATGTCTCCAGAGTGAGGGGTGAAACAAACCAAAATCCCAAAGTGTAATCTTCCATAAATATTTTGTAAAAGCTAAAAAAAACCCATGGGTCATAAAAGGGTTTTAAAAATTCCCAGGGTCACAGTTCACTGCACTGAAACAAATCTAAAAATTGAGTCTTGTTTATATCAATGAGGTTCCCTCAAGATCTTGATATGCTTTGGTTTCAGTTACAAAAGGGGAACTTAATTAAGATAGCATTCATCAACGCCATAATGTAATGGCTGTGATGAGTTACAAAAGCACTGGATTCAACAGCACTTCCTGGGGCTAGTAGAGCATACATTTTTATTTAATGTTATGGGATTCAATATCTCAATACCTAAATTCATATATACTTTCTTGTAAAATGATCTAAACTTTATGTTTCCTTAAGATAACTATTTCCATATTCTCCTGACATGTGACTGATGACAAGGAGAGGCCCTCTGCCTTAGCACTGTTGTTAACAACACAACAAAGTGCCAAGTAACAGTGGTGACAAAGTCCAAGCTCTCTCCCCATACTCAGAAAAATGGTGGCCTCACAGATACATAACACATCATGCACGGGTGGGGGCGCTGTTCAGCTCCTCGCCGCCTGGCTAGGAAATTCCTACTAAACTATAAAGATGACTCCATGAGACTCCATGATCTTGTCCCCTCTGACTTTCGTACCACAAGCTGGAGAGGTATCCATGTTATACTAAAAAAAACTGTAGATAAAACGAATGGAGGGGGTGGAGAGAGACAGATTTAAACTTTCCTAATATTTACTGAAATTAAATATTAGGTAATATATTTGGCCAGTCACAAAAGCTGACTGGACTCTGACGTAAATGAAAATAGTGATATAGATCAGGGCAACCAAGAGCAAACAAGGGCAAACAAGAGCCTGAACTCACTTGAGGAGAAGGAGGAAGTCATGAAGGCAAAAGATGCTGGAGATCTTTTCACAAAAGCTTCCCATTCTTTTAGTCCTCATCCCCTGTTCTAATTACACACTGAAGTTTGTCTTGGGCCAGCAAGATGGCTCAGCAGGTGAGAGTACTCGTCACTAAGCTAAGTGATCCGAGTTCTAGTGCCAAGAATTCACATAGTCGTGAGAGAGAAGTGAGTTCCACACCTTGTCTTTTTACCTTCATATGCATGCTATGGCATGTTAGCGTCCAGCCCCACTATGTGAATATACATAAAATGAATAAATAAATGTAATAAAAATATTAAAATGCATTGTATACAATTGATAAAGAATTACTAACATGATAAAGAGGAAAATAACAGCAGAAAATGGTCTTCAATGCCTTTGTGCTGTGTATGAATACAGCAATGGAGAGAGATGGGAAATATCAATCCATGAAGAAGGATGAATGCCTTCATAGCACCCCAGCTCTATACTAAAACTCAGGCCATTAAAGAGGATTGCTCAGTTAAAATGTCCACAGCATCTACTACTGCTGTTTTGGAAAATGGAATTGTTGTCAAGTGGCCTTCTGCATATTTCTGATTATGCCAGAGGCAAGGGTTTTGTTGCTGTTCTTTGTGCCCCATTTGCTTTGTTTTTGCAGTGGATAGGGTTTTAAAGCATCGTCTTATAACTGGTCAAAGGGCTGAGAATAAGAGAGTTGAGTGCTCATTCCTAAATAGACTAGGGGGGAAGGTACATCTACATCAATGCCCCTCTTTAGTCAGGCTCAGGAAACATCATGGAAGAGCCATGGAATGGGGCCCGGGGAGTGGTGTGACTTAATGTCTTATTAATACAAAGTGGAATTTGCACTCATGGCAGCTGAACAAGACTTAAATGAGATCTAGACTTCAACATTTTAGCATTAATGAGACTAGGGCACAGAAGGCCTTATCCTTAGCCAAGAAGATAGTAGAGTAATATAAGAATAATGCCTAATGGGAGAGGGAGTGTCATTTTTTTCCTTTTAGAGATGTAGCTACTTGAAAATTGCCCATAATCCAGTTAAACTCTACATCCAGAACATGCAAGCAACCCTAAAATCAGTGGAGTATTTAAAAAAAAAAGACAAGAGAGTCCCAGAGAGAATAAGAGTGAGACAAGAGGGGAATGATGGGGGATGATGATCAAAGTATTATATCCACATATGACATCTTCATACAGTAAATAGATATATATTTAAAACAAAACAAACCAACAAATCCTAGAATTGCTCCGCAGCAGGTTATAGCAGAAACTTTAAACAGTGGGTCATCTTTTCCTCCAGTCTAGCTTCCACTGGAGTTTACAGTAAATCTGCTGCACTGTGTGGAGAGAGGCAAGAAAATAGAGGCAGAAAATAGTGCTAGCACTTAACAGGATCAAGACACAACAATTTTCATATATTCTGTAGTGACATTTCATAACACATATCCTTCAAGGTTTATTTAAAGTTGTTACAGGGAGTGGAGAACAAAGAAGCAAAACCACCCCTCCTGCAAACTGCGTAAATTTTAAATAATACTTAGGTCATTCAGTTTAGGTCTGTCTAAAGAACATCTATAAACAAGTCCTCACTACCTCCAAACAAAGCACCGCAGATTCCCAACTAGGGATCCCAGCTCTGAGGCCATGTCTCTAAATGTCTTGTTATCCACAGGCTCCTTAGGAAAGAGAAGATGATAGTAATCAGATCTGAATGCTGAGTTACCAGAAAATCCTGTGTCCAGTGGATGCACTCACTGCTCCAGAGAAGAATAGCCCTCGGTGTGCTCTTGGCTTGAGTCTACTTCTGTTTCTCAGCAGAAGCAAGAAAATTGGGCTGGATTTTTGTACTCTGCTGATTTTGGTCTTCCCTTCTGAGTGTGCTTGCTACCCAATCACAGGGGAGTGTGCATCTAGAGTGCCAGGATTTCCAAGAACAGGAAAGTGAAACTAAACTAGCTTTCATTCCTCTAAAGGGATTGTTTCAAAGAAGTAGAAATTGTGTTAAAAACAAAGCTGTATTAACACCACTTTAGTGAGTGACGGTAGCCCCACAAACAACTTAACTGCCTAGGTTGGAAGATCCTCCATGGCCCCTTAGAACTCATTTTCTTCTTACTCTCGTGCTAGATTGTTTTATGTCAACTTGACATAATCTAAAGTCATTTGAGGAGGGAAACAAAGTTAACATGTTTTCCTAAGACTGGGCTGCAGGCAACCCTGTGGGACATTTTCTTAATTAGTGATTGAGGAGGGAGGGTGCAGATCATTGTGGGTGGTGTCATCCTTGAGCTGTGCTCCTGGAGTCTATAATATAGTAGGCTGAGCAAGACAGTAAGCAGCAGTCCTTCATGACCTCTACTTCAGCTCCTTCTCCAGTTTTTTGTCCTATCTTCTTTCAATGATTAACAGTGATATAGAAGTATAAATCCAAATAAAATCCTTTCCTCCCCAATGTGTTTTTGGTGATTCATCACACACACATCACAATTCACTCCTGATTCCACAAACACATTCTGAGTTGAAGTGACATAGCATAATTCCTGGGCCCTGTGCCACTGCCAGTTTTAGGTTCACCCCTTCCTCCATTTTTGCCATCTGACACAATCCTGTTTGGCCCTATAATCATTATGGTGTCATATTCTTTTGTCATTTGCACTACTGTAGTGGTCTCGAGGGAGAACTGGACCATTGGGAATGAGAAGACAATTACAGTTGGAAAGTCTGTGTGGCTGAAGGTACACAGCTCATCAGGATTGCACACATGGAGATCTACACTCCCATCCCTTCACTACAACTCTCCACAAATCCAGGAGTGGCTGGTGTTTATTAACATTTCAACAAAAGTAACTAAGACTCTAACAATTAAGTCATTTGCCCCAAACCACATAGGATGGTCTTGGGCTTATCACTGCTGTGATGAAACACTATGAGCAAGGAGTCCAGAGGAGGGAAAAGGTAACTGGATTACACTTGCACATCACTGTTCATCACTAAAGCCAGGATTAGCAATGCAGGAGAATTCCCATCCACAATGGGCTGGCCCCTCCCCCATCAATCACTAATTAAGAAAATGCCCTGGTGGGCTTGTTTGCTTTTAGCTAGATCTTCTGGATACACTTCCTCAACTGAGGTTCCTTCCTCTCAGATAATTATAGCTTATGTCATGTTGACAAAAAACTAGCCAGTACAGAGGAAGTATTTTCCATCATTTAAAAATTATGGTCATTCAGGCACTGATTAATTAAAGCTTTCCATATTTAAGACCAACCTTTGGGGATGGAGTTCCAGAGGTAAGCTAAGCTTTTACCCAAACTTGTTTTTCTAGCCTCGAATCAAGTGAGGGACAACGACTGTGATTAATCATAATCCAGTCTGTTGTCTAATGTGCTCCTCAAGAAAGATATCCTGGATAGATAGCAAGTAAGGGCAGGCTATGAGCCTAACACTAAAAAAATACATGTTATGTGCACTGGAGAGATGGTTCTTCATTAAGAGCATTTACTGTTCTTGCAGGGGACCCTTGGCTGTGTTTTCCAGTATGACTGTCAGGTGACTCAGAAGCATGTGTAACTTCAATTCCATAGAATCTGATTCTCTATGACCTCTGCTGTCCCCTGTGCCCACATGGTGGTAATAGACTCACAATGGTGCATGTGCACACACACACACACACACACACACACACACACACACAAACACAAACAAACAAATAAATCTCTCTATATAACACAGACGTATCACATTTTTATTTGAGGGGCACTGAAGATCAGTGTTTGTAATGGTTCTTTTAACTCAGGATGTGCTGGTGAGGACTATTCTGTTAGTATGAGGATCTCAACAGTCTCTTTTCATGCCCTCCTCCTCTTCCTCTTTCCTCTTCATCTGCTGGTGCCCAGGGATAAAATGAAGGAAATGGCCCCTGCTGGGAAGAATATCCTACTGCTCAGTTACACCTCCAAACCTTCAGTCACTTCTCAATGGCCCCATAGCCAATATAAGGAATACAGCCTGCCTTATTTAGGGGTTCTATTAGGGCTGTGAATAGATGCCATGCCCAAGAGAACTCTATAAGAAAACATTTAACTGGTGCTGGCCAACAATTCAGGGATTTAGTTTATCACAGTCATGTTGGGAAACATGGTGGGGAAACAGTAACATGTGGTGACCCATTTTTTCCAAACAAGGCCACACCTTCAATAATGACACTACCTGAGTCTTTGGGGGCTATTTTCTTTCAGACAACTAAACTGGTAATGGTCACCAAATGAGAGAGAGAACACACAGCATTTTTCTTTCTGGGTCTATATTGCACTATTCAAGATAAACTTTTCTTGTTACATCCATTTTCTTGCAGTGTTGACGATTTCCTTTTTTTTTTTTTTGAACAAATCACTAGTATTCCACAGTGTATACACACTACACTTTTATCATCCACTAACTGGTTGAATGGTATTTATGCTGTAACTATTTTCTAGCTATTGTGTATACAGCAGCAATGAACATGGCCAAGTGCTACGTGTACTTCAGTGGTGTTTGAGTGACAAGACCAAAATCTTGGCCAAAGTCATGAGGGAAAAAGTTTCATGAAATGTGATTTCCTGGAATCTTTGGTGTCCCATAACAGGATGTGGCCCAGATATGTCCTTGCGAAAGTCTGGTGAAGGGTTTTGAGTGCTTGGTTTCAGTATTGTTTTATTATAAGTGCCTCCTAGGAATGATTTGACAAATAGCTAACTTAGATTGAACATTGCTTCCTGGCCTCTATGCATGTTCCAATATCCTAAGCAATGTTGTGCGGAACTTGGGCTTTGAATTTCATAATAATGTTACTTATTCAGATGAAATGGCTCCAGTGTTGAAAGAGAAATAGTGAAAAAATAAGGCATTGCAGTTTACTGGATTAGAGTAGAAATCTCAGGGCAAGTCTACAAATTAAACTGGGAATTGTCATTACAGTCATGTATGGAAGACTGCATTACATATTAGAAGAAAGTTGGTGGGCTGCTCTGATAAATGGAAGTTCCCTAGAAATACTTATAATAACAACTAAGTCACTCCCATATGCAGGAGTTTACAATGGCCTAGGATGAAGGTGGGTTGTGGTCTAAGAAGGAACTACAATGAATACTTAGAATAACAGCTAAGTCACTCTTATATCCAGGAATTTACAATGGCCTAAGGAGAAGGTGGATTATACAATAGACTAGAATTGGAACTCTCGAAACACAACTTTTGTGATTGGGTTACCTCACTCAGGATAATGCCCTCTAGGTCCTAACATTTGCCTAAGAATTTCATAAATTTATTCTTTTTAATAGCTGAGTAGTACTACATTGTGTAAATGTACCACATTTTTTGTATCCATTCCTCTGTTGAGGGACATCTGGGTTCTTTCCAGCTTCTGGCTATTATAAATAAGGCTGCTATGAACATAGTGGAGCATGTGTCCTTCTTACCGATTGGGACATCTTCTGGATATATGCCCAGGAGAGGTATTGCGGGATCCTCCTGTAGTACCATGTCCAATTTTCTGAGGAACTGCCAGACTGATTTTCAGAGTAGTTATACAAGCTTGCAATCCCACCAACAATGGAGGAGTGTTCCTCTTTCTCCACATCCTTGCCAGCATCTGCTGTCACCTGAATTTTTGATCTTAGCCATTCTGACTGGTGTGAGATGGAATCTCAGGGTTGTTTTGATTTGCATTTCCCTGATGATTAAGGATGTTGAACATTTTTTCGGGTGCTTCTCTGCCATTCGGTATTCCTCGGGTGAGAAATCTTTGTTCAGTTCTGAGCCCCATTTTTTAATGGGGTTATTTGATTTTATGGAGTATACCTTCTTGAGTTCGAGGCTTTTCCCTATTTTCTCCTCTATAAGTTTCAGTGTCTCTGGTTTTATGTGGAGATCCTTAATCCACTTAGATTTGACCTTATATTATTTGTGACTATTGAGAAGGGTGTTGTTTCCCTAATTTCTTTCTCAGCACCTCATGGTACCTTCTCCAAAATTGACCACATAATAGGTCCCAAAACAGGCCTCAACAGATTCAAAAATATTGAAATTGTCCCATGTATCCTATCAGATCACCATGCACTAAGGCTGATCTTCAATAACAAAATAAATAACAGAAAGCCAACATTCACGTGGAAACTGAACAACACTCTTCTCAATGATACCTTGGTCAAGAAAGGAATAAAGAAAGAAATTAAGGACTTCTTAGAGTTCAATGAAAATGAAGCCACTTCATACCCAAACTTATGGAACACAATGAAAGCATTTCTAAGAGGAAAACTCATAGCTCTGAGTGCCTCCAAAAAGAAACTAGAGAAAGCATACATTAGCAGCTTGACAACACACCTAAAAGCTCTAGAAGAAAAGGAAGCAAATTCACCCAAGAGGAGTAGAAGGCAGGAAATAATCAAACTCAAGGGCGAAATCAACCAAGTGGAAACAAGAAGAACTATTCAGAGAATCAACCAATTGAGGAGCTGGTTCTTTGAGAAAATCAACAAGATAGACAAACCATTAGCCAGACTCACTTGAGGGCACAGGGAAAGCATTCTAATTAACAAAATCAGAAATGAAAAGGGAGACATAATAACAGATCCTGAAGAAATCCAAAACACCATCAGATCCTTCTACAAAAGGCTATACTCAACAAAACTGGAGAACCTGGATGAAATGGAGAAGTTTCTAGACAGATACCAGTTACCAAAGTTGAATCAAGATCAGGTTAATGATCTAAACAGCCCGATATCCCCCAAAGAAATAGAAGCAGTCATTAATAGTCTCCCAAACAAAAAAAGCCCAGGACCAGATGGGTTTAGTGCAGAGTTCAATCAGACCTTCAAAGAAGATCTAATCCCAGTTCTTCACAAACTATTCCACAAACTAGAAACAGAAGGTACTCTACCCAACTCATTCTATGAAGCCACAATTACTCTGATACCTAAACCACAAAAAGACCCCACAAAGATAGAGAACTTCTGACCAATATCCCTTATGAATATTGATGCAAAAATCCTCAATAAAGTTCTTGCTAACCGAATCCAAGAACACATCAAAACAATCATCCATCCTGACCAAGTAGGTTTCATCCCAGGGATGCAGGGATGGTTTAATATATGGAAATCCATCAACGTAATCCAGTATATAAACAAACTCAAAGACAAAAACCACATGATCATCTCGTTAGATGCTGAGAAAGCATTTGACAAAATCCAACACCCATTCATGATAAAAGTCTTGGAAAGATCAGGAATTCAAGGCCCATACCTAAACATGATAAAAGCAATCTACAGCAAACCAGTAGCCAGCATCAAAGTAAATGGAGAGAAGCTTGAAGCAATCCCACTAAAATCAGGGGCCAGACAAGGCTGTCCACTCTCTCCCTACCTATTCAACATTGTACTTGAAGTCCTAGCCAGAGCAATTAGACAACAAAAGGAGATCAAGGGGATACAAATTGGAAAGGAAGAAGTCAAATTATCACTTTTTGCAGATGATATGATAGTATATATAAGTGACCCTAAAAATTCCACCAGAGAACTCCTAAGCCTGATAAACAGCTTCAGTGAAGTAGCTGGATATAAAATTAACTCAAACAAGTCAATGGCCTTTCTCTACACAAAGGACAAACAGGCTGAGAAAGAAATTAGGGAAACAACACCCTTCTCAATAGCCACAAATAATATAAAATACCTAGGCGTGACTCTAACTAAGGAAGTGAAAGATCTCTATGACAAGAACTTCAAGTCTCTGAAGAAAGAAATTAAAGATCTCAGAAGATGGAAAGATCTCCCATGCTCATGGATGGGCAGGATCAATATAGTAAAAATGGCTATCTTGCCAAAAGCAATCTACAGATTCAATGCAATCCCCATCAAAATTCCAACTCAATTCTTCAACGAATTAGAAAGGGCAATCGGCAAATTCATCTGGAATAACAAAAAACCTAGGATAGCAAAAATTCTTCTCAAGGATAAAAGAACCTCTGGTGGAATCACCATGCCCGACCTAAAGATGTACGACAGAGCAATTGTGATAAAAACTGCATGGTACTGGTATAATGACAGACAAGTAGACCAATGGAACAGAATTGAAGACCCAGAGATGAACCCACACACCTATGGTCACTTGATCTTTGACAAGGGAGCTAAAACCATCCAGTGGAAAAAAGACAGCATTTTCAACAAATGGTGCTGGCACACCTGGCTGTTATCATGCAGAAGATTTCGAATTGATCCATTCCTATCTCCTTGTACTAAGGTCAAATCTAAGTGGATTAAGGATCTCCACATAAAACCAGAGACACTGAAACTTATAGAGGAGAAAGTAGGGAAAAACCTCGAAGATATGGGTACAGGGGAAAAATTCCTGAATAGAACAGCAATGGCTTGTGCTGTAAGATCGAGAATCGATAAATGGGACCTCATAAAATTGCAAAGCTTCTGCAAGGCAATAAGACAAAAAGACCACCAACAGATTGGGAAAGGATCTTTACCTATCCCAAATCGGACAGAGGACTAATATCCAATATATATAAAGAACTCAAGAAGGTAGACTCCATAAAATCAAATAACCCCATTAAAAAATGGGGCTCAGAACTGAACAAAGATTTCTCACCCGAGGAATACAGAATGGCAGAGAAGCACCTGAAAAAATGTTCTTAGGCTTCTTGTATGTTCATGGGGATCTCTTTCTTTAGGTTTGGGAAGTTTTCTTCTATAATTTTGTTGAAGATATTTGCTGGCCCTTTAAGTTGAAAATCTTCATTCTCATCTACTCCTATTATCTGTAGGTTTGGTCTTTTCATTGTGTCCTGGATTTTCTGGATGTTTTGAGTTAGGATCTTTTTGCATTTTTTATTTTCTTTGATTGTTGTGCCAATGTTCTCTATGGAATCTTCTGCACCTGAGATTCTCTCTTGCAT
Organism: Mus musculus; assembly: GCF_000001635.26. NCBI lineage: Eukaryota > Metazoa > Chordata > Mammalia > Rodentia > Muridae > Mus > Mus musculus. Next base: position 60,204,957 of record NC_000084.6, on the reverse strand, counting down.
CTCTTATATTCTGTTGCTGATGCTTGCATCTATGGTTCCAGATTTCTTTCCTAGGTTTTCTATCTCCAGCGTTGCCTCACGTTGGGTTTTCTTTATTATTTCTACTTCCCTTTTTAGGTCTCAGATGTTTTTATTCAATTCCATCACCTGTTTAGTCGTGTTTTCCTGCAATTCTTTAAGAGATTTTGTCCTTCCTCTTTAAGGTCTTCTACCTGTTTAGCTGTGTTCTCCTGTATTTCTTTAAGTAACTTATCAAAGTCCTTCTTGATGTCCTCTACCATCATCATGAGATATGCTTTTAAATCAGGGACTATCTTTTCGGGTGTGTTGGGGTGCCCAGGACTGGGTGGGTTGGGATTGCTGCGTTCTGATGATGGTGAGTGGTCTTGGTTTCTGTTAGTAAGATTCTTACGTTTGCCTTTCACCATCTGGTAATCTCTGGAGTTAGTTGTTTTAGTTGTCTCTGGTTAGATCCTGTTCCTCAGGTGTTTATGTTAGCCTCTATCAGCAGCCTGGGAGACTAGATCTCTCATGAGTTTCAGTGTTCAGAGTACTCTCTGCAGGCAAGCTCTCCTCTTGCAGTGAAAGCGCCCAGATATCTGGTGTACAAACCTGCCTCCTGGCAGAAGTTGTGATCCACTCACAGAGGTCTTAAGATCCCGTGGAGGGTCCTGTGTATACCTTGTGGTTGTCTTCAGACTCCACGCCCAAGGTACCCAGGTGCTGGCATGGACCGGAAGGGACTTGTTCCCCTTATCAGGCCAGGTTTTCTGCTTTCCCAATTAATGAAGTCTCAGGTCCTGCGCGATTGGATTGGATTGGAGCAGCAGCTGTGTTCCACTCACCAGAGGTCTTAAGATCCCATGGCAGGTCCTGTGGGTAGCTTATGGGTGTCAGCAAACTCCATGCCCAAGCTACCCCGGTTCTGGCTGGGACCAGAAGGGATGGAGAAGTTTTCTTCTATGATTTTTCTGAAGACATTTTCAGGTCCTTTGAGCTGGGAATCTTTGTTCTCCTCTATTCAGATTATTCTTAGATATGGCCTTTTCATTGTGTCCTGAATTTCAAGAGTGCTTTTGGTTTAGTAGATTTTTATGTTTTGAATTTTCTTTGACAGTTGTGTAAATCTCTTCTACTGTATCTTCTACACCTGAGATTCTCTATTCTATCTCTTGTATTCTCTTGTTAATACTTATATCTGTAATTCCCGACCTCTTTTCTAGGTTTTCCATTTCTAGTTTTGCCTCCATTTGTGTTTTCATTACTGTTTATACTTCTATTTTTAGGTCTTGGATTGTTTTATTCAATTCCTTCACCTGTTTACCTGTGTTTTCCTGTATTTCTTTCAGTGAGTTATTGATATCCTCCTTAAAGGACTCTATTATCTTCATGAGATAAGATTTTAGGACAGATTCCTGATTTTCAGGTGTGTTGGTGTATTCAGGGCTTACTTTGGTGGGGGAACTGAGTTCTGATGATGCCCATGTACTTTGGCTTCTGTTGCTTATGGTCTTGCTCTTGCCTTTCGCCATCTGGATATCCCAGATGTTTGTTGGTCTGAGTGACAGTATGGAATCTGCCTCTTTTGTCCCTGGGTTGCTTCAGGTTTCCCAGTAGAACTGCAGCCCTGGCTGTATCAGACCATCTGTGGGGCTTTCCATCTGGGGGCTCTTCATAGGGTCAGAGGAGCTGTTGATCTGTTGCTTTGGCTGCAATAGATTTCCTGGGAGGCCTTCAGACTGTTGGGTCTTCAGTGGAGAAGTCACACTTTTTTCCAACTGCCTCAAGTGCATCTGATTGTCAACTGCTCAGAGTGCAGTAGATCTTCAACTGCTCTGAGTGCAGCAGGTCCTCTAGGGTAGATCGGGATATGGTATCTTCAGGGGAGCAGACCAACTAGGAGTCTGCCCCAGCAGCAAGGACCAGGCAGAAGGGGTGGAAGGGACTGAAGAGTGGTATTCAGGAGGGCAGTAGTTTTGGCAGGTGATGGATCCCGAGTCCACCAGGCTCTCAGAAGCAGCTCTGGGACTCAGGGATGGGGTGGGGTGTTTGAACAACTGCTCTGAGTGCAGCGGGTCCTCTAGGATGGATCTGGTTGAGTGGAGAGGTTGGATTAGGTGCAAAAGGGACCCGTGGATGGTTTTATATAGGGCTAGTCCTAGCAGAAGCCTAGAGGTTGGTTGGGGCATAGGGAGGAGGTCTTCATTTCTTTCTTTAGTCACCACTGTTCTTTCTATGGAGGAATTGCAATGTGGAGAAGAGAGTGAGTCTTATCAGGGTTGATGTATCCATTTTTTGTTTGTGGGATTAGTGTTAGTTTTGGGGTGACACAGGAGGCATTAAGCAGGGGAAGCTGTGATCCTCTACTTGGTGCAGGAGGATATGAGAGATGAATTCGTGGAGCAAAATTCCTGGAAAAGGCAGATAAGCCTGGTAAAGGGGGGCTATGGTAGTTTGTGTATGAGAGGTGTCAGTATAGGAAGGTCTCAGCTGGAGAAGCCAGGATTTCTCATCTGGTTCAGGGAGTCCCTGTGTAATGTAGGCATCAATATGACTTTTCAATGCATATCTATTGCTGTATCTGCCTTATTCAGTCCTCATATTGCTATTTGATGTCCTTTGGTGCCACCTAGAGCAGAGAAATATATAAGCAACTATTGCTTTCTTGCTTAACTAACAAAAATTATGAAAATCTATTTTAATATAGAGCAACACACACAAGTGAGGAGGAGAAGAAAAAGAAGAGTAAGGAGGAGGAGGAGGAGGAGAAGGAGGAGGAGGAGGAGGAGGAGGAGGAGGAGAAGAAGAAGAAGAAGAAGAAGAAGAAGAAGAAGAAGAAGAAGAAGAAGAAGAAGAAGAAGAAAGAAGAAAGAAGAAGAACAACAACAAGAACAACAAGAAGAAAGAGAGAGAGAGAGAGAGAGAGAGAGAGAGAGAGAGAGAGAGAGAGAGAGAGAGAGAGAGATTTTACTTTAGTCCCTGATTACATTTTTCTTGTTTTGATAGTTGACTCCTAGAGTCCTGTTTCCCAGAGTCCACCTTTCACTCTCCCTGGAGAGATTGTGACCTCCATTATGAGAGAGGATTACCTTATTGTAATCAGCTACACATACCTGGTCCCATGTATGTTAGTTGAACAAGTGAGTGATTTTTGCTTGTTTTGTTTCCCATTTAACTGTCTATACTGGCTCCATTGGTAGATAAAATCCAGAGTCCAGAAAGGTGAAGTCATACTGTTCTAGTGTGTGTTGTTGAGCTCCTCCCTGCACCTCAACTCGGGTCTTCTGTCTTTAGGTACCTCACTGCTCACTGACCTGTAGGTGTGGTTACTGTTCTCCCATTCTCCATTGCTTTACCATACCATAAAGACCCTGTGCCATAGGGTCTTTATGAAGCAGAAGCCATGAAGTGTGAGAACACACTGGGAATTGGAACTTGCTAAAAAATGTCTATGGCACCAGGGAGCCTCTGGATATGGTATCCAGGGTTCTGGTCAATGTCTTTGACAAGACGCTGGAAATGGTGCCACCAATATTATAGGTTTGCTTTGGAATGTAGGTGGCCTTGGGGAGAACTTGGTTCCCATCTGGATGTTACACAACCCATCATGTGCCTTCTGATTTATGTGATACTATGGGAGCCCTATGGCACAAAAATTTTCACTTAAACTCTAAAATCCTACTTGAAAGAAATGCTGTTCGACTAGTTTTGTTCACCATAACTAGATTGGAAATGCAGGAGACATGGCCAAACTGTTGGGGTTATGAAAGACATTCTATATTGTCTGACTAAGCTGGACCCTCAGCACAGGAATCCCAGGGAAAAACAGCTATGGAAGACTACCCTGGAAAATGTACCGAAGGAGCAAGCAGGTGAAGCCTCAAGTGTTTCTGATCCTTGTTTGGCCTTGAGACTTTCTTTCGGGACCATCTCCCCCTTTCCTTAAGCATCAGTGCTAATATCCTTACTTTACATTTGTGAATAAGAGAAAACCATGCCAGCATACACTAATCAAGTGATGTCATTCAGACATGCATGCTTTATTAGGATTGATATCTCACTTTATTGTTAATGATGTACAGTGAGAATAAGGGATGGAGACAGAAAGAATGAGATGAGGAAAACAAACAGTCGGTGGGCAAACAGCATGCATTCCTTTAGTCTGATGGAGAACAGTATGCATTCCTTCAGCAGTGCTCTGTGTGTGCCTGGTGGGAGTCCACATCCTTCCTCAGTGACCCTGGATTCATTGCATTTTTAAAAAATAATTTCTGTGGTCACATTCAGAATTGGTTTCTCTTCCTTGCATTCCTTTTTATTCATATCCTCTTGGTTAAAACCGAATGATACTCTTGCCTTAGGACTATGGCCATGAATACCACCTTCACACTTGACTCCTCCATGCCCCAGTATTCTAACATGCTTTGAGGCTAGATCCAATCTATGATGCTTACATAGCTTACTGGATTCCCATATGTGAGCAGCACAAGTAGCATGGAAGGGAAAGATGTCGTGCATGTTCTTTATCATCATCCCCATCACCCAGTCTTCTCTATACTTTTAGGAGTGAAACCATCATGTGACAATCAGAAGTGTCAGAATTTGCATAGACCCTTCTTTCTGTAGTCTGGCATCCTGGTGGATCCTTCACATTTCAATGTGCTTCCTTTTGAGCAAGGCGATTGGTGTCCCTTCAAATGGGGTTTGCCAATGAGAGCCCTGTGATTTAGATAGGCAGACATGTAAGATGAGCACAATTTCTTTCTTAGTTGCCCAACCTATCCACCCCATCCAGGGACTGTACTGTACACTATGGTCATAAAGCAACGCAGACTGGATAGCTGACTTAATCCCATGCCATGCATTTTTTTCCAGAGTTTGGCTTTTGTGATTTTTTTTTTGAGGAGGGAGAGGGGGTATGATAGGATTTTGGGATACTTATAAGAGTGATGAGGCATGGGGGCACATTCATGTCTTATATAATATTTGGCACTTTACAGTATCCCTGGTCTCTGCACAAGAGGTGTCACTGCCATCTCACCTCCCAGTTGTGAGAATAAAGTACCCAAGGAGCTAAAGGGATCTGCAACCCTATAGGTGGAACAACAATATGAACTAACCAGCACCCCCCGGAGCTCTAGCTGCATATGTATCAGAAGATGGCCTAGTTGGCCATCAGTGAAAAGAGAGGCCCATTGGTCGTGCAAACTTTATAAACCTCAGTATAGGGGAACGCCAGGGCCAAGAAGTGGGAGTGGGTGGGTAGGGGAGTGGGGGGGGAGGGTATGGGGGACTTTTGGGATAGCACTGGAAATGTAAATGAAGAAAATACCTAATAAAAATTAAAAAAAAATAAATGTCTCCAGGAATTGTTAAGTGTCCCAAGCACCAGAATAACTCAGAAGCATTGTGGAAAGTACTTGTGGGCCTTCACATTGACTATCCTCTTACTTCTGGATGTGTCCTGTATTGGAGTCCTGGTGTTCTCTGTTAAATATACTTTCTGTTACTTTGTATTGATAAGATTCCAGAAGCCACCCTACACCTTTAGTCAACATCTCAATATTCACATGTCCATGCTTTGACTTAGCTGTAAGTCAATGGACGCTTCATTCTTTCTCCCATAGTACTTTGTTTTTATCTCTCTTTTCTTTTATGCCCCCCCCTTTGAGAAATTGACTTATTGCTAGATTTAGCTGGATATGCATTTGTTATATAGCTCTGAGTGGCCTCGGATTCACAATCCTCCTTTCTCTGCCTCTCAAGTGCTGGGATTAGAGATGTGGGTTCCCACAAACAGCTTGATTTTCTTCTTCTGATCTGTGTGTATTTTGTGCATATCCAAGCACTAGGAATGTATTATAATTTTTTAGCTTTTCAAATTGCCCTTTATTTAGTGTATATTAATTTTATGAAATAATAGGTACATGATACTTTCATACATAACTATAATATACTTTGATGATATTAACTCCTACAATATCTTTTCTTATCTATCTTACTTCCTCTGTTTCTCTCAAAGTCTGCTTTTTTGCATATATGTGTATGTGTGAATTTGTTACATCAGCATATATTAAAATAGCAATAACAACTGAATCATAACTGAAATTCTATAGTTGATAAGTCCACAATGCTGGGTGCCTCAGCAGTTCCAATCGGGTGCCAAAATTCTGAAAGGTTTGGGAGAGCCATTGATGCACAATGGAAGTTGGGAACCCTTGTTCTGATATCAGTAAAGGAGTCAGTAGCAGCGACAGGGTAAATCAACCCACAGAAAGGGGGAAGAGAAAGACAGCAAAAGGCAAATGACCTTCCTCCTGCCTTCCCCTTTGTATCTGGGCCTCTATAAAAAGCTGTTACCCACAATTAGGATGGTCTTCTGCTATCAGGCAAGGCAATCAGCATATGTCTTCAGGTGAGGTTCCCTACTCACTTCATTCTAATTTGTGGAAAATTGGGAGTAAAAATCAATCACATTATGCCCACACCTGGCTTTTTTGGGGCACTAGGATCTGAACTATGGCTCTCATGCTTGTACAACAAACATTCTTACCAACTAAGACATCTCTTTAGCAATTAGCTTTTGATATTTCAACCATTACATTTACATTTTATTAGACATTGTTTTCTCATAAAGTCTATTTCTTGTCCACTCCTAACCACACTATCTTGTTATAATTAGTATCTTACTTGGCCCTGGATATATGGGTGAGTGGTGAAGAATGAGTACTGCTTTTGCATAATACCCAAGTTTGGGTCCCAGCATGTATATTATGACTCTCAATTACCTCTAACTTCAGGCTCAGGGAATGTCCTTTTCTGGACTCTAGGGGCATCTTCACACATATACACCATAAATCAAATAAAATAGATGCTTTTAAAATATAATATCTTATTAATATTTTAGAGGCTTTAATTTTTCTAATTATATTTTAAATTTTACAATTTTCTTTATTTTTTCATTATTCATTATGTATATATTTGTTGCCTAATGGTTGTCTATGGGTCATGAATTTGGGCATGGCTTCACTGGTTGCTTTTTATATGCTTTCATAGGGCTGTGGTCATGTGTCAGACAGGGTTAGGGATCCAACTAAGAGAGCTCATGAACTTGCTCTAAGCTTGTTCATATAATGATCTGACCTGGGTCTGGAGAACATGGGCCAGAAATCTAGTTGCCTCAATTCCTTACTATGTGGTCTTTGAACAAGTTCACATTTACATTTTCAATGTTATCAAATAATCCTGTAGCAAGATGAAATAATTTTAAATTAAATAAGCTGCACTTAGTCACCTTTGTTCTAGTCAGTAATGAAAAACCAGTTGTGGCTTCCCATCCTCAGAGGAAAAGAGGGCCACAAAATTGAATGAGTAATGTACCCTGGTGGTAGACACCTTTAATTCCAGCACTTGGGAGGCAGGTGGTTATCTGTGAATTCAAGGCTGGCCTTGTCTACAGCATGAGTTCTAGGACTACTGGAGAAATCCCATCTCAAAAAATAATCAAACCAAACCAACCAACCAACCAACCAACCAACCAAACAAACAAACAAACAAACAGGAGTATGGGGAGTCAGGCATTGTTGATTATCTTAGAAAGTATCTTAACACATTGATATATATTTTTCTTTCTTCTGATTTTCTTACTAATTTAAACCAGACCCTTTGGAAGTAACTACTCTACTTCAGCTATCTTCACACTTTTTAGTAAAGGCTATTTCTTCTCTGATAATAATAACTGAAAGCCATGGTTTTGTTTTTGTAATGACAATTGTCTTAGTTATTTTTTAAATTGCTGTGATAAAGCACCATAGCCAAGGTAACTAATAGAAGAATGAGTTTATTTGGGCTTACACTTTCAGAGGGTGAGTCAATGACCATCGTGGCATGGAGCACGGATATAGGCAGGCAAGCAGGTATGCAGGCAAGAGGGCAGGTAGGCAGGTAGGCAGATGTGGATCTAGAATAATAGCTGAGAGCTTACATGTTGAGACAAAAATCACAAAGGCCTATGGTCATGTCATTATATTAATATGCATGCATGTAGTTGAACTTCAAAGTCCTGATAGCCTTTAATAGGCTCAACATAATTTATAAGTCCAAAATTGTTTCTGAGACTCAAGGCAATCTCTTAATTGTAACCACCTATAAAATAAAAAAAGAAATCACATACTTCCAATATATATTGGCACAGAATATATATTACCATTTCAAAGGGAGGGACAGGAGCATAGTGAGGTAATATGGGATGAAAGCAAGACTGGAAGTCAGTAGAGCAAACTCCAAACTCTGTAGTTCCCTAACTGATGTCAAAGATGGCTTATATGGCTCTACTCCTACAGCTTTGCTGACTGGAACATAGTTCTCTCTCTTGGGCTGGTTCCATTGATTGTCTGCAACTCTCCCTGGCAGACATCCCACGGCATCTCCAACATTCTTGAGTTTCCAAATCTATTTAAGTTTTACTTTCATGGTTTTGTACAATGGACTTTCAGGGTCTGCATTCAGGGACTCCCTTCCCATAAACTTGGTCTCAGTGGCTTTTCTTAATCATGGAGGAAGATTCTACAACTCTTTTATGCCTGTATTCATTATGGCTTTAAATTTAGAACCATGCAGCTGATAGAAGTTTGACTCTTGGCCTGGGATGGAGTCTGGCTCTCTCCATGTACTAGATTTGCTTAAGCTTTGATTTGTGTTGCTTTTTAGGGCCATAAAATTTCTTGGGCTGTTTCCTTTCAACAGTTGCAAGATTAGCTGTACGGAGTCTGAGGGCACCACTCTCTTTATTCCATTGCAAACGAATGTGACATATAGCATCTGCATGCCTTTCCCCCATTATAAGTCATTTTCTTAGTTCATTCTTTTCAAAAAGATAGCTGAGCCTCGCTTGTTTGTCTTATCGACTATAAAAAAAGACCATGCAATAGCTACCATAGCCTGGCTATGATCCCATCCACACGTGCTAGTTTTAGGGATCATTGTAAGTTCATTAGTTCATCAACCTTCTGGAGGGTATCCCTATAGTTATTCAGTGGACCCATTTATTAAGGATGCATGACACATCCTTAATATTTCATCCTTGATTATGTGTCTTATTATCCTAACATGTAACTGTTCCTATAACAAAAGGGCACACTATCCCAAACTACATTGGGAGATTTATTTCTTTAGGGATTGTCCATGTGGATATTTTACTTTTACTATCAAATCAACCTCAATTTTATGTCTCATCACCCATCTCATGGCCATGCAACCACTCCTCCCCAAATTAACTTTGATTCTGTTATTTCTTGTTCAGGTGCCAATTTAATTCTGTGGCTTTTCCAGGTTTGATGGTTAATTTCAATGACTAATTGATGAGATCCAGAATCATCCTCTGGGCATGTTTATGAATAAGTTTCTTAATTATGGTAATTGGGTATTCTGTAACATTTTTTGGCTAATATCCACTTATTAGTGAGTACATAACAAGCATGTCCTTTTGGGTCTGAGTTACCTCACTCAGGATGGTATTTTCTTGTTCCATCCATTTGCCTGGAAAGCTCAGGATAACTTAATAGCTGAGTAGTATTCCATTGTGTAAATGAACCTTATTTTCTGTATCCATTCTTCTGTTGTATGACATCTGGGTTGCTTCCAGCTTTTGGTTATCACAAACAAGGGTGCTATGAACATAGTGGAGCATGTGCCCATGTGGCATGGTAGAGAATCTCTTGGGTATATTCCCAAGAGTGGTATTGCTGGGTCTTCAGGTAGATCTATTTCCAATTTTCTGAAGAGCCCCCAGATTGACTTCCAGAGTGGTTATACCAATTTGCAATCCCACCAGCAATGGAGGAGTGTTCCTCTTTCTCCACATCCTCGCCAGCATCTGTTTTCACCTGAGTTTTTGATCTTAGCCATTCTGACTGGAATAAGGTGGAATCTCAGGGTCATTTTGATTTGAATTTCTCT